>NC_068288.1:11151252-11457535 GCF_025860055.1 Xyrauchen texanus
GAATGTGTAAATCGTCATTCACGTGTGAATCACCTCGGATATGTGTGTGTGTGTTTTTGAGACTTTCCTGGCAGAGATCTCTTCCCACGTGGGTCTGTCGTATTCTTTAGCCAATCAGATGCGAGTTTAACCAATCATATCATAAGCCACTGATTCTGCGCACCTTTTGCGCAATATGGATTAATTAGAACGGAAATGAAGCATTTAAAATCAAATCACTTTATTGTCACACTATCATGTACACAAGTGCAACAGTAGGTGAAATTCTTGTGTGCAGTTCCGAGCAACATAGCAGTCATGACAGTGACGAGACATATACCAATTACAGTAAACAACATACTTACACAACACAATTTACATATCAAATGTACACATACTTACACAACACAATAATTATATACAATGTACAGTAAACAATACACACAATATAGAATACACAATATACAATAAGTGGGGGTATATGAAATATATATAAGTAGTTGTATTGAGGAGCATATGTTGACAGTCCAGTGTGAGATTATAGATTAATAAAGTGCAGTGCTAATTATTGATCCTGATAGATCAAGTGTTCAACAGTCTGACTGCTTGGGGGAAGAAGCTGTCATGTAGTCGGCTGGTGCGGGTCCTGATGCTGCGATACCGCCTGCCTGATGGTAGCAGTGAGAACAGCCCATGACTCGGGTGACTGGAGTCTCTGATGATCCTCCGAGCTTTTTTCACACACCGCCTTGTATATATGTCCTGGAGGGAGGGAAGCTCACCTCCGATGATGTTTCTGGCAGTTCGCACCACCCTTTGCAGGGCTTTGCAGTTGTGGGCGGTGCTATTGCCGTACCAGGCGGTGATGCAGCCAGTCAGGATGCTCTCTACAGTACTAGTGTAGAACCGTGTGAGGATGTGGTGGTTCATTCCAAACTTCCTCAGCCGTCTCAGGAAGAAGAGGCGCTGGTGAGCCTTCTTCACAACGGCCTCAGTGTGGACGGACCATGTGAGTTCCTCAGTAATGTGGACACCGAGGAACTTGAAACTGCTGACTCTCTCCACCGGTGCTCCGTTAATGGTGATGGGGCTGTGTACTCTGTCTTTCCTCCTGAAGTCCACTACAAGCTCCTTGGTTTTACTGACGTTGAGGGAGAGGTTGTGCTCCTGACACCAGCGTGTCAGAGTGTGCACCTCCTCTCTGTAGGCTCTTTCATCATTGTCAGTGATCAGACCTACCACCGTCGTATCATCAGCAAACTTAATGATGGCATTGGAGCTACAGGTGAAACTCGAAAAATTAGAATATCGTGCAAAAGTTCATTAATTTCAGTAATTCAACTTAAAAGGTGAAACTAATATATTATATAGACTCATTACAAGCAAAGTAAGATATTTCAAGCCTTTATTTGATATAATTTTGATGATTATGGCTTACAGCTTATGAAAACCCCAAATTCAGAATCTCAGAAAATTAGAATATTACATGAAATCAATAAAAAAAAATTCTGATTTTAAATACAGAAATGTCGGCCCTCTGAAAAGTATAATCATGCATATGTACTCAGTACTTGGTTTGGGCCCCTTTGCATTAATTACTGCCTCAATGCGGCGTGGCATGGATGCTATCAGCCTGTGGCACTGCTGAGGTGTTATGGAAGACCAAGATGCTTCAATAGCGGCCTTCAGCTCTTCTGCATTGTTTGGTCTCATGTCTCTCATCTTTCTCTTGGCAATGCCCCATAGATTCTCTATGGGGTTCAGGTCAGGCGAGTTTGCTGGCCAATCAAGCACAGTAATACCATGGTCATTGAACCAGGTTTTGTTACTTTTGGCAGTGTGGGCAGGTGCCAAGTCCTGCTGGAAAATGAAGTCAGCATCTCCATAAAGCTTGTCTGCTGAAGGAAGCATGAAGTGCTCTAAAATGTCCCAGTAGACGGCTGCGTTGACTCTGGACTTAATAAAGCACAGTGGACCAACACCAGCCGATGACATGGCTCCCCAAACCAACACAGACTGTGGAAACTTCACACTGGACTTCAAGCATCTTGGATTGTGTGCCTCTCCATTCTTCCTCCAGACTCTGGGACCTTGGTTTCCAAATGAGATGCAAAATTTGCTCTCATCAGAAAAGAGGACTTTGGACCACTGAGCAACAGAACAGTTCTTTTTTCTTTAGCCCAGGTAAGACGTTTGACATTTGAAGCCCATGTCCAGGACCCGTCTGTGTGTGGTGGCTCTTGATGCAGTAACTCCAGCCTCAGTCCACTCCTTGTGAAGCTCCCCACACATTTGAATGGCCTTTTCCTGACAATCCTCTCCAGGCTACGGTCATCCCTGCTGCTTGTGCACCTTTTTCTTCCACACTTTTCCCTTCCACTTAACTTTCTATTAATGTGCTTTGATACAGCACTTTGAGAACATCCAACTTCTTTTGCAATTACCTTTTGAGGCTTTCCCTCCTTATGGAGGGTGTCAATGATGGTTTTCTGCACAACTGTCAGGTCAGCAGTCTTCCCCATGATTGTGAATTCAACTGAACCAGACTGAGAGACCATTTAAAGGCTCAGGAACCCTTTGCAGGTGTTTAGCTGATTAGAGTGTGACACTTTGAGCCTACAATACTGAACCTTTTCACAATATTCTAATTTTCTGAGATTCTGAATTTGGGGTTTTCATAAGCTGTAAGCCATAATCATCAAAATTATATCAAATAAAGGCTTGAAATATCTTACTTTGCTTGTAATGAGTATATATAATATATTAGTTTCACCTTTTAAGTTGAATTACTGAAATTAATGAACTTTTGCACGATATTCTAATTTTTCGAGTTTCACCTGTATGTGTTGCCACACAGTCATGCGTGTATAGGGAATACAGGAGAGGGCTGAGAACACAGCCCTGCGGGGCTCCAGTGTTGAGGGTCAGTGATGAGGAGGTGTTGCTGCCCATTCTAACCACCTGACGTCTGCCTGACAGGAAGTCCAGGATCCAGCTGCACAGCGAGCTGTTTAGGCCCAGAGCCCGGAGTTTCTCATCAAGCTTGGAGGGCACTATGGTGTTGAATGCTGAGCTGTAGTCTACAAACAGCATTCTCACATATGTGTTCCTTTTTTCCAGGTGGGAGAGAGCAGTGTGTAGTGTAGATGCAATGGCTTCATCAGTGGAGCGGTTGTTGCGGTAGGCAAACTGCAATGGGTCCAAAGAGGTGGGCAGAACAGAGCAGATGTAATCTCTGATTAACCTCTCAAAGCATTTGCTGATGATGGGGGTCAGAGCAACAGGACGCCAGTCATTTAAGCAAGTGATTGTGGCTTGCTTCGGTACAGGCACAATGGTTGATGTTTTGAAGCATGTGGGGACTACAGACAGGGAGAGGGAGAGATTGAAAATGTCCGTAAGAACACCAGCCAGTTGATTTACGTCAGTAATCCAGCGAGGCGAACGAAGAACGGGAAGTAATTTTTTTTTGTGCTGCTATTATTATTGTTGTTGTTGTTGTTTTTATTATTAGAGTCACACATACATATTCAGATTTTTTTCTCAGTATTAGTTAATTGCCTGTTTTATTTATTCAATAAAAGTATTAATACTGTCCTCATTATGTTTTCAGTCACAATACATTATTGTCCAAAAACATTTTACTTCACTTACCCGTGCTTCCCGTTCTTCGTTCGCCATGCTGGATTACTGATATAAAGGCTTCATTTCCTACCGCTGGAGTTTTAAATATTAATAAAACTATTCGTTCCTTACTACAAAAAGACATTGTCACTATGCCAAACTGTTTATTGGAATAGACTGGTGGAAGGTTTATTATGGAAGGCCATTTGGGCTTTACCAAACAAATATTTATTAGTAAATAAAGTTAAGGAAATAACTTTCAAAATCTTACACCGATACTACCCAGTTAATATTTTTCTTGTTAAATTTAAAAAGGATATTGATTTGAACTGTTCTTTGTGCAGTACATTGCCTGAGACTTTGTTTCATCTATTTTGGCATTGTGCTCATGTAAGGACATTTTTGAAAGATTTGACCAGATTTATAATTGATAACATTGAACCCACATTTCCTTATGTTTAGATAATGTTATATTTGGTTTTACTAATATCCCCTCAAATAAAAGGAAAGAATACTATATTATAAATGTAATTTTTAATTTTTTAATTTACAGTAAATCCCAACCTTTGTTTTTGGTTCTTGAAAAAGAAATTCAAATATATATAAAGACTATTTTTCATTCACATAATAAGAAAGCATTTAAAACTGTTTCTATGTGAGTCCTTCAATATATTTACATGATGTTTAGCCTTCCCCCCTGGCTTTATTGTTTTTCTCTTTATATATGTATTATTGTAGTTTTGACTGTACATTGTTTGTTTGAATCTTAATAAAATAAAAAAAAGCCTTCATTTCCGTTCTAATTAATCCATATTGCACAAAAGGTGCGCAGAATCAATGGGTTATGATATGATTGGTTAAACTCGCATCTGATTGGCTAAAGAGTACGACAGACCCACGTGGGAAGAGATCTCTGCCAGGAAAGTCTCAAAACACACACACACACCAGATCCATATAAAGAGAGAGTTGCGACAACGGAAGTTCTAAATGCTTGATCGTCACGTGATTCACGTAGACTTCAGGTTCCAGGAAGTGCTTTTGCAGTCATTCCAAACTGTTAGAGTAGAGTGACAGAACTGCGATTTCTGGTAATTAGTAGTCAATAAATGCATTTATTTTATATATTTATGTAACACACCGACATATGTATGTAGCATGAGTATGTTGTTACAGCGATGTTGTTTTTTAAAGATCAAATCAGCTAATATTTGAGGATTAGTGTTCGTTTACCGTTATTTGCCTCAACTTATTTCAGGCTAGGGTTTCTGTTGCCTTTTTATGTTACCTCATGTTCATTGTTTTCACTAATCTCATGGTAACTAATGTCATATTTATGACTTTTCAGATAGTACAGAGACAGGCTGGTGACAGGTGATTTCCAGCTCGCACCACACAATGGGTCAGTGAACTATTAACTATTAGCAGCAGTTACGGAAATGTAAAATTTAGCGAAATGAAGCTTATTGTTTACAATTCTTACAATTCTATATATAGTAATATAATTATTTATGTATTATAAATATTATATATCTAATGTATAATTCTTACAATACTTATTCATATACACAATATATTCAGCTTTAAAACAACTTAAGCATACTTGTATATAAACTGCCTTTCAAAAGTAATGAGGCTGAAAATTCAGCTTGGCATCACAGGAGTAAATTACATTTTAAAATACATTAAAATAGAAAACAGTTATTTTAAATTGTAATAATATATTACGATATTACTTTTTTTGTATTTTTATTGAAATAAATGCAATAACTATTTGCAGCAATTCATGAATACATTTCTAATAAATTAAATAGCATGCCAAGCATTTTGTATGTGTCCTTTCTTTCATGTTGTCGTTGCATAGTCTTCACCATGGTTTGCTGTGCTGCATGGGGATGCTCCAATCGCTCAGAGAAAGGTGTGTGAATGTATGGCTTCCCCACTGACATGGAGAGGAGAAAAAAATGGTTGGCTCAAGTCAGCAGGAGCAATCTAAATATAAATAAAAATTACAACAACAAAAAAATGTGTGAGGTATTTGCAAAGATTTTACAATTAATAGGGTGTTCAGTTACTAACTTTATCCAGCTCCAATCCTTGCCTAATCTGTTAGTTATCCGATAACATCCCTTATCTCCTAATTTAATGAGTAATACTCAACTATAAGGTTTTAATTTACAAGTTATTTTTATTTAGATGTACTGATAATATACAGAATAAGATAATATTATTCTTTAAACGTCTCACCTTTTAAAAGTGCGTCGCAAACGGTTTGTTCTGATGCATCTCTATGGTGTTTGCTGCTACTTCCAGGAACTATTGAGAGGCTCCACGAGCCGCCATTGCTGTAAAAAAAACTTTCCATTGGAGTCAATGGAAAGGGCGGCACGGTGGTGTAGCGGTTAGCACTGTCGCCTCACAGCAAGAAGGTCGTGGGTTCAAACCCTGATTGCCCCGGCCTTTCTGTGTGGAGTTTGCATGTTCTCCCTGTGTCTGCGTGGGTTCTCTCTGGGTACTCCAGCTTCCTCCCACCATCCAAAAGACATGCAGGCAAGGTTAATTGGTGTCTCCAAAAAAATTGCCCTAGGTGTGGAGGTGAGTGTGAGTGTATGTCTGTCTATGTGTGGCCCTGCAATGGACTGGCGACCTGTCCAGGGTGTCCCCTGCCTTTCGCCCAATGTTAGCTGGGATAGGCTCCAGCCCCCTGCGACCCTGTACACAGGATAAGCGGTTGATGATGGATGGATGGATGGATGGATGGAGTCAATGGAGTTGTCGCAACTCTCTCTTTATATGGCTCTGACACACACAAATCCGAGTTGATTCACACGTGAACGACGATTTACACATTCAGATTCATGTATACACTCGTACATTTTAAACATTCGAAACTTTTTGCGACTAGTTGTATATCTATGAAGTATGTTTTGCGTTTGTAAAATGTATTTTACGTATGCATACTTTTATTTTGCGCATGTGAATAGCTTTTTGTGAATATATATTTTTTTCACGCACGTGAATTTTTTTTTTCATGTACGTGAATTAGGTTTCATGCATGTGAAATTGTCTACGCATGTGTGAATCGTTTTTTGTGTGTGAATTATTAATGAGATTGATCTGGCTCCATAGTTTTTAACCAAAAAAACTTCTGTAGTGCAGCTTTAAGATAATATTATGTAAGATAGCAGTGCTTATTTTCATTCAGAAGCTTATGGCAAATGTCACAGCAGTGAGTCTATGCCTGTGACTTTTCTCTCTCCTGGCCAAGCCAAACGGCCAGACTGCATCTATTTAAAGCATTGCTTGCTTTAATCAGCATCAGTCACAGCGGAGGTTCATGGAAGCGGGAAATGCTTTCAACAGCCCTTGAGTTTATGAGAGGGCTGTGAGAGACCCCTGTGGCCCCAGCGACTTCAGAGCTGCAGGGCCTCGATTAACTGCATATAGAGGCATTCTATTTACACCTGTCTGTCTGCAGGTGTCCACAGAGAGAGATTAAACTGTTGCCAGTGTGTGTGTTTGTTTATTTGTGACTGAAGGATAAATACAAAAGTATAGGAGGTTGACAAAAAAGAAAGTCAATTAGATTTTAGTCTCACAAGTCACACTTTTGAACTTTAGCTACAGTATTTTAGGAAATCAACCTACTGGTAGCTTACTTACAGTGGCTTCGACATATCAAAGCGAAAGTGTTCAATTTCGGAAAACAGAATTACAAAAATAAACATCCAAAAATGTCTTTCAAAAATGCACTGCCTGCCATTGATCAAGCAAACAGATAGTCCAGCCTCTGGCTCACTGTGTCAGGTTGGATGGGTTGCTCCAAAAAACAAAACAAGAAAATTAAGTTGAATATAACACAAATTGAACAGCTGTTGGGACGTAAGATGAACGTGATTCGAGTGACAGTGTTCAGCTGTGAAGTTCCGTTGTCGTAAGTGTAAATGGTAAAATGATAAATGGTCTGCACTTATATAGCACCTTTTTAACCTTAACGGTATTCAAAGCACTTTACACTGTGACACATTCACCCATTCTCACACCATCATGCACTGGGAGTTTGGTGTCTTGCCCAAGGACACTTTGGCATGTGGAGCTGTGTGGGCTGGGATTTGAACTATCAATCCTGCAATTTGTGGCCAACCCGCTCTACCAACTGAGCCACAGTGTCCCATTCAAAAATCCATTGTAACTAAGTAAAAATAAAACAAGCTGAAATTTACATAAAACATATTCATAAAAGTAATTTATTTTTAAAAATGTACTCAAGTAAATGTAACGGAGTAAATATAGTGTGTTACTACCCACCTCCAAGGGACTGAACCTTAGAACCGCAGAGTCGTCATTCATTATGCAAACGAAATTCCTTTCTGGTTTCATTATAGGGGTAAGAACCATGTTCTCCTATGATGCAGACACAACACACTTTCAGTCACATTGTGAAAGTAGATGCTGCGTTCAGTAACTCGGCATGATGGGGCAGATGCCAGTATACTAAAACATTTGGAATCAACATGCCGACTTCCTGTTTGATCATAGGAAGTAGATACAGTAGAAAAGGTAAGAATAGGATTAGCTCCGCCTATACCATTACATGCTACTTAGAGTCTCAAAAAATCTCAATATTTTTTAAAGATTCAAAGCCTACAAACCCTACAAATGTTGCAAATACTCTGACAATGTCTTCCTCAGGATATCTCAAAGTAGCCTGGTACCTTGTAAGCACAAATTAGGACAAATAAAATAGTGTAGAAGCCAACCGATCAGATTGGACCTGGCGATATCAGTCACCTCTATCCATTTTTGCATGCAACATACATCAGAAGCCTTGTGAATGGTTCGTGGGGTGTGCTGTCACATGCTGAGACTATCTAATATTACCCAACACATCCTGTTGGAAAAGAAAACCATCAAAGATATGAAATGCAGTCAAAATAACAATATAAACAGACTCGCTTGAGATGAGAGGCAGCAGGGCATCGAGATAAAAATTTGCAGAGTTTAGAAGACAGCAGGAGTTACAGAGTGAGACCTAGTTCATTTTCACTCCTCTCTGTCCACCTTTCTGATTTCTGTGCTGTAGATTTAGAGCAATGAAGTGAGGTGTGATTTTGTTTCTCTGACTTTTCTTCAGGGCTACTGCACTTTCAAAGGCATATCAATTTAGAGTCATCATGACAACTCACGGGGACAATGACTGCAAAAATTAACAGTGACACAGGATGCCTACCTGCACACTAATGGGGTTTAGATTTCCTTGCTCTTCTGCTGAGATGTCGTTCTCAACACTCCTATTACCCTTCCTCCTGAAATCAGACTAAATGAAGAAGGGGTTGGGGGGAGATAGAGACAGAGAACTTCAAAGAGAAGTACATTTTGGGAGTGTGCGTGAACCTCTCCCTGGCTTCAAAGAACACAGTCATGAGAGTTCTGACACATACTTCAGACCAATGGGGGTATATGGCGGGCGTGACCAAGCAGCATCTGGGCAGTGTGAGGCAGGAGAGATAAGTGGCGAACGAGGTCCACCTGTGTGCCATACCAGTCTTGCGTTCCAATGAGGAGCAGCAGGAGTATTTAAGTAGAGGAGACAGCAGCAGACAGGGAGAGGGAGACGAACGGAGCTGAATGTGTGTAGTGTTGAGCTGAAAAGACAACATTCAGTATGTGTATGAAGCTGAAAAGCAAATCTGTATGATGTTAGACTGAAAAGAGTTGTCATTAAAAGTTTCGTTGGATGATCCCCTAAATCCACCAATTTTGCCCAATGTCTGAATTTTTCAGACGATCCCAAACACAATGTATGAAAAATGTCCAACTTTTATCAATGTTAAATTAACGATCTGGAACGATTTTACCATGATGCCAACTGACCAGCTTATGGGATAAATCGCATCCCGTTTTGATTCGATACCTACGGTGGCGCAATGCTGCCACTATTTTTGTGACAACTATTACCCCTATTAAACCATATTATGTCATAAAAATGACATATTTTCTTGTAATAACAAGATAATATCTCATACAAACAACATATTTTCTTGTAATAATGAGATAGTATGCTGTAAAAACAACATCTTTTCTCGTAATAATGAGATAATAATTTCATAAAAATGACATAATTTCTTGTATAGTAACCATGGCACAGTTATTTTAAATTATTAATATTTATTTTCTTCTCAGTTTAGGCCATAAAAAAATGTTACCATGATGAATTAAACAACAACAACAACAACAACAATAATAATAATAATAATAATAATAACAACATGAAGGACATGGCTTTTGTGAATCGGTTGTTGAGCTACAATTCTTAAATTACAATTAACTAAATTCATTATTATTATTATCTCACTCAAAAAAATAGCTTTTAGATTATTGCATTTTAAGTTCATAATAAAATTGAGAACTGAGTCATCTTCAATAAAATAAAATAAACTTAAAAATAGGCTAAAATGCACTGTAAGTTCATTTAGATTCAGCAAATTCATCTAAATATTGATGTACAATAGCTTTACTTTTACAGTTTTGAAAAAAAAAAAGTTTTATTAATTGCACACTTTATTAAGTGGCAAATAAAATGTCCACTAAAAACAATATTTTATTTTATTATTGTCAAAACAAAATTTCTTTCTTAAATGTTTCTTAAATGCTCAACAAAATACTGGATTGCATATATTCAATATCTAAAGAATAATTGATTTTAGATAAGTGCACTAACAATCATGACGTCCTTTATCATATGCTGGCTGGGTTTCCAATGATCATGAAACTTACACTTTTACATTATCTTAACTTATGTCGCTCGTTATTTTACAATGGAGTAATTCATGTTGCTAGTAATGCCTGTTCAACCAAACCAACATGTAACACTATAAACTCAGTCCATTCCGAAGGTGCTGAAACTTTTGCCTAGATGTCCAGGAGTTTGTCCTCTCAACATGAAAATAAAGAAGAAATACTGACAAGCATAAAGATTGCCTGCAAAAGCCCCTTTCACACATGCAACCAGGCCATTTACTGGAAAATGATTGGGTTGCTTTTACCTGCAAAATCACACATACCATCAGGAAATTTACGATACAACTTCTCATTGAGGGAAAAGGTCTTTTCACACATGACCACTAACCTGAAGAATTTAGTACATTTTCTGGAAAAGACTGTATGTGTGTGAAATGGGCTCTTGTTGAGGCCACAAACAGACCATAAGAAACCCAGCCGGTATAATTTTCAACATGATCTGTTTGATAATTGTCTGATGACATTCTTGCACTTTACACTATCATAGCTTTTTAAGATCAATTTGTGTTAGTGTTTGATTGACTGACATAGGTTTAATTTGGCAAAACTCATGTTCCCCTTCTGTCGCTCTCTTACGTTGTGTCAGAGAACGACACTAGGGGTCTGTCTTGAGCGCCGATATTCACCTCTGTACTATGAAAAAAGGCCAATGAGAGTTGGCAGCCAGTATTTGCATGTCCCGCTCCCGGACATACGGGTATTTAAGCGGTGCAAATACGGGAGTTCATTCAGAAAATTTCTTCGGAGCCGATGGTCGTGTTTGCAGTTTGCTGCGTGACTACACACCGAGTTCCTGCTATCCTCTGCTGCATGCTGTTGGATTCTGCGGCGCACAACAGCGGCTTTCTCCTGGTTGCACGGCTGTGCACTTCCTGCCCCTGAGCGCATCGACAGTTGCAGAAATAAGAAAGATCTCTCACGAGTCTTTCTTTCATAAAAGAGTTATTTTCTTCTAAAAGAGTAATTTCTCTAATAGAGCAAAAACACAGCGGCGTGAACGTCCTTTTAAGGACGCGTCTTTTTAAAGATGCCCTTCCGCCCCTGTGTTGTTCCTGGATGCGGTAGAGTACTCTCCGCTTCCGACGGCCACAGGCGTTGTCTCGTGTGTCTGGGCAGTGATCACACCGAGGCTGCGTTTGTGGATGGTTCATGTTCTCACTGCGAGAACATGACCACAATCGTAAGCAAGCCACTCCAGCCGCCCCCCGTGTCGCTCCTTCTTCCCACGGGATTGAGGATGATGCGGCTGGCGATGGAGGTGATTCGGGGATGGCAGCGGGTGCAGCTCCGCCGGGTACGCCCCCTCGGACCACCCGCGCCCCGGCACGCTCGTTGACTCCCGTCCTCGCTCGAGGTGGTGGCGACTCGCCTCACAGCCAGTCTGCCTACCCTCAGGCGATGGAAGCAGATGAGTTCGCCGCGACATCGGAGGGCGTGGGCTCTGACGCTGAGGGCTCCTCTGGGCTGCTGCCTTCGGGCTTGCACGCCCAGCAGGAGGCCGACGCGCAGATGTCCGATATGCTTTCCGGGCAGCCAATAGCGTGGGCCTGGATTGGAACCCTCCATCCTCCCCGCAGCCATCACGGCTAGACGATTGGTTTTTGGCGTGGAGCCGCTCACAGCCTCGCCCCCAGTACCTTTCTTCCGGAGGTGCATGATGAGCTGACGTCTTCGTGGAGAGCACCCCTCTCCACTCGTCGTGCCACCTGCTCATCCGCCCTCGCCACCCTCGGCGGCGAGCGCGCCACGGGTACACGGAGATCCCCAGGTGGATAGAGCTGTTGCGATCCATCTATGCCCGGAAGCACTACCACCTGGCGGGGCCGCCCTGTACTCCCTTCCCGGTCCTGTAGAGCAACATCCTCGCTCACCGCGAAGGCCTACAGCACTACCGGATGCGCCGCTTCCGCCCTGCATGCCATGGCTCTCCTGCAGGTCCACCAAGCCAAGGCACTCCGCAACATGCACGGGGTGGCCCTGATCCCGACACGCTGCAGGAACTGCGCTCAGCGACCGACCTCGCCCTGAGAGCGACGAAGGTCACAGCGCAGGCACTCGGGCAGGCGATGGCCACTCTGGTGGTCCAGGAACGTCAGCAATGGCTGGACTTGGTTGAGATGCGTGAAGCCGACAAGACTCGCTTCCTCAACGCCCCTGTCTCCCGTGGAGGACTTTTCCCAGCAGTTCTCTCTGGTGAAGAAGCAGACGGAGGCCATTTCTCACATCATGCCGCGCCGCAAGCCTGCCACCACGGCCCAGGCCCCATCTGCTCGCCGAGGGCGTCCTCCTGCGGCCAGAAGACCTTCTGCTCCGCCCCAACCTGGGCCCAGCTCTCAGCCCCAGCGTCGAGCAAACCGCAGGAAGCGTACGCCCCCTGCCTCACAGACCCCGTCGAGGACCTGGAAGGCTCCCAAACGTCCCTGAGACAGCGGACCCAGAGGACGAGAAGTTAGCTCCGGAGATGGTGAGACCACTCCGTCCCCCGGTGGAGGGCCAGGAGGAGAATCTTGTGTTTTTTCATTTGCCGCACCCCCTGACGGGGGCTGCGGTACCCAAATTCTCAATAAAAGAGCTATTACCTTTACCTCTGGGTCACATGGCCTGCAAATGCCGTTCTCACGGCACTTTTGTTTCAGGCCTCAACAGTCCCGGCGCCCAGGATGCGGTGCTCCCGCCCTCAGCCCCACGACTGTTCCCCGGCCGGCCGGTTCAGACGAGTCCAGAGGACGCCGACATCAGACCTCCTCCTCTGTCACGAACCCACCCCCTGCCGGGTGCGCGGAACAAGGTAAGTGCTTTGAGCTTATTCTCAGCACCAGAGCCTCGGGACGCCACAGAGCCTCCCGACGCTGCGTTACCTGTTCCGCACTGCTGCGAAGCCCCGCCGGGTACGTCCAAAATACTTGTCCCCTTGGTGCCCCTAGCACAGAGCGCAGAGGTATGGCTTTCTCTGCCCAGCTCATCACGCTGGCTGCACCGGACCATTCGACTCGGTTACGCAATTCAGTTTGCCAGGTCTCCGCCCCCCTTCCTGGGCGTTCGTTCCGCCGCAGTGCACGGCGAATATGCCCTCTCCTGCGGAAATCGCCTTCTAATCAGAGGCCATAGAGCCTGTCCTCAACCGAAACGAAGAAGGGTTTCTACAGCCCTTACTCGTTGTACCCAAGAAAGGCGGTGGCATACGACCGATCTTGGACCTCGCGAGTTTTCAATCGGACCCTGTCCAAACTCCCGTTCAAAATGCTCACCCAGAAACAAATCCTATCTGGCGTTCGGCATCTAGATTGGTTCGCAGCGGTAGACCTGAAGGACGCGTACTTTCACGTCTCAATTCGCCCTCGACACCGACCCTTTCTACGGTTCGCATTCGACGGCCAGGCGTATCAGTACAAGGTCCTCCCCTTCGGCCTGTCTCTGTCCCTCGCGTCTTCACGAAGGTCGCAGAGGCGGCTCTTGCCCCGCTACGAGGAGCGGGCATACGCATACTCAATTACCTCGACGATTGGCTCATTCTGGCCCCCTCGCAGGAATTACTATGCACACACATAGACCAGGTGCTCGAGCACCTCCGCCGCTTGGGGCTTCAGGTCAACTGGGAGAAGAGCAAGCTCACCCCAGTCCAGAGCATCTCTTTTCTCGGTTTGGAGTTAGACTCAGTCTCAATGACAGCACGTCTCTCCAACGAGCGTGCTCAGTCAGTGCTGGAATGCCTCGCTTCCTTCAAGCCAGGCACCGTGGTCCCGTTGAAACGTTTCCAACAGCTCCTGGGGCATATGGCATCCTCCACGGTGGTCGCGCCACTAGGGTTGATGCATATGAGACCACTTCAGCATTGGCTCCAGACTCGAGTCCCGAGACGAGCATGGCGCCACGGCACGCACGGCCTGGAAATTACCACTGCCTGCCTCCAAACCTTCAAACCCTGGACAGACCTCTGCTTTCTTCGGGCAGGGGTACCCTTGCAGCAGGTGTCCCGTCGTGTTCTGGTTACAACCGACGCCTCCAAATTGGGTTGGGGCGCCGTGTGCAACGGGCGCGCAGCCGCAGGCCGGTGGAACCAAGGCCCGCTGCGCTGGCACATCAACTGCCTAGAGCTGCTGGCCGTTCATCTTGCCCTGAAGAAATTTCTTCCGATGATTCGTGGCAAACATGTCCTGGTCAGGACAGACAGCACCACGGTGGTGGCTTACATAAACCGCCAAGGCGGAGTACGCTCCCCACATGTCACAGCTCGCCCGTCGTCTCCTCCTTTGGAGTCAGCAGCGACTGGAGTCGCTGCGCGCCACTCACATCCCCGGCAACCTCAATGTGATAGCGGACGCGCTGTCAAGACGAACCTTGCCTGGCGGAGAGTGGAGTCTCCATCCCCAATCGGTCCAGCTGATTTGGGACAGGTTCGGCAAGGCCCAGGTAGACCTGTTTGCCTCCCAGGAAACCTCCCACTGTCCACTCTGGTATGCCCTCACAGAGGCTCCCCTGGGGACAGATGCTCTGGCACACAGCTGGCCCGTGGGGCTGCGCAAGTACACTTTTCCCCCAGTGAGCCTTCTTGCACAGGTGCTATGCAAGGTCAGGGAGGACAAGGAGCAAGTCACTCTGGTGGCCCCCTACTGGCCCAACCGGATGTGGTTTTCGGATCTCACGCTCCTTATGACAGCCCCTCCCTGGCGAATTCCCCTGAGGAAGGACCTTCTTTCTCAGGGACGGGGCACGCTCTGGCACCCGCGCCAAGACCTCTGGAAACTCCACGTCTGGTCCCTGGACGGGACGCGGAGGGTCTAGCCGGCCTACCTTTAGCCGTCATAGACACTATTAACCAAGCCAGAGCCCCTTCGACCAGGCATCTTTACGCCCTGAAGTGGCGTCTGTTCGCGAACTGGTGTTCTTCCAGAGCCGAAGACCCGCAGAAGTGCGCAGTTAGGTCAGTGCTCGTGTTTCTTCAGGAGAGGCTGGAGAGGAGGCTGTCCCCCCTCCACCCTCAAGGTGTATGTTGCTGCTATCACGGCCCACCATGACACGGTAGACGGCAAGTCTCTTGGCAAGCACGACTTAATCGTCAGGTTCCTAAAAGGTGCCCGGAGGATGATTCCCTCCCGGCCAAACCTATTTCCCTCCTGGGATCTCTCGGTCGTCCTGATGGGACTCCGGAGACCCCCCTTCGAGCCGCTTGACTCAGTTGGACTCAGGGCCCTCTCTCTCAAGACTGCCCTGCTGATCGCGCTCGCCTCCATCAAGAGGGTCGGGGACCTGCATGCGTTCTCTGTTAGCGACACCTGCCTGGAGTTCGGTCCGGCAGACACTTTCGTGATCCTAAGACCGCGACCGGGCTACGTGCCCAAGGTTCCTACCACACCCTTCAGGGATCAGGTGGTGAACCTGCAAGCGCTGCCCGGGAGGAGGTAGACCCAGCCCTCTCACTGCTGTGTCCGGTACGTGCCTTACGTATTTACCTGGACCGCACACAGAGCACCAGACGCTCTGAGCAGCTCTTCGTCTGCTTTGGGGGACAGCAGAAAGGAACGCTGTCTCCAAGCAGAGACTCGCCCACTGGGTTGTCGATGCCATTTCCCTGGCTTATCACACCCAGGCCGTGCCCCCCTTTGCGGGTCCGTGCCCACTCCACCAGGAGTGTTAGCGTCCTCATGGGCACTGGCTAGGGGCACTGCCCTAGCAGACATTTGTAGAGCTGCGGGCTGGGCAACACCTAACACTTTTGCGAGATTCTACAATCTCCGAGTTGAGTCAGTTTCGTCCCGTGTTCTCTCAGGTACCGAGTCCGTAGAACTCGGTGGCACGCCGACGATCTGACCGGGTGGATCGCTTGCACCCAGCGCCCTTCCCCCTAACCAGGGGAAACAGTTCGCCTTCTTCCCAGGAGATCCCAGGCTTGGGACACTGGTTGGCTCCTCCCCTAGCCCTTGCGGGTCGCAGTTTTGCGGAGGGACTCGCCAACCCAAACCACTGCGGGTACCGCTAGCTACCCTGTACTGGTATAGGGGCCCCACAGGTAAGGCCTCCTGCTCGGACTCCCCCTGTGTGTAAAACCACGGTTCTGTCCCCTCACGTGAGTTGACGCCGTGTTTCCCTTAGGCAGTCACAGCTACCTCAGGTGCCGTGCTGTATGCTCCCCCCTCTCTGAGGCTGGTGCTACCACCGCACTACTGTTCCGCATAAGGCCTAGGTATAGGCCATGCGATGTATGTGCCACTCAAATTTGCCTCCCCTCCGGGTAGGTGTGGCCTCCGCAGGGTCTTCCCCGCCCTACCAAGGGCTAAGACCCCCTTCCCTCAATGCGTGTAAGGGCCCCGGCCGTAGTTGCTCTATCGCGAGAAACATAGAGAGAAAAGAGGCCCAGCCAGGCTGGCCCGTTCCCATGTTGGCGGCCGTCACCTTGTTCCCCCTCCGGGGTAACGATAAGGAATCCTGATGGCTTAAATGGGCCATTGGGGAAGGGTACGTCGCGGCCTGATACAGTTGGTCGTTCTGCACGTAGGAATACCTGCTCGCTCCTGTATCAGTGGATCACGTACACGGCTCAGCGCATGGCGCTTTTAAGTGGACCCCTAG
Organism: Xyrauchen texanus; assembly: GCF_025860055.1. Classification (NCBI taxonomy): domain Eukaryota; kingdom Metazoa; phylum Chordata; class Actinopteri; order Cypriniformes; family Catostomidae; genus Xyrauchen; species Xyrauchen texanus. Next base: position 11,168,222 of record NC_068288.1, read on the forward strand.
TGTCGTTCTCTGACACAACGTAAGAGAGCGACAGAAGGGGAACGTCTAGGTTACGTATGTAACCTCAGTTCCCCGATGGAGGGAACGAGACCTTGTGTCCCCCTTGCCACGTCGCTGAGCCGAGCCCCTGTTGTGGCCGGACCATTTCCGGCTCCTCAGAAAAATCCTGAATGAACTCCCGTATTTGCGCCGCTTAAATACCCGTATGTCCGGGGGCGGGACATGCAAATACTGGCTGCCAACTCTCATTGGCCTTTTTTCATAGTACAGAGGTGAATATCGGTGCTCAAGAGAGACCCCTAGTGTCGTTCTCTGACACAACGTCTCGTTCCCTCCATCGGGGAACTGAGGTTACATACGTAACCTAGACGTTATTTTAGAGTCTCTTCAAATATTATTGGTATTATTATTTCATTATTTATATTAAATATTCTAAATAAAATATATAAAAAATATTGTAATATTTTGTTTATTAAATATTTAAAAAAATATATTATATTCTCGTTATTTTTGCGAACACTACAAAAATGTCTTGACCTGCAGTTTACATTAACCCAGTTCAGAAAACCCTCTGCTGTTGAAAAGTATGTTATTAATATTCATCAGAAAACAATAACAAGAAAACAAATGAACCATTCACTGCTCTTGGCTGCATACATTTAGTAGCTTTAAAAAGGGTAATAATAATAATAAGTTTTATTTATACAGCGCTTTTCAAGAACCCAAGTTTGCTTTACAGAAATATCAAACAAAACAAAACATAAATACAGAGTACAAATAAAGCAAGTGAAAATAATGTTTTTAAAAACTTGAAATAAAGGCTAATTAAACAGTAAAGACCAATGGCTCATAGTTTTTACATTTAATTTCATTCTGAATTTTGCTATACTTGATATGCTACTGCTGTTATTTTTAAAATCTGTTAAAAAAACACTGTTTTCTTATTTCATTTTTTATTGGTCCATTGTTTTATAGATCTCGATCCATAATGTGACCACTCCTGGCCTACACTGTAGCCATAAAGCAGGTGGGTTGAGACATGTAAAGTGATACTTAGCGTAAATTAATTCTCAGATGCTCAAACCGTCTTGCTAAAATGACAGATGTCGTTTTTATGACATAATTATCTCGTTATTACGAGAAAAGATGTCGTTTTTATTAGATATTATCTCGTTATTAGGAGAAAAGACTTAAAACATAATTGAGAAAAAAAAAGCATTGTGCCACTGTAGATACTGGATGAATCATTTAATTTTTAAATACGGGCAAAATGTGGATGCAGAAAATCATGAGTTTATCAGGAGAAATTGTAAATGTGGAGTACGGTGGGAGGAGGGGTGGAAAAGTAGGACAAACCCGGTAAAATCGGGAGTGTTGGCAGGTATGGATTAATGTGAGAGGCTCTTTGCAATAAAGTAGCCAGCACTGTGTCTGGTAAATGGTAAAGCCATTGAATTTGGGTTGGATTCACACTCATATTCCCCTGTAGACATTGGTTTACATGGCAATCAGTAAGACTCTTGTTTAGTAAAAGAAGACACAAAAACTTAAATTAAACGGCAGTTTAATGCAAATTGCAAAAAAAAAAAAAACATCAAGAGTTTCCTCAATATTGCAAGCTCCAATCTGATTGGCTAGCTTTAGAGTTTGTCATTTTCGGGAAACAAGGTGCATAGGTTTTGATCTAGTAGACAGGTCTACTTGGAAACAAAGTCATTATGGCCTACCATACTTCTCTTCCGAGCAAGAACTTGTTAACTTGCTTGTAATTAATGTTTTTGAGGTTACTTTTTAAAAACACTTTTCTTGGTCTTATTTGGTCTTATTGGATTTTTATGTTTCACAATCTTTTATCAACATTGCTTTCCTTATCTACTTTCCTTTTTTATCTGATGTCACCTAGGCCACGGTAATGTTAACCAATAGGCAAACGGCTATTTATGCATTGTTTTAGGCTATACTGTTGTTGGTAATGCAGCCTCTTGCCATTTCATGTTAATGTAGTGAAGGTTTCAGTAAAAACGACAAATTATAATAGATTTTAAAGAAAGAAGCATTACCATCATGTTTCAGGAGAGGAGCAGTCCTTCACTCCCACTGCATTCAGGTCTGGCTCCATTCTGGTATGGAATTCCCACTTTTCCATTGGTTAAAATAAATTAAAATGAAGAGGATAAACCTAACAAGGCTTTTGTTTCTGACCCTTAAAGGCTTAGTTCACCAAAAAATTAAAATCCTCATGATTTACTTACAATTTACTTACAAAGTGTATGTTCCTTCTTCAGCTGAACTGAAGTGAAGATTTTTATGAGCAGATTTCAGCTCTACTTGTCCAAACATTTCATGTAAATGAGTGCCTTCAGGCTTCTGGCTGTTTGATGGTCCAAAAGGCATATTTAGGCAGCATAAAAGTAATCCACATGACTCCAGTCGATCAATTGTTTTCTGAAGCAAATTGATAGGTTTGTGTAAAAAATAACATCACACGAGATTTAGTTGATTTCAAACAGAAATGCAACGCTGGGCTGATGCAACAATTTAAAGTTTAAAATGGTTTAATTATCGATTTGTTTCTTATACCAACCTATTGGTTTGCTACAGAAGACATTAATTGATCCACTGGATTACTTTTATGCTGCCTAAATATGCCTTGTAATGAAAAATATGAAAATATTTCAGCTCTGTTGATCCATACTATGCAAGTAAATGGGTGCCAAAATTTTGAAGCTCCAAAATTCCCATAAACACAGCATAAAAGTAATCCATAAGATTTAAGTGGTCTGATCGATATCTTCTGAAGCGATATGATATATGTGGGTGAGAAAAAATATCAATTAAATACTTATGTCCTCCTTCTTTTGTTTTTGTTTTTTTGCACTCTTCATTCATATCGCCCCATACTGGGCAGGGAGGACAATTTATGGTATAATCTGAATTAAATATTGATCTGTGTCTCACCGACGCAGATCACTTCAGAAGATATCGATTTAACCACTGGAGTCTTATAGATTACTGTTATGCTGACTTCATGTTTATTTTGGAGCTTCAACATTTTGGCACCCATTCACTTGCATTGTATGGACCTACAGAGCTGAGATATTCTACTAAAAATCTTTGTTTGTGTTCTGCAAAAGAAAGAAACACACATCTGGGATGGCATGAGGGGGAGTAAATGATGAGAGAATTTTCATTTTAGGGTGAACTAATCCTTTGCAAATTTCTTTAAAAATGGAAATGTATTTAGTTCAGACTGCTGTAAGAATTTAATTAACATCAAAGCTCATTAAATGTATATTTTCAAATAAAATATGACCGCCTTCATGGAGAGGAAGATTTCCAGTAATTAAAACCCTCAGTTTTACTCTGTCCTGTCACAGAGCTATTGGGTAACTTTGGAGGACTTAGAAACTAATTGAGTCATTTGGAATACTTAAAAAGAGCTTTTATAATATTTTTGGGAATAAATTATTGTGACTACTTTAATCTGCTTGTTAAGACTTTTATGTGGTTAGGTTTAGGTTTAGCCGTTGCTGTGGGGGTGTTAAATATTACTGGTGTAGAAATGCATCTGACAAGGAAATTTAGATGTATTGATTTATTATTATTATTACTATATTATTACCCAATGTGATACAGATATCATCTCAGATTACACAAGCTTTATCATAACAGATGTGGAGCACGCAAGATTGAAATTAGGAAAGTTTATGCTGCCGAGTTCACTCCCTGCAACCCTACATAGGTTAAGCGGGTATAGAATTGGATGGATGCATGCTGCCGAGTTCTGCTTTCTGTGTCATCATTCATAACTGTTTGCATCCATTTGACCAAAAGCAATGCTGGTGCCTCCGTTCTGCCACCTGCTTCCTCTCTCCCACAGAAAATGAATAGAGAGCTCACAGTCACCAAATATCATGTAAAATTTTCTTTATACTATACACTACAAATAGATTTTAATTGTGATTTTAAATGATGTGACCCTGCTTGATTTAAACATTATTTGCAATGGACATTGTTATCCTTTATTATGTTGGATCTGCAATGCATATAACATTAATATTATTTTTCTGATCTGATTGCCAATTATATAATAATAATAAAAAATCTTTTAAATCACACAATGATTACTTTAAGATGTCACAGCATCATTTTCTGTAAAGCTCATTTGAAACAATGTATGTGTTGTGAAAAGCGCTGCACAAATAAAATGTAGTTGACTCAACTAAAGTGAAAACTCCCTTCACTATCACTCTCTTTGTATCATTCTCTCTCTAATACAATATGGCATCATGCCTATCCCTCTCTGTATATTTATTACTTTCTTTCCCTCTCTGTGTCATTCGTTCCTAGTGGTATGTGTCATGTCTCTGGCTGTTCTGGGGCGTCTCGGGCCCTGCTGAGCCATTTAAGAGCAGTCAGAAGGTAAATGTGGAACAGTTATTCTGTCCACCCCTCAGCTTCCCTGGGGCTTGATGCTTGTTGGAAACCACCAGGTTTGTGTATGTGTTAAAATATTGAAAGGAATGACAACAGATTTAGTTCTCTTGTGTGTGGGGTGTGTACGTGTGTTTCCACCCATTTGTCAATTCACAACTAACAGGATGCACAGTAAGTGCACAGAACAGTGTGAAACTCTTACTGGGTTTATGCGTGGAAGTAAAGAACAAACTTATCACACGGACACGCAGACATTCACACACACACACACACACACACAACACACACACACACACACACACACACACACACACACACACAAAACTGTCTGCATTTTCACATTGAAAAAAAAAAAACATCGTTTTGTAAGTGATTTGAATTATGGGAACACTAGAAATGTGTCCCCAAAATGTGTGCTGAAAGTAAAAGGTAAAGTGGAGAAAACAATATTGATCTGTTTCTCACCCACACCTATTCTATTGTTTCTGAACATATGGATTTAACAACTGGAGTCATATGGATTACTTTAATACTTACTTTATGTGATCTTTAGAGCTACAAATGTCTGGCCACCATTCGCTTGCATTGCATGGACCTACAGAACAGATCATTTTCTAAAAATCATTGATTGTGTTCTGCTCAAGAAAGAAAGTCATACACATATGGGATGAATAAGGGTGAGTAAATTATAAGAGAATTTAAATTTTTGGGTAAACTGTCTCTTTAAACTACAGTCAGGCTATTCTTAAAAAAGTAGTTAGCTAACCCTAACACTAACACTCACCATTTACATTTACATTTATGCATTTGGCAGATGCTTTTATCCAAAGCGACTGACAGAGCACTTATTACAGGGACAGTCCCCCCCAGAGCAACCTGGAGTTAAGTGCCTTGCTCAAGGACACAATGGTGGCGGCTGTGGGGATCTAACCAGCGACCTTCTGATTACCAGTTATGTACCACCATACACCAGAAGCTACTAGCAAAAAGTAAATATTGAATTGAATTGAAAAAATATTAAAAAAATACAGGTTTTAGGTTTATAAAATTTGTATAATATTATTAAATTTTTGATATAGAAATAATATCACTAGATAGTTATATATTTATTTAGGGTGACTTTCCCATATAAGAAGTATCTGTGGTTTTACTACCGTCATAGTTACTAAAATATTACAAAAGTAAAACAATAGTTTTAATAGCAGAACCATGGTAATGGTTAAACAAATAGTGTTACAACATTACATTTGACATCATTGTATACTTATTATACACTATTACAACTAGAAAACATACTATTTTTTCTTTTATAAAAATCGGAAACTAACAAAATATTTTGTTTCAAATGTAGCCAAGAACACTAGTCATAAATTGGACATGGCCTCTTTAAGAGTTTTGCAACACCCGGTTCAGAAGAGCTCCAGATTTTGTTCATCATTTTAGAATTATTTGGATAAAGATCCAATTTTACATTGCTTACAATGCTTATAAATTGCATTAACTATGTGTTCAGAAGAGTCGTATGTTAAAATTGAGTGTTTGTTATGGATTATTTTTGAAGGATGCATATGGATTGCATGTGTGGAATCTGACCACGTTTGGTGCACACATGTATTGTAAACTTTTATACATGTCCTTAAAGCCTGGTTTTGAGTGTTTAAGCATTTGTTAAATGCATACAGAGCCGGATTATCCATAAGGGCACTTGACCAGTGCCCAGGGGCACCAACCATTCACAACCACTAGGGGGGCACCACATGACACAAGCTTTAAAAATATTTTTCGTTAATTGTTATATTATTAACTTGAAATTCTTGAAAGACCATACATAACTTGTTTATGAACACTAATTTAACAATAATAATAATAATAATAATAAATTATAAATAAATGAAGATTACATGACCACTATCTCTCCCCCCCTCCCCAATCTGTCAGAGTTGAGTTGGTCCACAACAAGTACGCGCAAATGTGTCATTTTTCTACATAAAATTTATGTAGAAACATAAGGCTACAGAAAATGAATCAAAATCCAAAATGGACAGACGGCAGTTGAGTGGTTTCGCAAAAAGAAGATTAAAGAAAGAGAAGGACGCTAGACGTTTAGCTACAATAAAAAATGTTCCAGGGATCGACAATTTTTTTGTTAAATCACTAGTTTTTTGGGAGAACACTGGAATTGCAGACACCAGCAGTGCTAAGTCTGACACCGCCGGCTCTGCTAGCGGGGGAGATGCAGCAGCTGCTAATGTTAGTCAGGGCGTCGGCGATGACCGCCAGGCGAATGAGGATATTCTCCTTGTCCTTGGGGGAGACAGGAGCGAGGAAGACTCGGGTGAGGAAGAGGACATTAATGAAGGTAAATATTAGGGGTGGGACGGTACATGTAAGTTATTCATATTGAACCGAAACGGTACGGGCGTCGCGTCTCGGTGCACGAATTTACACGGAGAATACACGGTATAAAAATAAATAAAACTAAATAGCGATACATATCACTCTATTTCGCATAATGAACAGTCTGATCAAGATTGCAATGCTGGAGTGTGTGTGTGTGTGTGTGTGTGTGTGTGTGTTTGTGTGTTTGTGTGTGTGCGCGCGTGATCGAACTGTGTGTGTGTGTGAGAGAGACACTGATCTATTATAGAATGTCATTATATAGATCGGTGGAGAGAGAGAGCGAGAGAGAGAGGCGCGGGCGCGATCGAACTGTGTGTGTGCGTGCGTGTGTGAGAGAGAGAGAGAGCCGTGGTCGCAATCGAACTGTGTGTGTGTGTGTGTGTGTGTGTGTGTGTGTGTGTGTGACGTGAGAGAGAGAGAGCCGTGGGCGCGATCAGACATAAAAACATACTCCGTCATTTTGTTCATACAGGACATCATTCAAACTGCAAAGTGTTTACTTATATTCGTGTACACTCGCAATAAAACACAACAAAGTGCTTTTGTCACACTCTAAACTCTTGTCAAACTGTAACCTACAACTGTCACCCAACAAAACACACACACACACAAATCTGTTTATTTTTAAGTTACACATTCTACATTGATTAAAAATCAAATGTGTTTTAATGGTAGTATTAATAAATTGAGACATTTGAATATAGTGCTCACTGCTCATATGCCTACATGTATGTAGTTGGACAAGTTAGGAAATTACATTTGAGAAATCACCTTGATTATGTCTTGTCTGATTGGGGGGGGGGGGCGTGGGCTTTTGAGGTATAGTGCCCAGGGGCACCACACTGTCTTGATACGGCCCTGAATGCATAGGATACTTTGAGTGGTTTGACCAAGTACTTGAATGTATAACAAAATGTACACAAAAAGAAGGAAAATTTCCTTTACAGCTGTGCAGGGCTCAAATGAATCAGTAAATAATTTATGTGAACAAGTTCATTTACATTAACCATCCAAAAGAACTGACTCAGAGTTCCCAATGCTAGATATAAGGCAGGGCCAGACTGATAATCTGGTATACCGGGCATTTTTCCGGTGGGAGAATCAGGGGCGGAATGTCCATCGGTAGAACCGAGCGTGCTGATGGTTCGGCCGTGAAACTTGCCGAATGGGCCGCGATGAGCAACAATGAGCCTCCGCGTTATGCAAAACGGACCACAAAACGGCGCCGCGATATGTCGAAAAGGACAGCGATCCCCAGCTCAACAACATTTGGCTCAATACCATGGATACAATTATGTCTGACGGGGGATGTTGCTTCTCATAATTTTACAGAATTATATCAATTTTAGGGAACATAAACATTCGGAACATGTCGGTTTCTTGATCAAATGGTTTATACAGAAGTTTTAAACATTATAAGTTGACCTCAATTTCAGGGGGAAAATGTAAAAGTTTGTAAAAAAAAAATGGCCTCTTTTAAGAAACCCTCTTACGCCGGCGCGTCCTGCTGGATTATTTTGGCATTACAGTGGAAACAACATTAAATATTCTGTCATTTTGGGGCATACAGATAAGTATAAGACATCATTAGAGACTATAAAGGGTCTACTTTTATTTGTTTACACTCACAATAACAACAAAACCTTGTGCTATTGTAAAATAAAGAAAATAAAAAGGGTGAGCTGTAAGCAGTCTTTGGGTTTGCGAGCATATTTCTGAAACATGTCAAAAAAATGAACTGAAACTCTGCGAATACTTATCACACAAACATGAAACGTATGTCTAATGAAAGCTTAAAATGTCTACTTTTAAATAAAACAATTCAAATTTAAAACAAATATTCTGCTGCAATGTAATCTGTATGAAACCAAGTGATGTTCAGTTTCTCCTGGCTCAGCTAATTATCCCTAAAGATCACACCCACGGGCGGAGGGCGCAATTCATATGGTAATGTGCTGAGACAATCAATAAAATGGTGAATGCCCTGGACTGTGCCTTAAAAACAAAGTTCATTCACTGGAAGATGGCACGATACACAGGATAGGAAAAGTCCACATTTTCCTCAGAAGAAGAGTGGAACTCCGATGAACGTTTGCATTTTGAAGAGTGACTTGATCCAGCCGAGGATACAATTTCGGACGAGTAAGTCATTTAGTTTTCTTTAGTTGACATACTATTTTATATAAACATGTACATATTTTACTAGTGGGACTGTTTCCAGACCTGCCAGCCAGGATTCAGAGTATTGACATTTGAAATATGTCCTAATAGGCAAGTTTTAGTTACATGTAAATGCTGTTTCGGCTAAAGCAGGTATTTAAATTGTATGCTGTATGATATAAATATGATATATGATATAAAAATAATATGAATGTTTAGATTATATTTTATCTAGTGTTTATGCTGCCTCATCGTCAACTAAGCTTGTGCTTGCAAATATGTGTTAGGTTGTAAATGTGTCAAATGTGATGTAAATATGCCCATATTAGAAAATCTGCATATTATAATGATTTCTGAAGGATCATGTGACACTGGAGACTGCAGTAATGATGCTGAAAATTCAGCTTTGATCACAAGTTGCATTTTACAATATATTCAAATAGAAAACTGTTCTTTTAAATTGTAAAAAGAGTTCACAATATCAATGTTTTTACTGTATTTTGGATCAAATAAATGCAGTCTTGGTGAGCAGAAGAGACTTCTTTTAAACAGTAGTGTAGGTCTAAAATTAATTAAAGTCTTTCTGTCAAGAAAATGTATAGTCAGATTACTTCTTTTAACTTAAAACTTGATTTACAAATGTTAAATTACTATATTGTTTTGTTTGAATGAGTGATCAGGATGATTTTCAAATAGTTTTGTAGCAAACACTCTAGGCTACAAGATCCAGTTCTCAAAAGTCTTGTGAACAAATGTTTAGTATGTTTTATATGGCCTTATTTCAATGACTTAAATTATAATTTTTTTTAAACCATGCATAAACATCATTTTCTCAAAAATACAACATGTATTGTAGCCCAGTTTGTGCTGAATACAGTGTCTTCAGACTTCAGCCATTAATATGTTTTTAAGCAACTAAAAAAGCACAAATGTCAAGGCATGTCAAAACTTCTCCAGGGCCCAAAACACCATCAGACCCCAGAGGTTTAAGAAACAGGAAGAGTATGAATTGGTATGCATGTAAATGTAAGTATGTAAAGCTTAAAAGCTAAGCACATATCTCAAAGTCTCCTCAGTAAAAAGGTCATGATTTTGGATCATAAAGCCCTGCATTAACCTAAAAAACATACATCAAAGCAAAACTCATATGTCATGTGTTTATGGAGCAGAATTCCATTCTTGCTGCAAAGCTCCTTAATAGTTAACACCATGTATCATGTCAAAATGTTATTTCAGGTGTTATATGTTAAAAACATTAACAGTTAAATAAACAGCATGAGCAGTGGAGGCCAGCACAGAGCACGGACAAATCTAAATGGACCTTTTGCGTGGTGAGTATTTCTTATTTTGGAGTTCAACTTTCCTGAAAATTTTCAGGCCCCTTATACCAAGTTCAGGCTCCAGTAATGGCCATGTCAGGTCATGTAAATGAGCTCGTTAACTGTGGCTGTCTCTGGACTTTGCTGAGCGTGGCATAAACCTGCCTCATCTCCAAGGGTCATATTCTCTATAATGGTGCATTTGAGAGTGTAGAGTCTGCTCTCATTCACATATATCAACGAAAGAATAAGGCAATAAACTCCTTTGAAATTGCTAAAAAATTCAACAGTCAGAGAGTGAGAAAGAAAGAAAGAAAGAAAGACGCTATGAGTATACAGTATATCTACAGTATGCATGTGCTTATCAGTGAACATGAAAAAGCTTTAACATTAAGTAATGTGAAATGACTGTACAGGGCCTGAAATTCGGTGACGGATTGTGAGTTTTACACACAATTGTAATAATTCCCACATGTTCCAGGTTAATAGTGGGAAATTCCTGCACACTTTTATTCACTTTACAGTGCAAATTATTAAACCAATAGATACAGATGATATACATACAGAACAAATCAAATCAATAAACTTGTTTTTGTATCAAACTGTAATTCCAGAAGATGCACAACTAAATCCACTCTATCTCTCCCTATCTCTTAAGCAGATGGCAACATCGTGTTGAGCGCTTGTTGTTTTGTGTAAGCAGCATGCGCAGTAAAGGAGTGCTTTGTCGCTTAGTTTCTGAACTTAGGATGTTAAAGATGAACAGTATAAACATTTCTAAACCTGATATTTCAACAAATGAAATGGCCATATACTGTGTCTCCGTTAGCGAGCGACACTATAAAACTAACGCTCCTGTTTATAATAACAAAACTGTTAACACTGCAAGCGCGTGACATTGGAGCGATCTATGGTTTTGACGCCTTTCTTATCTTGGCACACCATCATTAGTCATAATACATTTTCAAGAAATATCCTTTGTATACAAAAATGCTTTGTGTACCAGCTGCATGGTGAAGATGGTCAATTAATCACCAGTTACATCTCGTATCATCTCTTTGGTGTTCCATCCAGGGTTGGAAATGAACTGGGGCTCTGGGCAAAAATGTCCCCGAAATTCAAAATATGGGGGGAAAAAATGCCCCCACAAAGAGTTCATGTTGTTTTATTAATGGCATCTGATACATAAGCTCCAAATACATAAAAAGCGATCTTCATTGGAATTTTCGCTGAACTTTATTTGTTCCGTCCATTGTGCAGATGTTGCAGAGACAGTGGCAGATGTTCGCGCCATAAATGAGCACACACAGGCACTCCTGGTGTCGTGCTCACAGGCTAAACTACATGACCGTTAGGACCATTTATTAATTTAGACTATAAATCTCCACTTTAACTTTTACTTTCAGTGTGAGTGGTAGCAAGATATTTTGAGGATAATGATTTTTCAAGAACACACAGGTGGAAAAAATTAAGACCTAGAGCTCGAACCGAGCTGCGTGCTCAAGCCCTTCATTATAGAACTACTCCATTACGGACGTCAAGCCAAATTTGTTTATTCTTAACAATCTGTTTACCATTTCCACTTCTAGGGCTAGGTGGTGATGCAAATTTGTGAACTCCTTGTTCACTCATTAGTTCTTCATGCATGCAGTAAGTTCCGACCTACGGGCAGAAACTTAAATCAGTTAAACCTGTAGTAAAGACTGTAAGAAGCTGGACCAAAGAAGCAGAGCTGGAACTACTAGCCTGCTTTGACTGCACTGATTGGAGTGTTTTTAAAGCTGACGGGTAGTGACTGCGGAGGAGGTCCCATGTAGGCGTCCTCTGGACTCGTCAGAACCGGCCGGCCGGGGGGCAGCCGTCTCGGGTCCGGAGGCGGGGGTCCACGTCCGGGGTACCGGGACTGCTGAAGTGTGGCGCCGGGTTGCCGTGAGGACGGCATTTGCGGGCCAGGTGACCCAGGGAGAGAGGAAATTGCTCTATTATTGAGAATTTGAGAACCCCAGCCCGAAGGGGGTGCGGCACAGAAAATACCTTTAACTGAAGGTTCTCTTCCCAGCCCTCCACTGGGGTACGGAGTGGTCAGCTTACCAGCTCCGGAGCAAACGTCTCGTTCCCTAGGTCGTCCGTCTCAGGAACGCTTGGGAGCCTACCGGGTCCTTGAGGACGTTCGGGAGATGGGGGATGTTTGGGGGATGTTTTCCTGCAGGGTGCTTGACGCTGGGGGAAGTTTGGAAGCCACAGGTGGACGCCCTCGGTGAGCAAACGGAGCGAGGCCTGCGCTGGTATGGCGGCAAGGCATGATGTGGCCTCCGCCTGTTTATAATAGACCGAGCTGGGAGACGGGGGCGTTTGAGAAAGTGTGCTTTGTCTACCTCCCGTATCTCGACCAGGTCCAGCCATAGGGGCCACAAGGGTGGCCATCGCCTGTCCGAGTGCCTGTGCTGTGACCTTCTTGGAAAGAAATTCAGCCACATCCAGGAATTACACAGGGGCGGAAAAACATCTTGCGTCCTGAAAAGGACGTTCAACGCCAGCTGTGTATTAATCTTATAGAGAAATAAACTCTTTTAGGATAACATTCTCTTTTAAAAGTGTTAGAAGGGGCAAAGCTGCACTGCTGTAGAGAGAAGGTGAAAGCTGCTGATATGCGCCGTAGATCCAAGAGCATACGCTCATAGAAACTAAGTGAACAGTCTTGTGAATAGCAGCTTGCTGATCACACAACCGGTCGGCTTCTAAGAAAATTTCTGAATGGACAGAAGCATTTCCCTCCCTTTATACCCATATGTCCGGGGGTGGGTCATGCAAATTCTGTCTGCCAATTTCTCATTGGCCTTTTCTCAAGTTCAGAGATGCGTGAGGCTCTCACGAGAGACCCCTAGTGCCGCTTCTTCGATACAACGTCGAAGTGAGCGACAGATGGGGAACACTTGTTTAATGGCACAGACATTTGAAAGAATGTCTGTGACCCCTTTGATTACTGAGGTTTGTGACTGCCATAATAATACAAGAATGCACAATAAAGGGAGTAAAACATGAGAAGACACCATTTAATCACCCTTAACACAAAAGACATTAGACAGAATGATGAAGACTGACATCCTCAGTCACCATTCACATTCTTTTACATCTTTTTAAATAAAATCCTACATATTTTTTATGAGACCTATCTTTAGCAAACCTTTATGATGCATGTGGATGACTTGAATAATTTTTATAAGCAAAGGGTGTGACTTAACACCTGGGATATAATGAGGGTGAGAAAAGTATTAGAGAATTACAATTTTTGGGTGAACTAACACTTTATCTTGGATCATCAACTTGGATCATGTGCAAATCACAGTCAATCATGTTATAACCCTGACATAGTTTGGACTCTTTTTGAGTTGTGGTAGTCAGTAATCATTGACAGAGACCATGGAAATGAAAGTGTTGTAGTGTAAATGAAGCCTACCTGTAGTAAAACTGAAAATAAATAAATCTTGCTTTTAATATAAACAACTCATATTTCGTCAGAAACTAGAAAAACAGCTCACTCCAAAATCACTATGCCATGCATGCCAGACATGTCAAAGTTTAGTGGCATGGCAGTTAATTAATATGTGCCAAGCTATTTCCACAAAAATGCAATTTATTCAGCATACAACATTCTATTCAACCAGAGAGGCCACTTGTCTCCCTTTTGGGATTCCACAGTGTTATGCATTTTTTAGCTATTCTTGCAGGCTCCCCCTGGGGGAGGGGCTCTGATATTGCATTAGCTTAACAGCATGCTAACAACATATATAGTGAAATCAATTGTGAGTTGAGTCTCCCATACACGTTGCACGTGGAGCGCTATTTGTATAACCCACAGAGTTGTTGCCTACATAAAGACTTCCAAATCAATCACTTGTTAGGTTCCATGACAGTTAGAATGCTGCCTTAACAGGTAGCTGTCTATGTTGACAGTAGATAGCAAGGCAGATATCTAGGTTTTGAAACAGACTGTGAGACAAGAATGTTGTGTAGTGGTGAGTGAAAAAATTTTATAATAGCTTTTCGGTTAGCAACAGGGAGACCACAGCAGATATGTGTAATATACGTGTATGTTTCAGGGCAATTTCAGGTGTAGACACATGAGTGTAGTTCATGCATCAGCTGCTAACACACACATGCACACATGTGCACACACACAGATAGCGTACATCAGAGCTTGGCTCATTTTAGACATTTCTGTCTTGAAGGAGAGCACCTCAGCACTCACTGAAACTGAAAGCTTTGATCTTACCTTCCAGTGTAGAGAGAGAGAGAGAGAGAGAGAGAGAGAGAGAGAGAGGGGCCTTGAGGAAGGTAGGGAGGTTGCGGAGGAAATGGCCTGATTAGCTGCCTACATTTCTTCTCGTTTCCCATTCTTTTCTTTCAACCTCCTTTCTCAACTTCAAATAAAAATGGCCTCATTGGCATGCAAACTTTGCATTGTGGTAACAGCAAAGTCCATCAATTGTTTCATGACACTTTCTCGCCAAAAAAAATAAATAAAATCCTGTGTTAAAATGCTTAGCATGATATGCAATGCTAAATGCTACACCTCTTTCAATAATTTATTTAATGCCTCATTCTATGAACAGAACTCACATACTCAGACTACAGATGGGTTACCCTGGTTTATAGAAGGTACGCCACTCCTCTGTGGTGTTTGGAAGTAAGTTACACACAGAAGATAGGCCACCTTCACCTAGACACCTAGTGCATGGTTGCATAAATATTCAATGCCATGCCCACTGACTTTTTGCATATGTTGCATAGTATAGCACTTGTGCTCTTAAAATAGGGCCCTACAAACAGTATTTGCCCACGTCAGTGGGAGATCTTTCGTTTTTTTAAAAGGTATAAAGTTTAGCAAAAAACAGAAATAGATAGCACACCTAAGAAC
Organism: Xyrauchen texanus; assembly: GCF_025860055.1. Taxonomy (NCBI): domain Eukaryota; kingdom Metazoa; phylum Chordata; class Actinopteri; order Cypriniformes; family Catostomidae; genus Xyrauchen; species Xyrauchen texanus. The sequence continues at coordinate 11,183,456 of NC_068288.1, forward strand.
AAAATGATCAATAAAACCTATAAAATCAATCAAATCAATAAAAAGTCAGTCCATTAAATGATTAAGTATTTCTTGCAAGCACTGTAATAAACAGTAAACCTACAGTAATACAGTAGATCAGTACTTGTACATTTGGTCCTAAAGTACATTCACTAGTAAGTACTTTTTTACTTTTACCCAAGACAAAATTAAACAAGTACTTGTACTGGAGAAATATTTAAACAGGGTATTTGTACCCGAAATCAAGCACAGGACTGCATTGCTCTTCCTTCCTTTTTTGCTCTATCCTTCTCCATCTTATCCTTCCCTTCTCTTGTTCTGAAAGAGTATCGGTGCTCTCTATGTTTGAGAGATGAGGTGTTGGGAGTTTTTAATAGTTTAAATAAAGAACATAAAACTGTTCTGATAGTCAGTCTGGAAATAATGGCTGCAACTCTGTGCAAATTAGAACTAATAGTGGTAAGGAGAGAGGTTTTTCACACCCCATTGAGCAGCAGAGCCATAACAGTGAGGCAAGGGTACAATAAATGATAGTTAGGAACTCCTCCTCAGAGATCAGAACATCTCTCTCTCTCTCTCTCTCTCTCTCTCTCTCTCTCTCTCTCTCTCTCTCTCTCTCTCTTTCTTTCTGGATGGAAAAGTGCAGTGAGCGAAGAAGAATTACCATATTGTCAGACACATTTCCCATCTTGACAAGTGTACTAAGGTAAATTGCATGGATTAATAGCCAAGGACCCTTGGCCAGATTAAGTGTGTCTGAGTTCATGTGGGTCTAAATGATTTTGAGAAGTTAGAACAAAACACAAGCTTGATTTTTATACGTTGCATTCCAAAATGTGTCATTCATAATGCAACACAAGTATGTGGTGCATTCTAAGTGTTGCCGCAAGGGATTAGCGGACATTAGCATATACTGTTCTTCTACGTCATTTTTCTATTTCAAGTCAACTACTGTCAGGTGGAGCAACAGTTTAAAGATAATCTTGAGGAGCAAGTTAGTAAATTAAATTGTCAAGATGTTTATTGTTCGATACCTGAATAACAACACATCTGAAGTCATGGCACAGATATTTGAAGGTAACGCAAGCATCTCCTTAAAGGGACAGTTCTTCTTCTGAAGAACACATGCAAAGATATTTTGAAGGATATACAGTATGATGTGTTTTTGACCACACAACATAAATAAAAATGAGTCCAAAACTTTCAAGCTCCAAAAAGGAAATAAAGGCAGCATAAATAATCCATATGACTCTAGGGGTTTAATCCATGTCTTTTGAAGTGATACTATCACTTTGGGTGAGAAACAGACCAAAAGTTAAGTCCTTATTCACAAAATATCTTGACATCTGCAGTCTCCATGTTGGATTAATGAAAGAAGCTCATTCACACACTTCCATTTGTATGACACACGGTCAGTGAGTTGAACAAAAATCAGACACATTGTTGCAAGGTTTGTAACCTTGGTAGCTCAGCAAGTATTAATGCTGACTACCACCCCTGGGGTTGCAAGTTCAAATCCAGCCAGTGACTCCAGCCAGATTTCCTAAGCAACCAAATTGGCCCGGTTACTTGGGAGGGTAGAGTAATATGGGGTAACCTTCTCATGGTCGTGATTAGTGGTTCTCAATGTGGCGTGTGGTAAATTGTGTGTGGATTGAGGAGAGTAGCATGAGCCTCCACATGCTGGGAGTCTCCGTGGTGTGATGCGCATCGAGCCATGTGATAAGATGTGCGGATTGATGGTCTCAGAAGCGGAGGCAACTGAGACTTGTCCTCCACCACCCAGACTGAGGTTAGAAACTGTGCCACCACAAGGACAAGTTAAACGATAGTCAGGGATTCAGTTATTTTTTGTACCACGGTCAACATAAGGTTGATAATGAACACTAGAAAATGAAAAAGCACTGTCTTATTGATGTATAAGAGTAGTTGGCAACTGTGCATCAAAGGATCATTGTCTAGAAGCCTGCACTGTGTTTCAATTGGGCCAGAAGTCAAGATATATAGTGGACTTACATTTTTTTTCCATTCTCATCCACTGTTATTGTATGGCTTCCGAAGACACCACAAAATAGCAAAAAAATTTAAAATAATGTTTATCCTTTCTTTTAGAAGTTGCTAAAAGCCAGCCAATGAGATTAAAGTTTGCCAGATCAAGAAAACGCTCTCCAGTTTTGTGAGCAATATGCATCAGTTGGTCAGTGAATGGACTATGGGAGTCCAGTTGGCATGACATCTGAGGCTGAGACTACAATGCAAGAATGCATGTTTAAATTAGTATGTAAAATGGAAGAGTGATAGATCAACACCCCTGATAGTGCTACACCTCCACTACGACCTCCAGAGATCACCCGCCAGAGATCGCACGTGCGTGCATTTCCCATGGCAACAACATACACCGGCAAGTGCACCTCCAACCCAACCGCAATAGGCCCCAGCGTTATGCCAATGCTCCGATAATGTGCATTTAACCCCCAAAGTCAAACATAAAACAAAGTGGAAAAGAAGAGCAACATCAACACAGTAGGTTTGTTTCATTCAGAAGTGATCCTCCCTTTGTGTAACAGCAGTCAGCTGATACGTGATGACTGTGCAGTGTGTAAAACCTCACTCTCCTGGTCTTAAGAGACACACTAGCGACCAAGGCTAGAGGCCATGGCTTTTCAAGCCTCCTTGCTAGCACGTCAAACTCCCGCTTGGTGCGGGTCGAGGAGTACCGGTGACACCGATGCCGTGACCTGGATGGGAATGAGTTTAAGGGGAGTAAGTGTAATGTTTGCCAGTTGATACGTGATGACAGTGCTGTGTGTAAAACCTCACTCTCCTGGTCTTAAGAGACTAATATCAACCGAGGTTAGAGGCCGTGGCATTAGCATGTCCGACTTCTATGCCGGGGATCCAACTCGGAGCGGATCGAACAGGACCAGTTCCATATGCTCTGTTCCCTTAAATTAATTTATCCTCCACTGTGAGCACTTTGGAGGGCTCAAAAATAACATTTATTCCAAACTGACCTTTATGTCATTTGCATTGTAAATTCAGTTTGAAGCAATCTTACAGCATGGCTACTATGATCATTCTCTCTTTGAAGTGCCCTTCAGTGGCTGATTTATGTAGTTTGTAATGCAGGGACTTTTTTTGGCGCCATTTTGATGTCCGTTAAATTGGGGTAAATTCTGTTGTGTGACTAGATTTTTACGTTAATGCCAATTTTCACGAAAAAAAAAAGTGTTTCCAAACCAGTTTTTCGTGACATTTGAAGTATCGACATAGAGTTTATGCGCTAGAGTTAAACGGAAAAATATTATGCTGACACTTGTGCAATTATGGGGCAGTGGTGGCTCAGCGGTTAAGGCTCTGGGTTACTGGGTTACTGACCAGAAGGTCAGGGGTTCAAGCCCCGACACCACTGTTGGGCCCTTGAGCAGGGGCCGTATCATGGCTGACCCTGCACTCTGACCCCAGCTTAGCTGGGATATGTGAAAAATAAATAATTTCACCATGTATATGCAGAAATGTATGTATAATGTGTGACAATTGATACATTTCTTATTATAGCGATAATTTGCATTTCCATCCGCTATATTTTGATGCACTTAGATGGAATCTTAGTTAATGACGCAAAAAGTCAAGCGGAAATGGCAATGTCACTTCCTCAGCTGATGTCATTTTTTCACCAATTAAATTGCACATGGTGTCATCTATAGCGAGATTAAGACAGTAGTTCGACAACCCAAAAACCTGTGGTGGTTGGATTATAACTACCCATCTAAACGTATTTTGTGTTTACACTTTTTTGAGAAATCAGCCTGGTTTACTTATTGTTGTCTCTACATATTGAGCAGGGACAGGAAAAATTATTTTAACATTGAAAAAAAATAAACACATCAGCCTAAAGTGGCTAATAACATCCTGACTTTAGCCATATAATAGAGTCTGAAGAAACACATCTAATCAGTGTCTGGTAGATAGACCTCAATTATGCAGGGCTTCTATAACACCGTCTAGTATTGCGAAAATTTTGTACATCCCTTATTGAGTTAGGATTTTTTTAAGTTTGCCATTTTTATTTCCTATTCAGTGCTTTAGGCTCTGCAAACACAGCAGGACGCAACAACAGTCACAAAGAACAACAACAAAATAAACTTTATTATATTAAATAGCTTTACATATTTGTATTTATAAATCTAGTCAAAGCAACAACAAATTCCTTTAAAGATTGCCATTTTTGTCATTTCCACAGGAGAGAACTTTGAAGTGATCCTTCCGATTATTGCTGAAGTCATTCTAAGCTCAACGTATATGACATCAAATTCTTTTATCCTGAACATATGTATGCTAAACAGGAGGTCTGTGCATCTCTGTCAGATGTAGAATCTGGTGCACACATTAGAGACTGCATATGAGAGAGTGAGGAAAAAAGTTTGATAAAAAATAACTTAAAATCTGAAGAATTTAATATTTCCAGCCCATCTCCTGCAGAGATTTATTTTTTTATTTTTTTACAGATTTGAGTCTGCACAGATGGGGACATAATGAAAGTATATCTGTCTTTCCACGCTGTTTCCCTCTACTCCTTTGCATTGTCTGGCTTTATAATTAAGGCATTTCCCATGAACAGCATTGGGTAGATGTGGTGAGTGGGAGGGGGAATCAAATTCCAAATTTATTTTAATCATTTGTTTTTAATTATTGATTTCATTTTTTTTATTATGTACTTTGTATGGTTATTTAATGTTTATTGTTAACAAAACAAAACACACAAAGAAGGGTTTAAAATGAACTAGACATGTCAACCTCAAAATTAATAGAAATTAAAATAGATAATTAAGCACCTACTTTCACTGAACATTAGTAAAAAAAAAAAAAAAAGAAGAAGTTTAGACCCCTTTCAGTTTCAGGCCCTACTTTGTACCCTATTTATGTAACGTGCCTAAAATACATTTCCGAACGTTTGCGGTGTGATAGGCTTTCTGCAGTCATTTTTCAAAGCTACAGAAGCTGCGTCAGATTTCTTCTGCATGTTGTGGATGGTGCAGCTCTTTTATCTTTGTGGAAAGACTGTGAAATTCTGTCTCCATGCTGCTATGAAGATTCGCATTTAACATCCACACAGGGTTACAGAAGCCAAAAGACCTGTCATTTAAATGGTGAATCATCTCAAGTGACAGCATGATTTATCACAGATAAAAACAAGTCGTTCTCTCCGATAAATCTTTGCTGTTTCATTTTCTTTTCATCCTCCGGTAAAATTGTATTCAAACAGTGCAAAGAGACAGGTCCTCTCATCTCATTTTGTTTCTTCTCTCACTCACTCACTCACTCACTCACTCACTCACTCACTCACTCACTCACTCACTCACTCACTCACTCACACACACACACACACACACACACACACACACACACACACACACACACACACACACACACACACACACACAAACCTCTTTTCCCTGAATGAGATAAGATAACGAAAACAAGAGAGAAAAAAACATTTGCTGTTCTGCTGCTTCTGTTTTCAGATAATGACACATGAATCTGATTATGTATTCAGCCCTAAAGATCAGGCATAGCCTATTAATGTTCAGCTTTTTAATGCTGTGAGTATTTCCAGAAGAGTGTAGGAGAATCCTGGTAGGACTGAAATCTTTCTCTTCGCTCTCATGCAGGCTTTTTGACCTTATTTTTCCTTGGAGACTGGGAACAGTCTCTGCAACTTTTAAGGTCAGTTAAAAGTCAGATTGCTTAACATATTCTGTATTTGATAGCACATAGCAACTTTCCAAAGAGAGAGCGAGAGAGAGAGAGAGAGAGAGAGACTGACAAACAGATGGATAGACAGACGATAAAAAATATACTTTTGTATTTATTCATGTAAAGTAGCCTCAGTAGACAAGAACTTAGGGAACAATCTGATTTATTTAAATACTGAGGGCTCATTTTTGGTGTTATACCTCTGCATAGGTCAGCTAACTGTGTGAAAAGTCTCTCCCATTGATTCCCTTTAGGAAACTTATGTCGCTAAACTTCTGAGAAAAGGTCTGATAAAAATAGCTGATTTTATATATTTTGCTGTGCTATTTTTTTAGCCGTTAAGTTTGCTTTGTTTGCATCATTGTAACAAGTATTACAAAAATGTTAGAATATTCATGTTATAGGTGAAGTGTGTAATTTCTAATGGAATTGCAAAAATAATAACAGAGCGTACCGCCCCAAATACATGCCATTGGCTGAGCAAATGTTGCTTTGTTGGGCTGGTTGAGATGCTCAAACAAACTGAGGAATGTTTTGATTGTGCCACAGAGCCACACTTTCTTGGGGAGTAGATCTACATATTGGCAGATAATTATAGATACATTTTTATTTTATTTTTTTCTTAAATAAAATACAAATAAATGTACATATAACTCAGAATAAAAATCCTTGTTGCCCACTTGAGGCTAAAATAAAATTAAGAAGCGTTCCATTTCTCATATGCAGACGCAAATGTATTCCTGAATATGTGACGGCTTTTGTTGAATTGTGTGCGAAGAGACCCTTGAGGAAGTTCATGAGGTTAATAGGAAGAGGTATTAAAGAATTTTCCCTTTGTTTATTTTTCTGCAAATCTAAATCACTGAAAGATAGCAAAGTTTGCAAATCCAGACTGCCTACACCCCATGAGTCAGTAATAGAGGGATGCATTCTAGATGCTTATTATTTGGTTAGGTTTATGGGTATATGCTGAGGATGCACTGATGTGGATCCTCTGACTGACTTCTCTCTGCCCATGTGCCACCCTTATGCAGATTCTGAAATACTGTTACTCCACACATGGAGGGAGAAAAGAAAGAAGACATTCAGAAGAGGAATAACTATACCGAAAGTGATGAAAAAAGTTTTTTTTTATTTGTTTGTTTTCACAGATTGATGCGGCTGTATTAATCCTTCCTCTCCTTTTTTCTCACATTCCCTCCTTCATCTGAGAAGATCAAAGACCCGTGCTTTCAACAGCATACTTTTTAGTCCATTATACTGTGCCATGACTAGGGCTTGTCGATGTTGACTACCTGTGTAAATATATATATATATATATGTTTCTTTTTTGGACCCGCCTGGGTGAAATAAGACAAGACATGGGGTAATTACTTAAACTATAAGTAATTATATTTATTACTTATAGTTTATAACGTATCAACTGCATTTGGGTGCAATGCAAATGCAATATAGGCATTTGTCCTCTTTGCTGTCCAATTAGAACAAGGCTGCAAGGCAAGTGAATTTCAGTGATATTATTGTGAAGTTTGCTAATATATTCATCAAATATATTGTCAGATATTCTAAAAATGTATAAGTGAGATTAGTGATGTAAAGCCTGTGATGGTTAGGGGAAGGGGGTCTTTTTGTGTGTTGCACCCATGCCTGCTTATTAAACAAAAACATTTTATGCTTTTAAAATAAAAAGTGTCCTCAATTGAATGAAAACAACACTTCTGAGTTTTATTGCTTACCATTTACAGAATATACTGGTAGACAGAGCAAACGACCTGAGAGCTCTTAAAATCTTTCTTTTGGCCTGACACAATATGTCCCAACTACAAGGCTTGAGTTTCTGAAAGCACATCTAAACAAAAGAATGGCTTTTCCCATCAAAACTCTTTTTAATGACTTAAGCTGCATTGAACTTTGATCCAAAAAACTGATTCACGCCTCCAGCCTCCAAATCTAGCATTCTTCGGAAACTACTTTTGTTGCAGTATGCCTGCAGATTTAGATTTTGCTCAGCGCCAATAAGCTAATGTTGATAAGAGAGGCATTCCAATGAAGACAAGAACAGAGTTTGCTTGTGAGAGAATGCAAATATTCAGTCAATAGTGATTCGTCACTATCCATGGTCCTGAAAGAAGCCACATTGGGAACCGTTACCTACATCAATATCTGTTGATGCTAATAGATCCACTTCCATTTAAAAATGGCCATGACAACAAAGTACAAAGTAAAATTAACCCAGTAAGATATTTAAAGTTTAAAATTACAATTATGTCATTATGTACACACCCTCATGTTTACCAAACCAAAGAATACTTTAAATATATTCATATGGGATTCTTGTATGTTTTTTCTTTCTTTTTTGGAGCTTGACCACCATAGTCGCCACAAACTGTCCTTATTTGGAAAAGAGCTGTCAAAATATTCCTAAAAATGTGAGAAAAACCCCCAAAACAAACAAAACTATGCAGGCTTTGGAATGACAAGAATGTAGTAAATAATCAGAATTTACTATTTTTACCGAATTTACTAATTTACTGAAGATTTATTTATCTATTCCTTTAAGGAAAACAACACCACAGAACATCTTTGCATTAAAGTCTACTGAACAATGCAGGTGGATGTGTATTTCACTGACTCCTGACAGCCCATGGGAGCTATAGTCAGCCGTGGAAAAATGATGAGGATGAGATAAAACCAGATAAGAACAAGATCAGAATTGGGCCTTCGGGACAGCTTTAAAGTATGGCAATGTACAGAACATAAAGCATGGGATTTCACCGGGCTCAAACTCCCAGCAGCCTAAACACAGACAATGAGAAATACTTTCTTTGTCACAGAACAGATACAAGATTGATAAACCTCTGGAAATCAATGGCTTTTGAGTGCAGCAGATGATGTGCTGAGCTTTATGTTGTTATTTTATTATGCCTGCAAAACCAAACTTGAGAACTAATGGTTCAGCAAACGTATAATCAGGTTTGTTGATAACAGCACAGTTGGTAGAACTCATTAGCAACAATGATGTGAAAGTGTACAGAGATGAGAGGCACAGAAGCATGCAGCAGAATTAACAACCTGTCTCTGAATGTCAACAAGACAAAAGAGATCAAATGCTCATGCAGCCCACTCCCCTCTGCATGCCAGCAGGGTAGAGGTGGAAACCCTCAACAGCTTGAAGATTACATTGGGTTTATCTTAAAAATACTTTCTCTGAAAAATCGAAATATCTTATGCAATGCTGTTTCTAAAGCAAGATATATCAAATTGATCTTGTTTTAAGGATTTGTAGATATTTCTACAGGAAAACAATACAAAAATTATTATCAAAAATTAGATTTTTGCCCTAATATCAAAGGTCTTACTAGAAAAAAAAGAAATTATGATCCAACGTGAATTTTCTTGATAAAAAACATGATCGTGCTGGTGACATGTGCATGTAAAATGTCTACAAATAGCATTTTAGCTTAGCGTAAAGCTAACAATTTAAACAAGGTTTATTTCTATTTCTTCTGCTCCAAACTTACTTCAAACTTACTTCTCTGTCTGCTCGTATGAATGTAACACATCATAAGAAAGTGTTTCACCGCTGTTTAAATGCACTTTGGATCATTTATATGTATAAATGTTTTCCATCTAAAAGGACTAAATATTAAATTAAAAATGACAATAAAATGCAAAGTGATTACATCAGGTCTTTAAAAACTCTGAATAACTCAGTCATTGGCTGAATGATAAATTAATCAGTCCAAAGTAACTAATGCAAAAACTTTTCATATATATATATCTTTACTACATTTCTGGTGTAGATTGAGCTTGAGCCAAGAGACCAAATCACCATTTTCAATATGTTGCTGCGCCTTTGAAAGTGCATTTATATGTGTTAAAAAGTATATGAAATAGCTTCTGGTTATAATTACAATATTGCATGATCTCAGGTTTATGTGGCTACACATATTCTCATTTTTAGATGAACCATCATGAACTTCTTATAAGTTCACATTGTATCATGTAGTGGCATATTCAGTTAACCTTTGTTAAGGTTTCCTTTTCCGTTCATGCTCAAATGGAGTAATTGGGTCCTTTATGGTGCCAGGTACACCTGTGTACTGCGCAGAGCTCTTTTACAGCTACTTAAGGGTCAATTGGTGCTTAAAAATCACAAGCACAGATGGCATACAGTAATTAACATGAATTAAAATCACCTCTCGATTTCAGTAATTGGTTGTTTTTTGTTCTAGAGTTTTAAAGGGATGACATAGCCTCCCTTATAATGCCCTGTACCTACCGTGCCCCAAATAACATTATGAACATAGCATCTATTGCCCCTCAAAATTGCAGGAATATGAAGTTTTATATTAAAAATGGTGTGTGAAACTAGAATTAGCTGTTCTTGAAATCTAGTTACAGTTTAATTTCAGTTACAGATGACATGTTATTGAAGGAGGTGGCGGTAAAAAAGCTGTCTGAGTGGAGTTAGAACACTGTTTCTCATTTCATTTCAGGGGGCGTTTACATAGATATCTGTGGCAGGGCGGAGGGTGGGGCCGGGTCATGATCATACACACCCAGTCACTTATCAGGCTAATCAAGCCTCCGAGAGGGATAAAGGCTGACTGCGGAGGCTTGATTAGCCTGATAAGGGACCGGGTGTGTATGATCACAACCCGGCCCCGCCCTCCCCCCTGCCACAATATCTTAAAGGATTGTTAAATGTTTAAAACTAACAATGGAAGTGAATGGGTCCTGTCTATAAGCATCACAGTGTTTCTAGAATTGGCACAAAACTCAAACATTATGTTAACATGATTTTAGTGTGATAAAACAATTTACTGACCTAAATGATATTGGTTATTTCCAGCATTCCAATATTACAATTGTCATGACAACACAACTCCATTAAGATATGATTACATATATAAAGTCTACGTCTTGTGACTATACTTTTGATAAAGTATGTATTTTAATATTTATGAACTGGCCCCCGATTTTTGCTTATTTATTTATTTATTATTTTAAAAGGAGGGACAAGTCAAAACTTCAACATTATGCCACAAAAGCTGTCTATTGAGGTTTACATGTATCGAACCCAGAACATTCCCTTACAGGCATAGCCTGCTGGTAATGAAAGCTACACTATGAGAATTTTTGGCACAATAACTTTACTGATGTTATAAGTGCACTTTATAGAAAATAAATAAATGAAGGAATAAATGATCAATCTATTCATTTGAAAATTAAAATATGAAAAAAATAAACCAATTTATAAATGGACAAATAAATAGACACATTTATATGTGTTTATATTGTTCATGTTTTAAAATGCACTTACAGTATATTTAGCAATAAAACAAGTCATTTTTAAATGCACCTTTTACATTTTAATAGCATTTAACATTTTGCTTTTCTTCATTCATTTGCCAGTGGCTTTTATTTATTGTTTGACTTTTTCTTTTTCCATTTGTCAATCCATACCTGCTGAAGCCCAGGAGTGCCAATTTAAAAATAAATACTGGAATAAATGATTAATCTATCAATTTTAAAATAAAAACTTAAATAAATATGTCAATTCATAAATGGACAAATATATTTTTTTATTTAATTCCTGTTTAAAAATGTAATTATATTTAACAATAAAATTGTGCATTAATAAATGTAAGCGCAGCGTAGTTCTAGCAGGAAGACTAGCAGCTGTACATGATCGCACCATTAGTTGGGTAATTCCCAGCCAATCATATGTCAGCCATTGCTTTATAAGTCTGCTCACAATCTATCACATTGCTGTTACAGTGTGTTAACACGGCAACCTCCACCACCCCACCACCACCTGTTGAGTCCCGTCCTGCACGGGGGTAGGCTCCTCGCCCCTGCCTCCTATCTCTGGCAGGATATGACGGTTCGAATACAACTTCTTCAGACCACCAGACGGGGCCTAAGCCAAAGAGAGACATTACTTTTCTGTTTTATATTCATCAAATAAATGTCATCTTAAATTTCACTCAAGTCTGCGAGTCTTCCTGATAGAAATCATATTTATTTAATGTTTAAAATGAGTCTTTTAAATGCACTTTTTAATGCACTTTTTAAAAAGTTATTTGCCAATGGCTTTTATTCCTTTTTCTTTTCTTTCTCCAATTGAAAATCTAGTTTTAAAAAAACGCCATTGGATTGTTGACTCATGGGAGCAACCAATTAACTTTTGACTCAGTTATAAGACAAACCCTCTCTAAAACATGCCACTCAAAGAGTTTGTTAGATGGCATGTCATTGGATGATGGTACGAGCAGTTTATATTATATTATTGGATCTGTGAATCCCGCACATAAGAAACGGATGCAAAGCATATCAGACGTTAATGGTGGCACGTTCACTGTTGCTATAAAATTTTGAACGCGGCCCTACATGAGCGTGCACAGTGATACGTGCCCAGGATGGGAGCTGGTAATCATGATGCTGTCAACAGAACCAGCCTCCTGACCCGTGCCCCGATCTGAAAGCATGCAACGTAGGTGAGCAAGAGCAACGGCTCGAGTCGCTGGAGAAAGCTGATAGACATTCCAGAACTTATACTGAAGAAAACGTACATCCCATTTCACTTATATAACATTCATTTTAATCTTTAAATATTAAATTTTTATTAAAATATTTTCTGAGTATGATCGAGAAAAGGCGGAGTCTCGGAATAACGTCAGCTGAAGATACAAAGAAGGCAATCGAGCACAATTTTCAGGAACAAATGGTAGTGTTTAAACTAATGTTGTGTATTACTTATGTGTATTATGAAAGTGTCTCTTTCAAATGAAAAAAATATACATATTTTCCACACAAACCTGCTGTTTATATCTGTTTAAAATGTCGCAAATAAAGTTTGTGCTCATTCTTCTGTTGTGCTCATCTTCATAAAGATGTTTATTGACTTTTACAAATTGTAGTCTGGGTCAGACATTTTCCAAGAGAAAAAAAAGCAATAACCTTTTTTCCCCCTACACTGCTAGAATTGTATCTAATGAAACCATGTAACTTAACATAACTTTTACTGGAAGAAGAAAAAAAAAAGAAGACCTTCTGGTTGGGTAAACGAAAAGTAACACTTTACTAAGCTTTATAATAGAAACATTTTATGAAAGTTTCATTGTGTCCCAGTGCCTATGGTTGATGATCTCACAGTGCAGTGCACAGAAAGTACAGTATATGGGCTTTGTTAACAAATATGGCAGAGTGAGCGGTCATACAGTAATGAAACAGGTTAATAGCTGTACACGTATCACTTTGCACGCTCAGGTAGGGCTGCGTTAAGCATCTCACAGCAACAGTGATCGAGACACCATTAACCTCCGATATGCTTCGCATCCGTTTCTTATGTGCAGGATTCGCAGATCCAATAAAATCACGTTAACTCATCGTCCAATGACAGCCCATCTTAAATCCTCTTCTAGTGGCATGTAGGAGAGAGGGTGTGTCTTATAACTGAGTCAAAAGTTCATTGGTTGCTCCCATGAGTCAACAGTCCAATTAAATTTTTTTTAAACTCAATTCTCAATTGGAGAAAGAAAAGGAAAATCGATTTTAGTTTTTTTGCCAATGGCAAATGGATGAGGAAAAGAAACTGCCAAATACATTTTTAAAATGCAATTTAAAAGGTGCATTTAAAAATTACTAAATATACTGTAAGTACATTTTAAAACATGAATTAAATAAACATTTAAATGTGTCTATTTATTTGTCCATGTATAAATGTGCTTATTTATTCAAATTTTGATTTTTAAATTAATAATTTATTCTTTCTTTCTTTTTTAAATGGCACTCCTCTGCTTCCATACACGTTAGCTATTGTGTTAACTAACATTAATGTATACAACCAACCATATCGTAAAGCATTAACATTAGCAACATTACTTTGTCACAGCTTGCCTACAAAGCCAAAAGGTATTTTTAGAGGCAGATAGAAAAAAAAGAGAGAACTGATCAGTAAATTTGCCAGAACTTCCCATATTCTTATTTCCCTACACCTGCTGTGCTGTTCTACCAGCCTTCCTTCACTGAAGCCTGCAGGAACAGAACACTCAGCCCAATGTTTTAATTTTCAAGTGCATACTGGTTTGTGGAGGTGAGGGCATGATCGAGGGCCTGTCTGGGGAGAGAGAAAGCAGTAAGGACATCCAACTGAAATGAGTTGTGACTAATTACCATCTCTATGTTCACAGTGAGAGTCAGGGAGAGAGACAGACCATACTCGTTGTGTCTGTTCACCGAGAGAGAGAGAATCTTGTGTTCTGTGAAAAAACATTCACATTCACAATGTCCTGGTGATGAGTACCGCAAGTAGATGCTTCTGAGAACGATAACGACCACTGAAAGAGGAGAACAAAGAGCTACAATCACATCACCAGAACTTAGACATCATCCATGTCCTGATTGCTGCTCTCACTCTGCAGAATTTTGATATCTGCACTTCTAAGCACCTGGACTTGGTCAACCACCATTTAGAGGTTAATGGAGATACACATAAAAAAACTTGCTCAGCATGTTAATGGTGTATAAAGTGGTAGTGAATCAAAAGTAGCTCAACAACTATTTCTTTCGCAATTTATTTCCTCTACAAGCTGTCAGTTTTTGTTATAGAGGCCATTTATCTGTCAAATTATGGGCTGATTGAGGTGGGGGCAAAGATGTGCGTATGTGTGTTTGTGTGTGTGTGTGCGTGCGTGCGTGTGTGTTTTAGAATAAATCAGTGTATTGACAATATTTAACATTTCTGATGTAACATGTCATGTCAGTGCTGTGCCACTGTGCAGTTTTGCCAATGCACTGCAGCTTTCACAGTAATTAAACACACTCAAACTCACACACACACACACACACACACACACACACACTCACACACACACACACACACACAGTACACTTACAGGCAGACAGGTAAATGCATTCAAATCAGGATGAAAGGAAAAGGCTGATGCAGACCTTAAATGGGGGAAAACCCTTTGAGTTATGTGGACAATCATTTCAAAACCTTTCATCTAATTTCACATGTCTATAGTGCAAGGACCCACCTCCACCCTCACTTCCTCTCTCTGTTAGGACTCTGAAACAGCAAGATGGGGACTGAACGCAAACATGTCTGTTTCAAATTTCAGATTGTCTCATCTGTTCTCAGTGGTTTCAAGTATATTTCTGCTTGTGGGGTTTGGTGTGCAGATCTAAGCATTTATTTGTACTATAAACATATAGGCTGTGCCCCTATTCACTTGTACTACACACTTACTATTAGTATCGCTGAAGTTTTAAGCTTGTATTTCACAGGGGATGGGAAAGTACAGTACACATTTTACCTTATCATAAGGTTTTCATAATTTTAACTTTAAAATAAATAAATAAGTAAAAAAATCTAATGTATTCCATCAATAAATATGATATACTTACACAGTTTTTCAAGGTTGTAGGTAGTTAGGTTGTTCCAAGCATCAAGGATATGTACTGTATATACAATAGATAGACAGACAGACAGAGAGATAGACAGACAGACAGACAGACAGACAGACAGACAGACAGATAGATAGATAGATAGATAGATAGAGTTGTTGTCAAAAATATTGGTACTCTTGGTAAATATGGTAAAAAAAACTGCATTGTTTATCTATTTGATCTTTCATTGAAAACATTCACAAAAATCGAACCTTTAAAGGGCACCTATTATGGCATTTAAAATGTTCCTAATATTGTTTTGGGAGTCCCCAACAACAGTTTTACATGCATGCAATGACAAAAAAAACTTTTGTTGTCTTATAATATGCATTTATGTTTACCTGATTTGCTCACCGACTCCCAAATGATTCGCTCAACGACTCATTTTTCCAAACCCCTCCTTTGCGTGACGCTAATCTGCGGTGATTGGTCAGATGACCCAGTCAGTTGTGATTGGTATACTCTGTGCAGAGATTGTCGGAAACGGAATGCCCATCACCGCTTTGTAGTAAAAAAATCAAAATCAGAGAAGGAATTTGAGTTGATTTATGTTAGCGATCATAGCCCAAAGTTCGGTGGTAAACACCCAATCAGTTATTGTTTGCGTTAGCCCAACGCATAAACATATTGATAAAGCACTGCATTACTACAAGTTATTATTCTTTATGACAACTCCAATAACATCGACAAACATTTCACATATTTCAAAAAAATTGACATTGGAGACCTAGAAGCTGCGCTGAGCGTAACTTACACAACACACACAAATACTTATTAAGCATGCTAAAAAACACATAAAAGCAACAATTATTAATAATACTTACAGGTTGTGATTCGGAGGAGGAAGCTGATCCAAATAAACTTGGTACTGAACCTTCCTTCAGTATCAACCGGCTCGTGAATCCACACTTGAAAGCATTCATGTTCATAAAGCAATCGTCATTAAAATGACACGAACACAGCACAAGGTTCAGGCTATACTTGTGTGGTAAAGTTGTAAATATAAACTCTAGCCACTGATTCTTCACATGCTCGTCCCTGGGCAGTGAAAAAAAGGTCGCTTTTGATACGCACTTCAGAACACAGCGTCTTGTTGTCGACATGATGTTTTCAAGTTTTCCCTGGTGTCTGCGTGCGCAATGAGTGGGCGTGGCCAATTTGATAATTTTTCATCTTGACGTCACAACGAAAAGGAAAATGACTCATTGGAAAAACGATTCATTACATTGAGTCAGAGTCGACTCCTACTTTTGAGAGACAATAACTTTTTTTTACGGTGAACTTTCATATATAAAACTTTGCAGGATGTTTTTGTTCACTTAAATCTATGTTACACACTACATGAAAAGTAATTTTCAAAATTCCATAATAGGTGCCCTTTAATTGAAGTAAAACAATTGAAAGAGGGGAAATACCTCAATATTAAATAAATATTTTTGTCCAAAACACATTGGCTACAGTTATTGGTACCCCTAGAAATTATTATGAGTAAAATATATCTGAAATATATTCCTATTCATATTTTAAATATTTTAGAGCACCTGGGTGACTAGGAACATGACATTGTTCAGCCATGACTTCCTGTTTCCCAGGAGTATAAATATGAGGTAACACACAGGCCAAATTCCTTTAATCATCAATCACAGCTGGTTAGACTAAAGAATATAGTTCTTTATAGTCTGTGGCAAAAGGTTGTTGAGCTTCACAAAATGGGAAGTCGCTATAAGAAAATAGCCAAAGCATTGACAATGCCCATTTCCACCAACAGGGCAATAATTAACAAGTTCCAATCAACTGGAGATCTTAAGAATTGGCCTGGAAAAGGACATGTGTCTATATTGTTTCCATGCACAGTGAGGAGGATGGTTCAAGTGGCCAAAAATTCTCCAAGGATCACAGCTGGAGAATTGCAGAAATTAGCTGTGTCGTCACCTACATCACCGCAAGTTGTTTGGGAGGGTTTCAAGAAAAAAAGCCTCTGCTCTCATCCATCAACAAACTCAAGCGTCTTCAGTTTGCCTGGAACTTCAAATGCGACTGGGTTCTATGGTCAGGTGAAACAAAAAAAGAGCTTTTTGGCAGCAAACACCAGAGATGGGTTTGATGCACACAGAGAAGAAGAAGTACCCAATGCCCACGGTTAAATGTAGTGGTGGATCTTTAATGTTCTGGGGCTGTTTTTCTGACAGAGGTTCTGGACATCTTGTTCGGATAAATGGCATCACCGCTCTATCAAATACCAAAAGATACAAAATCAAAACCTGGCTGCCTCTGCCAGAAAGCTCACAATGGGCCCTGGTTGGATCTCCCAGCAGGACAATGATCCAAAATCAACACAAAAATGGTTCACTGACAACAGAATCAAGGTTCTGCCATGACCATCCCAGTCCCCTGACCTGAACCCCATAGAAAATTTGTGGGGTGAACAAAAGAGTCGACCAACCTTTGACCTCTGAATTTGAAGGATATTTTGAGATTTTGTATTGAGGAATGGTCTCAGATCCCTTGCCAGGTTCACTCCAACCTCATTAAGCATTATAAGAGAAGATTCAGAGCTGTTATCTTGGCAAAGGGAGGTTGCAAAAATAATTGAATAAAAGGGTGCCAATAATTCTGGCCAATGCATTTTGGAGAAAAATATTTATTTAATAATGAAGATTTTTTTTCTTATTTAAATAGATTTACTTCAATTATAGGATAGAAGTTTGTGAATTTTTGGAATGAAAGTTCAAAAGGACCAACAATGCATAGTTTTTTCTTTGCTCACATTTACCAAGGGTGCCAATATTTTTGGCCACAACTGTGGATGGATGGATGGATGGATGGATGGATGGATAGATAGATAGATAGATAGAACACCTGCTAAAACGTTAGTCTCTTCTTAAAGAATAGCAGCAAGCTGTCAGCATGCTTAAAGTTAAAATATTCACTTAAAAACATTGATTAGTTCACGAATGATGGTTTTATGGTTTTAGGCATAGACTCAAGTGCAGTGAAAATGACTGGACAAAACCATGGAAGTATGATGAACAGTACATACAACTGCAAACATGCTAAAAAACGGACTACGTCCACTGCGTGTTTTATATCTGTCTAGGGTCGTTGGAGTTAAAGCTATCTTTGATCTTGCAATAAAGTATGACCACTTAGCATATACTATAATAATATTTTTTTGTTAAATGAATTGGTCAAGGAAAATTATGTCATGAAAGATTCTCTCTCACTCTTCCTCTCTACCTATTTCAGGACAATCTTGAAGATATGACAGCACCCATATTTGAGAATGAAGGAATTATGAACTAACCTGAAAATCCATCAAAACATCATTCTGGCCTACGGCACAAATACACCACAGCTCTGAACGTGCAGCCAGAGAAAGATAGTGATGGAAAGATTGTGTGTCTGTGTGGGGGGAGGAAAGTCTACCATTGTGTCCTTAACCATAAGGAAATACAAACAATCTAATGGAGAATGTGTGGAAAAATTATGAGAAATATCTAAAAGCTTTCAAAGTATGACATTCAAAACAGGGCTCATGTCAGCAAATAGATAGTTATAAAATATAACACTGTGGCTCCGTTCCAAAAACAAGTGAGCTGCCTACAAAGGCAGCATTTTAAGGCATTAGAGGCATTCCTCTGCTGAGAAGCCTATCCAATCCCATAATCCTCAGTGATGAATGTACAGTGAAATATATCATACAATTCTGAAAAGTATTGATTTAAAAATACAGTTAAGTATAATTAAAATTGATAGTTTTACCCAATATTTGCATGTGCTATGTATTTATGCTTTGTAGTGAATTGCGCTATTAGCTTAGCAACATGCTAACCAACATCTATTGAGAATGACAATGCCTGCCCCCTTTTTCAGCCATCTGGGTTCTGGAAATGTTAGCACAGCGTAGTTCTAGTGGGAAGTCTAGCAACTGTACGTGATCGCACCATTAGCTGAGTAATTCCCAGCCAATCACATGTAAGCCATTGCTTTATAATCTGCTCACAATCTATCACATTGCTGTTTCAGCATGCTAACACAGCAACCTCCACCACCCCACCACCACCTGTTGAGTCCCGTCCTGCACGGGGGTAGGCTCCTCGCCCCTGCATCCTATCTCTGGCAGGATATGAAGTTTCCGAGTACAACTTCTTCAGACCACCAGATGGGGCCTACGCCAAAGAGAGACATTACTTTTCTGTTTTATATTCATCAAATAAATGTCATCTTAAATTTCACTCATGTCTGCGAGTATCTATGCCTGATAGAAGAACTTTTCCCATAATTTTTTTCCATAAGGCTTTTCATTAAATCCTTCATAAAAGCCAAAATCCAAATAAAACCAAACTGCCAAAAACCAAACAAAACCAAACTGCTCTGAGGTGAATCACAACATCACAATCTTTAATTTTAAATTAAAAACTATTTTAAAATCAGACAAAAAGACAAAGGTAAATTATAGTGGATGCAACATCATGAGTGCGATGGGAAAATATATTTGAAATATATTTGAGTGTTCCAAATCAGTCACTAATAAGGTTTCATGACAGTAAGGATGTTGCCTTAGAAGGCAGCTGCCTATGGAGGAAGTAGGCAGCAAGGCAGCTCTCTAGGTTTTGGAACAGAGCTTATATCAATATATTATAACATCAATTAATTATAATTTGTATACACCAGGGGGGAACGTCCCATATTTAAAGCCATGTCTCGTATTGAAGAGAAAAAATGCTGGGGGAATGCAGCTCTAATGAGCATAATCATACATACTGTAGAGCTCACACAATTTGAGTAAATTAGTCTGCTCATAATTTTAAATGGTTTTTATTGTTACTTTTCTGAACAGAATTGTCTATAAGTATATTTCTAATCAAAATATCTCTCGTTGTGTTAACCATCTTGGATAAATTTTGTCCGAGCTCATCACTGTGCATTCTGGGATTTACTTCACAGGGAAGGATGCATACCACAATACTTTAGAATCTGACCAGAATAAGGTTACTTAGGAGGCAGCATAATATACCTTTAGGAATGTCCTTTGTATTGTGAGCCCACATATGATGCCTTTGTAATACTGTAATACTCAATAGGTTTTTGGAACAGACCCAGTGTCTGCCAAATGAATAAAGGTAATGTTAATGCTATGTAAATGGTAATTCTAAACATGTTAATTTCTGACAGTCGAGAACAGACATTCTGAACAAGAACATTGTGTGGCGTACTTGAACACTTGCATGTGATCATGTATGCAATTGAATTCCTGCAGTAAATCATTCATCACTTGTACTGATTTTGCCAGGAGGGATGTTCATCACAAAAACAGAATGGACACAAATCCAAGTAAGAACCCCCCCCCAAATCAAATGAACTCCCACACATTTAGACAAGAATAACTTTATACTGCTGTGACAGATTAGTTTATTTCATTGCCGTTGTACCAATCAATAAATATCTCTTTCATGAAATAAAACAAAAATGATTAATGATGTTATTTGTGCCCCAAACAGAAGATAAATGAAGACATTATCCCCTCATTTGAGGAACTGTCAGATCCAGAGAGTGCTCTCTCTTTTTCTCTCGCTTTCTCTTGTTCCCTTTCTTTTTAATTCAAAATAAGGTAGTTTAAAAGCTTACAGTGAATGTAAATAGCATCTGGTGTATAACAGCCCCCTGTGCAACAAAGAAATACTCCTTTTGCTCTACACAGAATATAGTGTAGTACCCTTTGGCATAGAAATTCTGGTTTACCTGTCCACATCTTTATGTAATATACTGTATAGGTAGATGTATATATATATATATATATATATATATATATATATATATATATATATATATATATATATATATAAGTCTGCTATAAATAATGCAGCTGTCATTCTCTGTTGTACATAATGACTGAGTGAAAATTATTTATTAGAGTTATATGCAGAAGGGATGAATAATTGTTGAAGGAATAAGGCAGACAAATGTTTCTATATGCTTATTTTTGTGAATGGTGGATTTTATGAACTCTCTCCTCACAAACCTTTTTCCACATGAACATTTAATAATAATAATAAAGAGTTTCAAGTGACATGCAGGGCATGTTTTTTTTGTATAAAATAATAAACTTTTTAATTTATAATCAGTTCTTTTTGTGATTTGTTATTGATCTCTCTGTAGTACTCCAAGTACACTCAGTGTGTCCGTTGCACGTGATTCTGATTTAATACTCAAAGGCACTGTTTCAAAGATTAATAGAGGTAGCAGCAGTTACGCAGTTACACACTGAAAAATCGAATAAATTGACTACAAAACTCGTTCACTCAATTGAATAGAGTAATCTGTCAGCAAAACTAAAATTAAAGTGTCTTTTGTGGATTATTCACTTGGCAACCGCTCCTTCTTAGGAAAGGCAGAGGTCTACCACAAGATTATAACTGATTTTAGGTCAATCATCAAATAGACTTATTTCTCCACAAAATATGCACATATTTCATGTACTTCAGTTGCACATGCACAAGGAAAACTGAGATAGTGTTGTAACAGTCTTGGCCTGTCACAGTATTTATTTTTTCATTTATAATGCTACTTCCTGACACTAGGGGGAGTATTACTGTATTGACTCCAGTATATAAGCAAGGGAATAATAGAAGAAGTGAGATGTGTTTGGTCATGGTGTTTGCATGCCACTCTCAGAGTCCAGATTGGGAATCATGGTAATTTATGCTCAATCCATAAGGACTCTTTTTTTTTTTTGTTTTACTAATGCCAAAGAGGGTGTTTCTCAAAAGAAGTGGTATTTAAACTAAGGACCCTTTGAAGACACTTTTGATGTTCAGGTACCAACACAAGGACTTAGGAATAAATGCTTGTTGGATATTGGTTGGAGTATTTCACCCTACTTAAGTTTACCCCATCTAAGGGTTTGTCTTCATTCATCTACAGTTACCTCCACTGTGAACTAATCCAGATAAGACATTACTCATGAGCAATGATTATTTTTTTTATTATTATTATTATTTTTGGCCATTCACTGACTCTGGTTATTGTATATATTTATGGTGTTTTGAAATTCACCTCATGAATTTATGTGAATAGATTTATATATATTTTTTTCTTTCTAAATTATACATACCTCCTGCATATATCTTTTGTCAAACTGATTTTTTTGTTATGTTTGTATGCCTTTCTGTTTCATATTAGCCAGTGGTTCCCTCCCTAGTATAGATTTTGTAGCATGTGGTCTGGTTATAAAAACTAGGACTGTTAAAGTTTTACCCCTTAAACTCTGTGGGCCCACCGGTTACACAATATAACACAATAAGGCCAGAATTGTTTTTCGCAAATTAGTCCACTCAGAGGCCGAGATATTCAATGAAACGATAAGTTGGATGCATAAACTGAAAATTATACTGAATGTCTATGGATGAGCAAATCTGTGAAGGGCAAAAATGTTTTAGAGTGCCACCTACATTTCAGATCTGTATAATGTGATGGAATGTGATTAAGAAAATAATATTTGCTGCCATATTGTGGAACAATAAAGACTTTTCAAAGTGAGAACCAAAAGAATGCTTACAAGAAAGCTTAAATACTGTTTATCATAGTGATAAATCATATCATAAACAAATACAATATTTATGAATAATTCAAGTTTTTCTTTTTCACACTGTGTGTGTGAATGGTGAAATGCTAAAGAGTTGAATGGGTTTATAGGGTCTAACTTGACTAAAGGGGGGACAGATCACCCTAATGTTGACGTCACATGAAATGACTATCTGCAAAGAAAAACAACATATAAATACTACAAAAGCGCTAAAACATCTATGAATTCTTAATAACAAATATTTAAATGTCCCCATATGTTCCCCTTGACCAAGGAAGCATTGTGGGTAAAAGCATTGTGGGTAATTCCCATTACAACATTTTTTTACACAAAAGATTTAACACTTAAAAATCTCTATGTCTAAAGTCTATAGATTATTAAGAAAAGGAACTTTGAGCCCAAAACTTGATATTACAAGTGAAGTTTAATTAAGACGACTTGATTTTTCCAGTAATGACAGCATAGGGTTTACAGTGTTAGTTTGGTTTCACTTTCAACTGAACAGAGAGGGCAAGCGGAGCCTTTTTTTTTTTGCATGTTACTGTGCTTGTGATGCCAAGCAAGAATTTAATTAGGTTTTTTGAGAAGATCGGCCAGGATCAGCAGACGGTGCCTGTTGCACCATTAACTTGCCAGTGTAAATATTTAATAGTGTCGGACCATGGTTATATCCCTGTGGTATTCCTCTTTTCCAAAGCGTTCTTGGGGACTAGGGAGTTTTTTTTATTTATATATATATATATACACATATACATACAGGGATTGTATGGAGTAACTGAAATTGTATTGGGGTGTAACGATTGTCACGAATGGTGTGGAAGCAGGACAAGACAGATGAGAGGTGTGGATCCAAACGCAGTTTTATTAAATAATAAGAGGAACACAAAACACTGGAACAAAAATAAATGGTCCACGATGGGAAAAGTAACTCAAACACAAACTAACACACGGGTGAACAGAACACTAACTCTGGAACAAATTAAAGGTCCACGATGGGAAAATGAAATAAACACACGAACACGAAACATCCACGAACGATCAAACAAGGGAAAAAGAGCAGGCATTAAACATTGGAAACATGGAACATTACATACAACATGGAATGTGATCAGTGAAGGGTGAAATGGAAAACACGGGGCAGACAACAAGGAATCGTGACAACGATATATATATGTAACAAGATTATGTATTTAAAATACAAAATATAAGTAACTGTATTCCACTACAGTTACAATTTAAATCATTGGGATTTATAATAGTTACATTCAAAAAGTATTTTGATTACTGAAGAGATTACTTTGCATTTTATTGTCATTTGTGTCATTTAATATTTAGTGCTTACAGATGGAAAACATTTATACGTATAAATGATCCAAAGTGCATTTAAACAGCGGTGAAACACTTTCTTTTGATGTTACATTCATACGAGCAGACAGAGAAGTACGTTTGTAGTAAGTTTGGAGCAGAAGAAATAGAAATAAACTTTGTGTAAATTGTTAGATTTACGCTAAGCTCAAATTATTTCTAGCCATTTTACATGCACATGTGACCAGACACGATCATATTTTTTATCAAGGACAATTCACATTGCATCATAATTTCTTTTTTCTAGTAAGACCTTTGATATTAGGGCAAAAATCATATTCTTTATAATAATTTTTGTATTGTTTTCCTGTAAAAATATCTACAAATCCTTAAAACCTAATAAATTTGATTTATATTAACAGTACATAAGATATTTAGGTTTTTCAGAGAAAGTACTTTTAACATATGAATTTTGTCTTCGTGTACTGGCTTTTTTTTAGTTTTTATAGTCAAAACAAGTGAAAAATACCACTGCTTAAGAATATGAAGTATTTAGAATACGTTCCACTTTGCGTAATCTAACGGAATATGTTACAAATTACATTTACAGCATGTGTTCTGTAATCTGTAGTGGAATACATTTCAAAAGTAACCCTCCCAATGTATGTGTGTGTGTATATGTATTAGTTTGTACTCTTTGAAAACATTTGTTTGTTTACAGACAGTTTTAAATGCATCTGCAAACTATTAAACATCTCATGCAAAACATAATTACATTTCCTTTAAGTTTACATCTTGCTTGCAAGGGCTTTTTCTTTAACTCAGGACACACTGTGTCAGCACACTTAGGAAAGTTAATAATTTGAAATGCAATAAAAATTAATTCCCTGGCCTTTTGCTTACAAGTTTTCCTTGTGAAATAAAGTCGATTATTTCTTTGCTCCTATAAAGTGGGCCACAGAGCCACTGGCTCCAGATATTAAAAAGCAATTTGAACAACAGATGCTTTGGCACAATTTGAGCACTAACTTCTCCAGCTTTGATTTGCACTTTTTAATTACCAGGGGCAGAAATTTTAATATTTCAGTGCCAGAAATTCAGCTTAAGGACCTGATAACTAGTGATGCTGGCCTATTGCTTAGACTTTGGGAAAGGGATTTGAACAAACTGATTGCTCTATGAACATGAATGAAATCGTCTAGGTTACTATTGTAACCTCCGTTCCCTGATGGAGGGAACGAGACGTTTTGTTGAATGAAGCGACACTAGGGGTCTTTCTTGAAGGCCTCTGTTACCTCTGAACTTGAGAAAAGGCCAATGAGAAATTGGCAGATGGTATTTGCATGTCCCTCCCTCGGACATACGGGCATAAAAGGTGGGAATCGTGCATCTGTCCATTCAGGTTTTGCACCGAGGAGCTGAGAATGTTCACACGAGGATGCCACACCTCTCGTCAAGTGTGCGCAAACCCGCAAGGGGGCATGGCATGGGTCTGATAGGCCAAAGCAACGGCGTCGACGACCTAGTGGGCTAGCCTCTGTTTGGAGACAGTGTTCCCTTTCCGCTGTCCACCAAAGCAGACAAAGAGCTGCTCCGAACATCTAAAGCTCTGTGTGCAGTCCACATCAGTATGCCAAGCATGCACCATACACTCCCGGGGCAGCACTTGCAGGTTCACTACCTGGTCTCTGAAGGGGGTCGTAGGAACCTT
Source organism: Xyrauchen texanus (assembly GCF_025860055.1). Classification (NCBI taxonomy): domain Eukaryota; kingdom Metazoa; phylum Chordata; class Actinopteri; order Cypriniformes; family Catostomidae; genus Xyrauchen; species Xyrauchen texanus. Next base: position 11,209,273 of record NC_068288.1, read on the forward strand.
GGGCACGTAGCCCAGTCAAGGTCGACATGAGTGTCTGCCAGACTGAACTCCAGTCGTCTAGCAGTGAAAAACTACCAGTCGTCTAGCAGTGAAGGCTGTGGGGAGGATGGAGGGTTCCAGTCCAACCCCACACTCCGGCCCAGGCAAACATTTCGGCCATCTGGGCTTCAGCCTCAGACTTGGCGGGCCGACCCAAAGGCAGCAGCCCAGTCGAGTTTTCTGCTTCAGACACCGCAACGCTCTCCGATGCAGCGGAGAATTCATCATCTAGCTCGGCGGGTCCGAGGGAGTAGTCAGACTGGCCGTGAGGCGAGCCGCTCTCACCTCGAGCCCGAACGGAAGTCAACGAGCGTGCCGGAGGGCAGGTGGTTCGTGGGGATTTACCCGGCGAAACCAAGCCTGCTGCCATTCCCAAATCGCCTCCATCGCCAGCCGGGTTGTCCTCAATCCCGTGGGAAGGAGTGACGCGGGGGCCGGCTGGAGTGGCATTCCTTTTCAGAAAGGAATACCGCGTCCCCAGCATTGCCATGGTTAAGTTCTCGCAGTGAGAACAAGAGCCATCCACAAACGCCACCTCAGTGTTATCGATGCCCAGACACACGAGGCAGCGTCTATGACCGTCAGGAGCGGAGAAATTTCGACCGCATCCAGGAACTACACAGAGGCGGAAGGGCATCTTTAAAAAGACGCGTCCTGAAAAGGACATTCGACTCCTGCTGTGTGTGCTCTTTTAGAGAAATTATACTCTTTTTGTGAGGAAAATATACTCTTTCAGAAGAGCCCAAGGGCAAAGGCTGCACTGGTGTGCAGAGAAGGAGAAAGCCGCTGATACGCGCCATAGATCTAACAGCAAACGCTCTGCAGAGGTGAGTGGAACAGAAGTGATCTCTGCTCACTGATCGCACAATCGCTCGGCTCTGAAGAAAAAATCTGAATGGACAGATGCACGATTCCCTCCTTTTATGTCCGGGGGAGGGAATGCAAATTCTGTCTGACAATTTCTCATTGGCCTTTTCTCAAGTTCAGAGGTAACCGAGGCCTTCAATAAAGACCCCTAGTGTCGCTTCATTTGACACAACGTCGAGTGAGCGACAGAAGGGGAACCCAAATCATGTAACTTGAGGGGTGTGCTATTACTTTTCCAAGCAATCAGACTCACAATTTTTGTCTGGCAGACCATAGAACAGGCAGAAAAATCCCATGTCCTTGCATTGAAGGAGGAACCTGGGCCAAATCTAGAGAATAGAGACTTGAGGTGGGCTCCTTTTTTTTATTCAAAAACAAATGCATGATCAAAGGTCATGCATTTCAGAATATGATATGTATGTTTCTAATCATATATTTTATTGGTTACAATATAAAAAAGTACCTCCTACTGAAAAATGGACCTATTTGCTTACCTGACTGTCCAAGAGAATTGGCAATTTCTCTCCAACACTTCTCTTTCTCCACCCGGTTGTGGTACCGTTCAGATGAAACATCAAATAGGACACTCATTTTTCCTCCATTTCTTCGGTCCAATGAGACTTTCTTGATTCCGCAGCAATGCTAGTTGATTTTCTATTGCAGGTATATTAGGACTCCTCTCACTGAAACTTCCTGTGCCCCGTTTCTTGCTCTCTCATTGGCTGCAGTTGTATTCAGTCAAAACATATTTCAAATTGGGTCCACATATTTAACATTCTAGATATCTTGCTGGCGTCGGTGCTTCTCTCAAATTGCGTCTTTGATTGTTCATACATTGCAATGATCGCTCACGTGAGCGAGCTCTGATTTGCCTACGATTTCAGGCTTTTGTCGGTGATCTCCACAAAACTGTTGGTGAGCGAAAATCGGGCTTAAAATCATGAAGTGTAAACTCAGCATAAGTAAACACTCTCTACTGTCTCTCCTTCGCCATCTTTTGCACACACACAAACTTTTAATTTCTCACAGAATTTGAGAAATCAAATAAATCTCAAAACCATCTTATATCAGCTTTGTAAAATACTGACTGCAAACGTTACTCTATAAACAGAAATCTGTTTCGTTAGTCTCACCATTGTTCTCAAAGAGCATTGGAACTGAGAATGTGAGGTAGATTAAATCTCCCTTTGACTATTACAATCTAGTTATGTAGGGAATCTGTATTTTATTTCTTTCTGACTCATAATGTCTTCCAATATCTGCAAATAAAAAATGCCCTGTGTCATATCTGGCTTTGACAGGTCAACAGCACACAAATATATTTTTACCCCATCTATTTGTTTCTATTTTGTTTTATGTCTTTCCTTTTTGTCCCACAGAGAAAGATGAGGACCTTGTTGATCCACTCGAGTGCTGCTATATTCTCCAGATGCAACACAAGTGTTCAAAGGTGCTCTTAATGGAAAACGAGAACTCAATACCTGTCAGCCAGCCTCATGGGAGGACATTCTGGATTCTTTTACATGTGTTCAGGCATCAGTGTTTGAAGTGCTGTTTTATAATCTGGCAACCAGGGGCTGTTTGGTACATCAGTAATTTACACCTGAGAGTTAGCCATAAAACGAACAGATTCTACACTTTATGCTAGCCACGAGGTTGAAAACCGCATTAAAAGATGAACGTGGACTTTGAGCTTGACGGTCGAGCAACACCTTATTCAAGGAAAGCAGTAACTGACTATGAAAACCATGCAATACCTGTCACACACTTACAGCGAAAAAATGTGTGTCTGTCTGGCTGTAGGGGTAGTCAGTAAGCAAAATGCTGTATCATTGGTTTAAAAGACTTTTAGTCTTAAGTTTCTTGAAATGTATCAAAATAATGGTGTGGCAGGGCGGAGGGCGGGGCCGGGTCGTGATACTACACACCCGGTCTTGTATTAGGCTAATTATGCCTCTGTGAGGTTTAAAGGCTGACTGCAGAGGGCCGTGCGGGAGAGAGAGATCGTTAGCGGACATGTCCGTCATATGTGTTTGTGTCTTTGTTTTAAGTTTACCATTAAACTATCATTTATATTATCAAGCCGGTTCTCGCCTCCTCCTTTCCATTGAATACGTTACACTGGTGCCGAAGCCCGGGAAGGAGGAGGGATACGCCGTAGTAGAGTTCTCGCCACTGCCATCCACCCCAACGGAGCAGCCGCGGCCATCTGCCGGGGACGAGGAGCACAGCCGCCTGAACGAGGACGATGGCCGACGACCGCGAGGGGAGAAGGGGCTCCTAGCTGACCGCCTGGAGCGGTCAGGGCCGCTGCCAGGGGCGCAGGAGTCGCCTACCGGCCGCTGAAACTCAGCGGAGTTTAAGACCGCCGACCGCGAGCGGGGAGGGGCTCACTGGCGACCGCCTGGAGCGAGAGGACCGCTTCTGTTCCACGAGAACGGGGCGGGGTGTTCCGTCCGCCAGGGGCTGGAGGACCGCCTCGGATCCGCCGGAGAGGCGCGGCTGTCGTCCGATAAAGGGTGGAGGAGTGGCCGAGGAACAAGCTGCGGCGTATCGGAGAACTGGCGAGTAAGACTTTTTTTTTTCATCTCTCTCTCCTCTCTCTCTCTCACTGTCACTCTGCATTGGCCTTTATCCTCTTTTAAATTTTACAGTTTTTTGGGGGGTACTACATTGTTACAGGAAGTACCCCCCCATTTTAATTATTTCTGTTTCCCTCCCCTTGTCCCCTCCCTCGTCCAGGTAGATGGGGATGACCTGCCGGCAGACAGCGCGGAAGGCGCGCCCTCCCCCAGGGAAAGGGGGGGGGGGTGTATGTCAGGCCGGGGGCTCCCCAGCCTGAGAGAACGAGGGAGGAATGTGGCAGTGCGGAGGGCGGGGCCGGGTCGTGATACTACACACCCGGTCTTGTATTAGGCTAATTATGCCTCCGTGAGGTTTAAAGGCTGACTGCAGAGGGCCGTGCGGGAGAGAGAGTTCGTTAGCGGACATGTCCGTCATATGTGTTTGTCTTTGTTTTAAGTTTACCATTAAACTATCATTTATATTATCAAGCCGGTTCTCGCCTCCTCCTTTCCATTGAATACGTTACAAATGGGTTATGGGATGGTCTGGTTTTATATAGAGTTTTTTTTAACCTTAGAGGTTACCAAAGCGCTTTACACTGTGTCCCAATCACCCATTCACACACACACTCACACACCAATGACGGCAGAGCTGCCATGCAAGGGGCTAGCCTGCCATTGGGAGCAACTTAGTGTTCAGTGTCTTGCCCAAGGGCACTTCGGCATGTGGAGTCATGTGGGCCGGGAATCAAACCGACAACCCTGCTATTAGCAGCCAATCCACTCTACCACCTGAGCCACAGCTGCCCCATAATTATAATTTTTATTTTTTGGATAATCTAGTGTATACAATATTTTACAAATGAAATGGACTTGATCCCCAGGGCTGGGTATTGATACAGATTTTCCAATTTGATTCGGATTCACAAGCTTTTGATTGGATTGCAATTTCAATTTGTTTCTATACCAATTCAGAAGGGTGGTTACAATGTCAAATTTGCTCATATATGAAAGAAATTCCCTCTCAGCTAATGCTATTAATTATAAAGTGATCATCTAACCTTCTCTTCTAAATAGTAGGTACAATTTCGAAAATATAAAATTTTGCAAATTGTAATTTCATTTATTTAAATCATATTGGTCACATTTTATTTTTTAAAAAACAACATTTAAATTCTGTGTATTCCATCAATAAATGACTTGAAATTGCATATAATATACTGCATATACTTTTTTGTAACATGTTTTTACAGGAATTATTTTGTACTATTTACAAGTATTTACATCAATATATAAAACAGTCTCTTTAAAACTACCGGCATCAGCCAGCGTGCATATTACTGTAATGAAAGAGGATGTGCTTCTTTAGCGCATCCATGCTATGTGGGATAACAATTAAATTATTATTAAACATTTTTTAAAGGAATATTCCAGGTTCAATACAAGTTAAGCTCAATTGACCGCATTTGTGGCATAATGTTGATTACCACAAAAATTACTTTAGACTTGTCCTTCCTTTTCTTTAAAAAAGCAAGAATCGGCGTTACAGTGAGGCACTTGTAATGGAAGTGAATGGGGGCCAGTTTTGGACATTAAAATACTTTTTCAAACATACAGCCACAAGACATAAAAGATATGCATGTAAACATGATTTTAGTGTGATAAAATCACTTTCTAACCTTTTCTGTGTAAAGTTATATGCAGTTTTACAACTTCGTTACCATGACAATGTAATGTCAACACACCGTAAAACCATAAAATTACTATTTTAACAATTTTACAGCTCAAATAGCACACAAGTTTTAACAGAAGAATTTATGTAAGTGCTTTTATAAAATTATAAGCTTGACATTTCTGTGTTTCAACCCTCCAAGGATTGTCCCCATTCACTTCCATTGTAAGTGCCTCACTGTAACCTCAGTTTTTTTGTTTGTTTTAAAGAGGGATGTTTAAATACATTTTTAACAAAATTTCTTGATTTTTAATCAGCAATATGCCACAAATGCTGTAGATTGAGCATAACGTGTATTGAACCCAGAAAATTCCTTTAATCAACAACCGACTGTAAAGGAACATAAAAGGTATTAACAGGCAGTGAAAGCATCTCGCTGCTGAACTTCTTCATTACAATATTATTTAAACACTAGTGAGCGAAATCTGAAAGAATAACAGTTTTGGCTAATCACAAACATTTTAGTCACAGTGCAAAATGTGGTCGCATGTGCAAGTGATTTACTTTTTACAGGGCTGTTAGAGAAAAAGATCAATCTTGGGATTTAAGAATCTATATCGAGATGGTTCAAATGAAGATCGTGATGCATCGGAAAATCAATATTTTTACCCAGTCCTGTTTATCTCAATTGCGTATTTTCATTTCCTGCCTGTTTCTCTGTCCATCTCTCCTCTTGTCCTTCCTTCCCAAAAGACAGCATGCAAATCATTCTATTCATCCCTAATGTGCTATTTACAACCAGTGTTGAGTAGTGTCTGAAGAGGTGGTCATACTGTGAATTTATATAAAAAAAATGGAAACATGCACCTGGTCTCTAAAATCCATATATTTACAATTGTATGCAGTAGGGGAGAGTGGGGTATGTTATCACACTTTTCACTCTTTCTTACATTGACAAGGCACGATACGTCACATTCACAATGGTATACATGTCATACCAAATGAAAGAAAGAGGTCTTGGGTACATCTTTTTTTTATTCATTACATTTTCGTATCTTATTTCAGTACAGAGTTGTAGACAGCTAAATACAGTGTGCACACTTGTGACAACTTGCCCCATCAGCGGGTTAACACATTATCTTGTCTGATCAAATATCAGATATCATAATTATCATTACTTATTTTAGGTGGGAATACGCAAAATCCTAAGAAAGATAGGTGGGCATATGGCGTATGCCTGTGTATGCCCTAGACTACACTACTGCAACGAACATTGTTAGATTAGAGGCCTTTGGAAATGAGAAAACAAATCAAATGGTCTATTGGTCCAGCTTCAGTTTAAATAGGAAACGACAGCATCCAAATGCATGATGAATCTGAGGCCTGTATTGATTAAGTAGAAAACAGACTGTTTGGCTATGAACAATGCTTGGCACACAGCTGACAGTCAATGAGAGGAGAGGAGGGGAGCGAGAGAGAGAGAGAGAGAAGGGAGAAGAGAGGAGAGCCAGTATGCTCTTATAATATGTACAGCCACTTTTTGATCTCAATAGGCATAATTTAGTTTTGATGAAATTTTCCAATCTATTGAACAAAATTGTATGTTGGCAAGACTTATGCCTATTTGAATATGTATTTTATAGGCCTACATATTTCACATCAATATTCCAATCTAACAGTCTTAATCTTCAATAACAGTCATGTAATTAAATTAATTTAGTTTTATTCAAAATAGTTTAATACACATGCAGCAAAGTGGATAAATTTCATATAATTTAACTTGTCATAAATTGGACGTGGCCCCTTTAAGAACCTGCTTTTCGGCACTGCTTGTGTTGCACATGTGTGCTGGTTAGAGAAGTGAGAACATACTTTGTGCAAGAGAGCTCCCAGTTTTTGTTCATTGGTTGAGAATTCTTGGGAAAATATGGTTTTTACACAAAATGCTGATAAATTGCACTAACAATGTGTTCAGAAGAGTCATATATTAAAATTGAGTGTTTGATTTAGACAGTCTTTGAAGGATGCATATGAATTGCATGTGTGGAGTCTGACCACATGGTTCATACATGCAAGGACGGGGTATGTACATTTAGTATTAATCATATCTTATTTATTGATTTATAGCCCAGAGTTTTTTCCAATTAAGTGCAAATGTGTAATGAGAATTACAAAACTGTTATGCATGTCCTTAAAGCATGGTTAGAAATGCATAAAATGCTTTGAGTGACTTAAGAATGTGTTAAATGCATAAAAAGCATTTAAGTAATTTAAGCAATCCTTAAATGCATGCAATGTTGTGAATGACATAAAGATGTATTTTTGCATATTAGGCTAGCATAGGAGAAAGCACATTGACAAAATACACACTTTCCACCATTCAACCAAATTTCAACCATTTGTGTTATTTCATACTGTAGTTTTGATGGTTTACTATTATTCTAAAATATGGAAAATGGTAATAAAAAAGAATTTCACTGATATAATAAGCTTTATAGTGTATACAAATGGGTCATGGATACTGGAATATGATTATTTTGACTTACATTTGGATAAAAAAGAAGTGGGATAGTTCACACCTTTATTATTGAATTGTAGCAGTTACTGTGTATATTCAATGTCAAAAAACAATATAGAGTGGAACAGATTATACATTTGGATAAAGAAACTTATTGTTCATGATGGATGTCCTGGTGCCTCCAATCAAAGGGAAAATTCTCCTTTCGTTGTTAAATCACATGACAAGACATGAATTACTGTAATTCATGTGACAAGGCACTTTTTATATACTGACTGTATTCTGGGAACAAATGCTTGGCAGATTGTCCTTTAAATACTGAGTGCATTTAAGTGAAAAATAAAGTTGAGTGATAGACATGTGATGAGACCACCTGGAGTATTTGTCAATCACAGTATCACAGACTGTTGAAGCACAAAGTACTTCTAGTTTTTTTTTTTTATGCTGACTCAATCTGATTATAGCTCTTTCACATCTGGTATACTGACAGACACAGGTGTTTGCACTCATCAAACTGGATTTAACTTCTTTAAATATTGCCCTTGAGCTCTGATCCCAGCCCTCAAAAACATCTTTGTTTAAAACTTTGCAAGAGTCAGCAGTTGAGGTTCAGGAGCAAAAAGCATCTTCCTCCATTCTCTATACTTCAAAATAGTGTGTTGCCATCAGCCAAGCAGCTTTGTCATGACATTTCCCTGCGTGAAATTATGCTGTGTTCCAGACAACTCGGAACTCTGAATGTTCCTACTTCCTAGTCCTACCAGGAAATAATGACTAGAACACCACCCGAAGTAGAAACCGGGCAGATCAATCAACTATGACCTCATCGAGACATTTTCAAGATGGCAGCAACGGATGAGCAGAAACCAGAGCTGGGTTTTGTGAAACATAAAAACTAAATTTTAAGCATTTTAACAGCACGTAGTTTATGAATATTCAATGTACAAGAAATATACAAGAGAATGTTAAGAAGAACTGATTGTGTTTCAATCAATGCCAACATTTTCACCTATTTTGCTTGTGAAATAGCTACTAGATAGCCAGCTAGCTAGCATATGGAAGGCTTTGCTGTGTTTATACATTTGGCATGTGTTCATGTGACCATGACTGACTGGAATGCACTGAGGTCTGAAGTGGGAAATTTCAACTTGGATATTCCCACCTCCGACTTTGTCTAAAACTCAGCATGTCAGATGGAATTTATGTCTCATGTGACAGGCTAAAAAAAATTTGCTCCAGATATTATAGACCTATTTGGCATACAAGGCCATGACACGTTTATTTACTCTAGTGCAGCAGATGGTTTTGCAATATTTTCCAAATTTTGGTTGGCACTGAAATCCGTACCAACTGTTGGCCAGAATTCAGTTAGATTATGCATGTTACATATTTACCAATGACTAACAAAGACAAGATATAATTTCTTGAATATTTTTACATCATCTTTTAAATTTTTCCTACAGTCCTTCCATAGTATTTTGGCAAAAAAATGCTTATTATGTGTGGGTGTGAAAAGGATGTGGCTCTTTTGAATTTGATATTGATTCTATGAAATGTCCAAAAACACTTGAATCGAATGATCTGGTACATCCCTACATTGAAAGTAAAAATGCTCTCATGTTGGAGAGTGGAGTGATTGCTTTGCTTCAGTCCTTTTGATTCTCTCCTGGCCTCGTCTTTCCTCCCTTGAGTGATGATTAGCATGCTCGCTAATGCCTGCTAATGCACTTCTCTTCACTCAAGCCCCTTATCCTTCTCGCTCCTGCGTGGCTCTAAATAAAGACGTATTATTGAGTTCACAATATCACCCTGACAATCATTGGCCTGCGCTATCGTTCCATTAGCGTCGACAACAATAGGCAGGAGCTGTCTAATTCACCAATCACATGGCATCAGTGCACTCGTCAATGGATCATAGCCCTAATGGTGATCTCAGTCTCTGAGCTCAATATCAAGTTGGCATTTGTGATTCAGATCTAATGGAAACTTTGCTCGATCTGACCGAGGAAAGACTGCGAGGTGATTAGGCTGACCTCAGGAAGCAGGCAGACTGAGGAAAGACTGCGAGGTGATAAGGCTGACCTCAGGAAGCAGTCAAGCAGGCTACAACCAAGGAGGTCTCTATAATGCCTGAAGAGAGCTGTCCGTTAGCATTCATCTCAATGGCAGTTGATCCCCTGACACATGTCCCCACGGAAGTATGCGATCAGCATGCTGACATCTTTGCTCATGGTCTGTCAGTTCTGGCCCAATGTTTCTAAACCAAACATTAGCCAACAATGCCATGTGACCAAATACTTTTGAGATGCAGGAAAATATCATCCTAACACTGCTGTTTGGCTGATGGCACATCTTCACAAGTGACTTTCGGCTACTGCCGGTGCATGAGCTGTGATGCCACAGGCAGCAGACAGGGAAAAGTCAGTTTCATGCTTTGTGTTATTTCCTATTTTCCTTTTAAGTATTTCCTGTTGAAACAGGACATTTTGGCAGGACATATCAAAGGGCCCATCCCGTTTTTTTAAATAATCTAATAGGCTATAGTTTAATCACAACCATGCACCTTGATTTGCTTCTTGCCAGTCTGTTACAGGTGATAATAAGGGGAGGAACTCATTCTAGACAGCATTCTACAAATATGTGTAGGCAAGATAAAGCATCAATATATCTATTTTTTTAAATGTGAATGTCTGCTAAAAGTTGCTTGTTCAACTTTTGGAAGTAAACTAGCATACACGTAGATGGCTTCAAGGCCAAAGACATGGCCTGAAACCAGTAAACATTTAGGTTACTGATTTAACCTCCGTTCCCTGATGGAGGGAATGAGACGTTGTGTCGATGAGTTGACACTAGGGGTCACCCTTGGGAGCCTAGACATCTCTTATCTTTGAGAAACACAACGTCTTGTTCCCTACATCAGGTAACCAAGACGTTCCTTATCTGTCACTCACTCGACGTTGATTCGATGACACAAGGGGTCACAAGAGTTGAACCTGGTTTTTCAGACTGGCGTTGCGAGATGGGCAGAACTCTGTGTGCCTCATAGCCAGCGCAGCAAGCCATCGTGTAACTACCCCCAACACACTGGCAGGCACGAAGCGGTCCTCTACACCCCGGGGAGTGGCTAACTGCTCAGAAGTTTAAGGAGTGGCTGGCCCAGCAGTAGCCTTCTCTCTATTATTCTCCCCCCAAAAAAGGAACAAATTGTTCAGCTGGGGGCCATGTAATGTCCATGTTGAGGTGTCCTTCCAAAGAGGAGGACACTGCGGAGACCACACCTGGCCCTGAGAGGGGGGGGCTTCTAAGTGGAATACAAAACACAGTCTTACCGGGTCGGTGCAGAAGCACATCATGCGGAGTGGCACTGGGGTAGGTCCTGCCCAACAAGGGGAGGAGTTACTACAAAAAAGGGCCCTCTGCCCAAGGAAGACACAGAAATACTTACTTTCTACTGCATCGTGATGTGCCAGTGTAGCGGATACACACATTCAAGGTGGAGGTGGACAGCCATCCCTCCAACCTCTCCTGCAGAAAGGAAAGCACTGATCCGGGAATAACACCACTTAGCAAACAGACGCCACTTCAGGTCAACAGCCCCCATGTTAAGGGGGCCCTGGTCTGAGTGACCGTGTCCACCACCATGGGGCTGTTGCGAGGAGTATGAGGTCCGAGAACCAAGTCCTTGGGGGGGTAATGAGGGGCTTGCTCTTTTCCCAGTTGACCCGAAGCCCCAGCCAGCTGAGGTGCCTGAGCACCAGGTCCCTCTGTGCACACAACGTGTTCCATGAGTGAGCTAGAAGTAGCCAGTCTTCGAGATAGTTGATAATGCAGATGCCCACTTCCCTAGGGCTGCCTCTGCGACATTCATGAAGACGCGAGGTGACTGGGACAGACCGAGGGGGAGGACCTCTTACTGGTATGGAAGTATGCGTCCTTCAGGTCTACCACCTGAAGCACTTTTCTTGGAATGTGGGTACAAATGGGGTGTGCAGTGAAATAAGAAAAGGAAAATAAAGAACTTGCACCCGGCCCTCCATGGGGGAAGGACTGGTGTTCTTACCAGCTCCTATGCAGCGGATCTCCTACTTCCTAGGCTGCCCGTCTCGGGGAACACTTTGAAGCTTTCTTGGATTCTTGGGACCGGCCATGAGATGGGTGGCATCTGCTTTCTGTGGATGGCTCGACGCTGGGGCCAGCCTACTATTTAAATTTATTTTTTTTTAAATCACACTCCGCTATAACGCCCCAACTCCATCCAGTGCACCAGTAGAAAGACTTTTCAGTCTCGGGAGTCTTGTGCTCACCCCAAAATGCAACCGTCTTGGTGATGGATGCTTTCAGTGCCTTCTCCTGATGTGCTTGAACAGATATTTCTGTCAAGTGGGTAGTGGAATAAGCTAGCCCCACCACCATAGATCCATAAGTAGGCTATATAGGTCTAGGCCATAAATGCCTTCATAGTTCTATTTATTTTACCTGCCTTGTTTGGCTGCATGCTACCTCTGTTGTATATTTGGCAGTAACAGGTTTCCTGTTTGTATTTCTTATGAGGTGTAATAGGCCCAAGCACTTTTACTTCATTTTTTGTATTCTTGCAAAATGTGGCCTTTTGTATTCTTGCAAAACCTCACAGAGCCATTAGCTATAGGTAATTTAAATTTTACCAGCCTTTATTTGGTAGCCTATGTTTTAGTAATTGTTTGGCAAATAGCAGTGTTCCTCTGTTTTGCCTGCGTTTTGTTTCTTTGCAGTTGTTATGTTTAGCCTACATGTTAAATGTGAAGTTGGACTGAAATTAGTCATATTCCTGGAGGCCTAATTCTCCAAGAGCACTTTTTGATTCTTGATAAAGGATAAGCTATGTCCGTCCAATGCATGCCAACTTTGTGCTTTGAACTTGAAGAGAATAAAATAATAGAAATGAAGAAAAAAAAAGATTGTGCATCTTGTCATGTCATTAGGTGATATGTTACATAATAGTGGGTTCTAGCTCTGTTGTGTTTCATTTGAATAGGCCTAGACCATAAATATTTACAATTTCTCTATCATAATTTACCAGACTTTGATGCTTTGTCTGCTTTTGTGATTCTGACAGTGATTGTTACTCATTGAATTGTGCCATGAGACTTCACTTCAAATAATATTAAGTTGTTAGTAGCCTTAGGAGGCTACACAGTCATTATGCTATACCACATTGCCCTCCACTTGATTTATAATGAGCTTCAATAAACTCAATTTTGGCATTTTAGAATGCCAAGTCATACTTCCATGGTTATTTGGGCGAAAGTAACTCAAAAGTAACGCAAAAGTAGAGTAAAGCATTACAATTCAGATCCAGTAATATTATAATATAACTAATTACTCTCAAATGACAGTAACTAGTTATCTATAATTTATTACACTTTGGAAGTAACTTGCCCAACACTGTATATATACTGTATATAGAAGCTCTGCTCAGCTACCGAAGCGCCCAGGGGTGTTTTCTCAGCACAACCGTTGTGTGTGAGGGGGAGAACCACTGTAATGCGCCATAGATCCAACAGCCTTTCAGAGTGAGAGAGATGAATGGAACAGCAGGAGGAATTCAGCTCTGTGAATACGTCTGCTTGGCTCTGAAGAAGAAAATCTGAGTGTGTGTTTGCAACGCCACTCCTTTATTATACCCGTATGTCCGGGGGAGTGGCATGCAAATCCCACACACCAATTCTCATTGGCCTTTTCTCAAAGATCAGAGATGTCTGGGCTCCCAAGGGTGACCCCTAGTGTCAACTCATCGAGTGAGAGACAGATAGGGAACTAATATTTAGATATTCTTGATAATATTTTCATTTTGTTTGTAGTGTAATATCAATTTAGTAAAATTTTTGGTTTAATTGTTTTGTGTTTCAATAAATTAATAAAAATTTTCAAAATCAAAATCGACCAGAAGACGTGAAGTGCATGCAGATTCAATCACTGTTAATACTAGCCATGATTTTTGTGTTAGTACATGAAAATGATTAATAATAAATTTGTAATTTAATTTGCCATGCGTATAAAAGGAGCATAAAAAATATGCCCAACAATCATCAAGGGTGCAGTTAATGTGTAACCGGTCCTGCTCGACCCGCTCCAAACGGAATTCGAACTGGCGTCTCCACTGTGGGAGGAAGGCGTGATAACGAGGAGGCTAAAGGCTACAGCCTCTAGCATCAGTTGCTTGTGTGCCTCTTGAGGCCAGGGGAGTGATGTTTACAAACACTGCACAGCAAGTATCAGCTGGCTACCATTACACTCACCCCTATACCTCACTCCCATCCGGGTCACGGCACCACTGTAACCAGTCCTGCTCGACCCGCTCCAAACGGGATTCGAAATGGAGTCTGCCCCCAAAATGGGTAGTCCCGACATCACACAGGAAGTCAAGATCAGGAGGATCTGATCTGTTGCCAAATCAGAAAGGCATCAGTTCAAACTTGTTTACCTTTTCCTGTGGCGGGGCTGAAAGCATGTTGCAAAATCAGCCTAAGTGTGCTTTTACACTTGGTTCGATTGCTTGGTCCGAGCCAGATTTGTTCTCTCCCCCTGCCACAGCTGGTCACTGGTTTCATCTTATTATTATCAATGAAAATACAAGTGGCAGGTATTTAACACTGTAACTACGAAACATCTCAAGAAGATGTCTTCTCGAGTGTAAAGTTAAGTATTGAAGTTTGTTTCTGGATTTAACACCACGGATCCATTTGAAGTGCAATTATGTGAATTGTATCGCTTGTCTGGTGTGAGCCCGCAAATGTTTTGCAAGAGATGTGAAGAATGTGAAGATTTGACAAACAAGCAGATATGAAAAATGCATTATACAATAATAATTGCGATTCGGAGTATGCAAATTAGAGTTGGTGTACTCTAGTTCTGACTTGAGTCTGAGTCACGAGTCCAATTTTAATGGAGTTGGACTTGTCACAGACTCGGATGTATTTTTTCTCAGACTTGACACAGAATGGAACCTTTCGGACTTGGGAATTTTTTCCGTGTACAGCCGAGTCCATGGCATTTGTGATGCAATGTTATGAAGGATGATGTGTTATCAACAACAGAACCTTAAACAATAAAATACTGCCCATTGCTAATATCTATTGACCAAACACGGATGATTTTTTCTCTTTAAAAGCCAACCTCTCCCAATCAGCTATCATAATTGGAGGACACTTTAATACAGTTATTGATCCAACACAAGACAAATCGAATATACCATCACATTTTAAACTGTGGCAATCTACAGAAACCATCAAACAATATACAACTGACCTTGGTCTTGGCAATAGCTGGAGACTTACAAACCCAAACTCAAGAGAATACACCTATTTCTTAGCAGTTCATAAATCATATTCGTTTATTGATTATTTTTTAACAAGCAATTCCCTCATTCCAGACATCTTAAATACACTATCATTATCTCTGACCATGTACCAATCACTAAAACTATCAATAGCAGGAACGCTATCAAAAATTATTTAGATGGAGGATGAATACATCACTACTTCAAGACAAAGACTTTAATGAATTCTTAAAAAAGAATGGGCATCCTTCCTGGAAACAAACAACACACCAGATATCTCTGATAACTCTTTGGGAGACAGCTAAAGTTGTATTAAGAGGAAAGACCATATCATATTCTACATACAAACATAAAAAGGAACAAAAACCAGAAAAATAAATAGAAAATATAATACACACATTACAGAATATTTACTCTAATCCCAATGAACAGACTTTAAAGGAGATAAATAAAACAAAAGGTGACTACGAAGATATTATAAATCAAAGGATACACATTTTGAACATAATGAAAAATCAGGCAAATACCTTGCTAATTTACTCAAATGTAACAAAGAAAAGACACTTAACACCTTACAAGACATCAATGACACTTTTTGTACATTTTATAAACATCTGTACAGTAATGACAAAGAACCAAAAATTAAAGATACTAATTCATTCCTTAATAATTCTACCCAGTCTAACCACAACCCAAAGAGAATAATTAAAAGAATCAATACCAGAAATTGAATATAAGCAGGCTCTTGACTCACTATCAAATAATAAAGCCCCAAGTCTAGATGGATACCCACCAGAATACTACAAACACTTGGTCAACAGTATCACCATTATTCTTGTGAATGACGGCAGAAATTAAAAATACTTCTATCCCATCTCACATGAACACAGCACTAATGTCGTTTCTACTTAAACCAAACAAAAACCCAACATTATGCACTAGTTATCGCCCATTATCCCTTATCAATACTGATTTAAAAATAATTAGTAAAGCATTTGCCACACGTCTTGAATCAGTCATTTCATCTCTCATCCATCCAGACCAAACAGGTTTCTTCCTCATCAGACAATACCAGATGATTATTCAACATAATGAACCTAGGTAAAAAAAAAAAAAAAAAAAAAAAAAGACAATAATCGTATCACTGGACGCAGGAAAGTCATTTGATAAAGTCGGTTGGTACTTCCTTCATACAACACTAAAAAAATGTGGGTTCGGAAACTCCTTTATTCACTTGATTAAAACATTACATAATACACCACTAGCATCTGTTATAACGAATGGCATAATATCATCATCATTCCAGCTTCAGCGAGGGACTCGACAAGGGTGCCCCTCATCACCATTACTCATCGCTCTATTTATAGAACCTCTAGCTGCTGCAATAAGACAGAATGATAATATTTTCAGAGTTTTATCACACGACACCAATCATAAAATGTCTTTATATGCAGATGACATATTACTTTTTGTACAAAATCCTAAAACATTACTTATGTACGAATTTCTACCATATCAGACTACTCCATAAACTGGACCAAATCAACAATTTTACCATTTGAATATGAAACCACATGACACGAGCATACAGCACAGACCATTCACAATAAATAATATTACATACTTAGGAATAAACATATCCCAGAACCTCACTGACTTGTTTAACCTCAATTTCATTCCACTGTTGAAAACAATAGAAGATGATTTAACTTGATGGATGAACCTACCACTTTCCATTATAGGTTGTATTACAACAGTTAAAATGTGTATACTACCAAAAATCCTTTATCTATTCCCCATAACTCCAGTACAACCAACTAAGAAATGGTTTCATCATTAAATCAAACATTTAACAAATTTTACTGAAAAAAGAATGCTAAAATATGTTTACAAACACTTAAAAAAAATGAAGCTCAAGGTCTAGCAGCACCAAATTTTCAGCACTATTGCGTAGCATCTCATCTACAATACTTTTGCAGATGGATCAAAAGTGACAGTTTCCAAAACCCATGGCTAGAATTAAAACAAGCAGAATGTAAAGAAATAATCATATCTGATCTCCCATTAATCATAAAAAAATCAATCAGCAAAATCTTTTTAAAACTATGATGATTAAAACAGCTCTCACTGCTTGGTGGTAAATGAATACATTGACAAACCATGAGCTCACACTACACATCAACTCATCTATATGGTATAATCCTGATTTTACTGTCAACCAAATTCCGCTTGATCACACATCTACATCACCTGTTTACTGGCAACACCTTCATTACATTTACAGAATGAATACAGAAATTTTACTTAGGAAAAGAACATTATTACTATTACCTACAAATTAGGAATTCTATTAAACTTACAATTGGAAACAAAGATATTGCACAACCTCCCCCAATTCTAAAACATATCACCACAATTAGTAACTCATTTAAGACACTCACTAAACTATACACTTATGGAATTTTGAAAATTACCTTTCATGTAGAGTGTAACATAGATTTAAGTGAACAAAAACATCCTGCAAAGTTTTATATATGAAAGTTCACCATAAAAAAAGTTATTGTCTCTCAAAAGTAGGAGTCGACTCTGACTCAATGTAATGAATCGTTTTTCCAATGAGTCATTTTCCTTTTCGTTGTGACGTCAAGACGAAAAATTATCAAATTGGCCGCGCCCACTCATTGCGCACGCAGACACCAGGGAAAACTTGAAAACATCATGTCGACAACAAGACGCTGTATTCTGAAGTGCGTATCAAAAGCGACCTTTTTTTCACTGCCCAGGGACGAGCGTGTGAAGAATCAGTGGTTAGAGTTTATATTTACAACTTTACCACACAAGTATAGCCTGAACCTTGTGCTGTGTTCGTGTCATTTTAATGACGATTGCTTTACGAACATGAATGCTTTCAAGTGTGGATTCGCGAGACGGTTGATACTGAAGGATGGTTCAGTACCAAGTTTATTTGGATCAGCTTCCTCCTCCGATCACAACCTGTAAGTATTATTAATAATTGTTGCTTTTATGTGTTTTTTAGCATGCTTAATAAGTATTTGTGTGTGTTGTGTAAGTTACGCTCAGCGCAGCTTCTAGGTATCCAATGTCAGTTTTTTGAAATATGTGAAATGTTTGTCGATGTTATTGGAGTTGTCATAAAGAATAGAGCAATAACTTGTAGTAATGCAGTGCTTTATCAATATGTTTATGCGTTGGGCTAACGCAAACAATAACTGATTGGGTGTTTACCACCGAACTTTAGGCTATGATCGCTAACATAAATCAACTCAAATTCCTTCTCTGATTTTGATTTTTTTACTACAAAGCGGTGATGGGCATTCCGTTTCCGACAATCTCTGCACAGAGTATACCAATCACATCTGACTGGGTCATCTGACCAATCACCGCAGATTAGCGTCACGCAAAGGAGGGGTTTGGAAAAATTAGTCGTTGAATGAATCATTTGGGAGTCGGTTAGCAAATCAGGTAAACATAAATGCATATTATAAGACAACAAAAGTGTTTTTTGTCATTGCATGCATGTAAAACTGTTTTTGGGGACTCCCAAAACAATATTAGGAACATTTTAAATGCCATAATAGGAGCCCTTTAATATCGTCTATAGATACTAATACAGCAGCACCAGTTAAACATTGGGAAAAAGTCTCAATATCAACACAGATGAGGTATTCTGGAAAACAGTTTGCAGAAATACTTTTGTCTTAAGTACAAACACAAATATCCAGTTAATTCAGTATAAAATTGTACACAGAACACACATAACACAACGTAAAATGTTTAAAATGGGACTAGTAACTTCTGACAGACGTACAAACTGCAATTTAAACACACCAGACACTTACCTTCATGCTCTCTGGTTATGCCCACCTGTTCATCAGTTCTGGACAGATGTCATTAATAATCAGATTTCTTGAAAATGACAATCCCTTCACTCCCATTACTAAGCCTTTTAGGAGACACTTCTCAAATGAACCCCCTCATGAACTCATGAACTCTTCTGCTCATATCTCTAGCTATCGTCAAGAAAACAATATTACTCAGTTGGAAAAATAAAAACCAAATATCAATTACACAATGACTACATCTATTAAGGGACCATATTAAAAATTAAAGCAATTAAAAATCAATTATACAAATGGAATACAATCTTCAGCCCACTGCTCTCACCCTTAAATATTGATTAAAACTAGCTGGTGAGTTGATGCCTATATTAAGTTCTATAGTACATAAATACAAACTATTTATATAATAGATAAATAATGCCTGAGTATTATATAATATACTGTTCTACATTTATTTGGAGATTGATGTAATTTATATATATTTTAATGTTCTATATGCTATACTATATTTAATTTATTTTCTATATATGTAAAATTATATATAATTGTTATTACTATTATTGTTATTGTTGGTGGTGGTAGTAGTGGTGGTGTTGGTATTGATATTTATATTATTACAGAAAAATGTGTCCTCCTTCCCTCTCCGTTCCCTTATAAAATCTAATTCCAAAACATTATAAATAAACTCCTATAATTTATATACTTTATTAACTGTCCGGGTCTGGTGGCTGTTGAATGTGGTGTCTCTGGCTGGAGAGCTAACTAACCACAGTTGCAGCCACAGATTACAGTCCAAAAAAGGGCAACCAAACAATGATCAATCAGGTCACAACCAGACCAGGTGATTTTGGACATTTTCACTTAGGGGTGTACTCACTTTTGTTGCCAGCGGTTTAGACATTAATGGCTGTGTGTTGAGTTATTTTGAGGGGACAGCAAATTTACACTGTTATACAAGCTGTACACTCACTACTTTACATTGTAGCAAATTGTCATTTCTTCAGTGTTGTCACATGAAAAGATATAATCAAATATTTACAAAAAAGTGAGGGGTGTACTCACTTTTGTGAGATACTGTTTATATATATATACCAATCACATGGCAGTTGCTTCAATGCATTTAGGGGTGTGGTCCTGGTCAAGACAATCTCCTGAACTCCAAACTGAATGTCAGAATGGGAAAGAAAGGTGATTTAAGCAATTTTGAGCGTGGCATGGTTGTTGGTGCCAGACGGGCCGGTCTGAGTATTTCACAATCTGCTCAGTTACTGGGATTTTCACGCACAACCATTTCTAGGGTTTACAAAGAATGGTGTGAAAAGGGAAAAACATCCAGTATGCGACAGTCCTGTGGGTGAAAATGCCTTGTTGATGCTAGAGGTCAGAGGAGAATGGGCTGACTGATTCAAGCTGATAGAAGAGCAACTTTGCCTGAAATAAACGTTTGGTTACGTATGTAACCTCCGTTCCCCGAGGGAGGGAACGACACGTTGTGTCGGAGAAGCGACACTAGGGGTCTCTCTTGAGCGCCGATATCCACCTCTGATCTATGAAAAAAGGCCAATGAGAGTTGGCAGCCGGTATTTGCATGTCCCGCCCCCGGACATACGGGTATTTAAGCGACGCAAATACGGGAGTTCATTCAGGATTTTTCTGAGGAGCCGGAAATGGTCCAGCCACAACAGTTGCTCGGTTCAGCGACATGGCGGAGGAAAGACACAACGTGTCGTTCCCTCCCTCGGGGAACGGAGGTTACATACGTAACCAAACGTTCCCCTTCTGTCGCTCTCTCCACGTTGTGTCGGAGAAGCGACACTAGGGGACCCATTCCAATCTTGCCATGCGCTGAACCGTGTATGTGAACCGCCGATACAGAGGCGGGCAGGGATTTCATCCAGTGCCGCTCATCGTCTGTACCTGGCTGCACGTACCCTTCCCCAATGCCCCATAAGAACGTCGGAATTCTTCTAGTTACCCTGGGAGGGGAACAAGGTGATGTTTGCCAGCATGGGAACGGGCCAGCCTGGCTGGGCCTCTTTTCTCTCTATGTTTCTCGCATAGAGCAATCACGCCGGGGCCCTTACACGAATATAGGGAAGGGGGTCTTACCCAGACCCTGCGGAGACCACACCTGCCCTTTTTCTTGGGGAGGAAAAGTGGTAGACACGTCACACGGCCGTCTTAGGACTGCGTGTGGAAAGTATGGTGCGGTGGTAGATCCAGCCTCGAAAGGGGGAGTTGCTACAGCACGGCGACCGGGCAGCTGTAACTGCCTAAGGGAGACACGGGGTCCGCCAGTAAGGGGACAGAACGGTGGAATTACACACAGGGGAGTCCGAGCAGGAGGCCTTACCTGCAGAGCACCTATACCAGTACAGGGTAGCCATCAGGGTACCCGCAGTGGCTTGGGTATGCGAGTTCCTCCGCTGAACCGCGGACCCGGAGGGCTGGGGAGGAATCGACCAGGGTCCCGACTCGGAGTGGGGCGCCCTGGGAAGAAGGCGCACTACTTTACCTTGATGTCAGGAAAAGGGCGCTGGGTGCAAGCGATCCACCCGGCCGGTCGGTCTACGTGTTACCGAAGTTCTCACGGGCTCGGACCTGAGAAAACACGAGACGCAACCGACTCAACGCGGAGGTTGTAAAACCTCGCGAAGGTGTTGGGTGTTGCCCAACCCGCGGCTCTACAGATGTCTGCTAGGGAGGTGCCCTTGGCCAGTGCCCACGAGGATGCAACACCCCTTGTTGAGTGAGCTCGGACCCGCAAGGGTAGGGGCACGGCCTGGGTGTGATAAGCCAGTGTGATGGCGTCGACAACCCAGTGGGCGAGCCTCTGTTTGGAGACGGCATCCCCTTTCTGCCGTCCCCCAAAGCAGACAAAGAGCTGCTCAGAGCGTCTGGTGCTCTATGTGCGGTCCAGGTAAATGCGCAGGGCGCGCACTAGACATAGCAACGAAAGGGCTGGGTCTGACTCCTCCCGGGGCAGCGCTTGCAGGTTCACTACCTGATCTCGGAAGGGTGTGGTAGGAACCTTGGGCACATAGCCCGGTCGCGGTCTTAGGATCACAGATCTGCCGGACCGAACTCCAGGCAAGTGTCGCTGACAGAGAACGCTTGCAGGTCCCCGACCCTCTTGATAGAGGCGAGCGCGATCAGCAGGGCCGTTTTGAGAGAGAGGGCCCTGAGTCCAGTTGATTCAAGTGGCTCGAAGTGAGGTCTCTGGAGTCCTGCCAAGACTACCGAGAGATCCCAGGAGGGAACTAGGCCTGGTCGGGAGGGATTCAACCTCCGGGCGCCTCTCAGGAACCTGAGGATCAGGTCGTGCTTACCCAAAGACTTGCCATCTACAGGATCGTGGTGGGCGGCAATGGCGGCAACATACACCTTGAGGGTGGACGGGACAGCCTCCCTGTCCAGCCTCTCCTGTAGGAACAAGAGCACTGACTTGATCGCAGCATCTCTGCGTGGTCTTCAGTTCGGAAGACCAATCTGCGAACAAGCGCCACTTTAGGGCATAAAGGTGCCTGGTAGAGGGGGCTCTGGCTTGGTTGATTGTATTCACAACGGTCGCTGGTAAGCCGGCTAGCTCTTCTGCATCCCGTCCAGGGACCAGACGTGGAGGTTCCAGAGGTCTGGGCGCGGGTGCCAGAGCATGCCCCGTCCCTGAGAGAGGAGGTCCTTTCTCAGGGGAATTTGCTAGGGAGGAGCTGTCGCGAGAAGTCTGAGTTCTGAGAACCAAGTCCGAGTGGGCCAGTAGGGGGCCACCAACGTGACTTGCTCCTCATCCTCCCTGACCTTGCACAGCACCGGTGCAAGAAGGCTCACTGGGGGAAATGCGTACTTAAGCAGCCCCGAGGGCCAGCTGTGTGCCAGCGTGTCTGTCCCGATGGGAGCCTCTGTTAGGGCGCACCAGAGCGGGCAGTGGGAGGTTTCCTGGGAGGCAAACAGGTCTACCTGGGCCTTGCCAAACCGTTCCCAAATCAGCTGGACCGACTGGGGGTGAAGCCTCCACTCCCGCCGGGCAGGCGTTGTCGCGTGATAGCGCGTCCGCTACGATGTTGAGCTTGCCGGGATGTGAGTGGCACGCAGCGACTTGAGTCGCTGCTGGCTCCATAGGAGGAGACGGCGGCGAAGTTGTGACATGTGGCGGAGCGTCGCCGCCTTGGTGATTTATGTACGCCACCACCGTGGTGCTGTCCGATCTCACGAGGACATGTTTGTCCCGAACTAACGGGAGGAACTTCCTGAGAGAAAGAAGGATGTTCAGCAACTCCAGGCAATTGATGTGCCAACGCAGCGGGGCCCTTTTCCAACGGCCCGCTGCTGCGTGCCCACTGCACACGGCACCCCACCCGGACCGGAGGCGCCAGTTGTGACCAGAACGTGTCGGGACACCTGCTGCAGGGGCACTCCTGCCCGAAAAAGCAGAGGTCTGTCCAGGGTCGGAGTGTTTTGAGGCAGGCGGGTGCCGTGATCCTACCCGATGCGTGCCGTGGTGCCATGCTGTCTCGGACTCGAGTCTGGAGCCAGTGCTGGAGTGGTCTCATATGCATCAACCCCAGCGGCGCGACCGCGCTGGAGGATGCCATATGCCCCAGGAGCCTCTGGAAAGTTTTAGAGGGACCACTGTGCCTGGCTTGAAGGAAGCGAGGTAGTCCAGCACCGACTGAGCACGCCAGCTCATGAGACGTGCTGTCATTGAGACTGAGTCTAACTCCAACCCGAGAAAAAGAGATGCTCTGAACCGGAGTGAGCTTGCTCTTTCGCAGTTGACCTGAAGCCCCAAGCGGCTGAGGTGCCGGAGCACCTGGTCTCTGTGTGTGCATAGTAACTCTCGAGAGTGTGCTAAAATGAGCCAGTCGTCGAGGTAGTTGAGAATGCGGATGCCGGCTACTCGTAGTGGGGCAAGGGCCGCCTCTGCGACCTTCGTGAAGACGCGAGGGGACAGAGACAGGCCGAAGGGGAGGACTTTGTACTGAAACGCCTGGCCGTCAAACGCGACCCGTAAGAAGGGTCGGTGTCGTGGCAGAATTGAGACGTGGAAGTACTCGTCCTTCGGGTCTACCACTGCGAACCAATCTAGATGCTGAACTCCAGCCAGAATATTTCTCTGCATGAGCATTTTGAATGGGAGTTTTAACAAGGCCCGATTGAAAACTCGCAGGTCCAGGATTGGTCGTAAGCCGGCGCCTTTCTTGGGTACAATGAAGTAAGGGCTGTAGAAACCCTTCCTCATTTCGGTTGGAGGGACGGGCTCTACCGCGGCCCTTGGCTAAGAGGGTTGCGATTTCCGTGCGCAGGGAACTGGCATGCTCGCCGTGTACTACGGAAAAGTGGACGCCCCTGAAGGGGGGGCGGGAGCCGGGCAAATTGAATTGCGTAACCGAGTTGAATGGTCTGGTGCAGCCAGCGTGATGCGTTGGGAAGCGAAATCCATGCTTCCCAGCTCTGCGCTAGGGGCAGCAAAGGGACGAGTATTTTGGACGTACCCGGCGGGGCCTCGCAGCGGGGTGGAACATGTAATGCAGCGTCGGGCGGCTTCGTTGCGGCCTGAGGCTGAGGTTCTGAGAATAGACTCAAA
This sequence comes from Xyrauchen texanus, assembly GCF_025860055.1. Lineage (NCBI taxonomy): Eukaryota > Metazoa > Chordata > Actinopteri > Cypriniformes > Catostomidae > Xyrauchen > Xyrauchen texanus. The sequence goes on from NC_068288.1 coordinate 11,233,692, forward strand.
GCACTTACCTTGCTCCGCGCGCCTGGCAGGGGGCGGGTTCGTGACTGAGGAGGAGGTCTGATGTTGGTGTCCTCTGGACTAGTCTGAACCAGCCGGCCGGGGGACAGTCGTGGGCAGGCGGAAGGCGGGATCGCCATGTCCGGTGTACCGGGACTGTCGTAATCTGAAAGCAGATTGTCGTGAGAACGGCATTTGCGGGCCAGGTGACCCAGAGGCAAAGGAAATAGCTCTTTTATTGAGAATGTAGGTACCACAGCCCCCGTCAGGGGATGTGGCAAATGAAAAAACAAAGGATTCTCCTCCCGGCCCTCCACCGGGGGACGGAGCGGTCTTACCACCTCCGGAGCTAATGTCTTCGGCTCTGGGTCGGCTGTCTCAGGAACGCTTGGGAGCCTTCCGGGTCCTAGAGGGGGTTTGTGAGACAGGGGGCGTACGCCGCCTGCGGGGTGCTCGACGCTGGGGCTGAGAGCTGGGCCCGGGTTGGGGTGAGCAGGAGCTGGTTTCTTCGCCACAGGGGGACGCCCTCGGCGAGCAGACGGGGCAGGGCCCGTAGCGGCAGGTGTGCGGCGGGGCATGATGTGAGAGATGGCCTCCGTCTGCTTCTTCACCACGGAGAACTGTTGGGCGAAGTCCTCGACGGTGTCGCCGAAAAGGCCAATCTGGGAGACAGGTGCGTCCAGGAAGCGTTTCTTGTCAGCCTCATGCATCTCGACCAGATTGAGCCAGAGATGGCGTTCCTGGACCACTAGGGTGGCCATCGCCTGTCCGAGTGCCTGCGCTGTGGCCTTCGTCGTTCTCAGGGTGAGGTCGGTCGCTGAGCGCAGTTCCTGCAGCACATCAGGATCAGGTCCACCCCCGTGCATGCTTCTGAGTGCTTTGGCCTGGTGGACTTGCAGGAGGACCATCGCATGCAGGGCGGAGGCAGCGCGTCCAGCTGCACTGTAGGCCTTCGCGTTGAGCGAGGATGTTGTCCTACAGGGCTTGGATGGGAGTACGGGGCGGCCACGCCAGGAGGTAGGCTACCGGGGCATAGATGGTACGCAACTGCCCTATCGACCTGGGGAATCGCCCCGTATCCGTGGCGCTCTCCACCATCGAGGGTGGTGAGAGTGGAGCGGGTGGCACCTAGACGAGCACCTCCGGGAAAAACGGGACCGGGGGGATGCGAGGCCGCGAACGGCGCGCTGCCCCCAGGAACCAATCATCCAACCGTGAAGGCTGTGGGGAGGATGGAGGGTTCCAATCCAACCCCACGCTCACGGCGGCCCGGGAAAGCATGTCAGACATCTGAGCGTCGGCCTCAGCCTGGGCCTGCTGGCCCGAAGGCGGCAGTCCAGGGGAGTCCTCGGCATCAGACATCACACTCTCCGATGCAGCGGCGAGCTCATCTGCTTCGGGCTCGGGAGGATAGACAGCCGGGCCGTGAGGCGAAGCCGCTATCGCCGCGGCGTAAGCGACGGGACCAGCGAGCGTGTCGGGGAATGGGAGGTTCGCGGGGGGATACCCGGCGAAACTGCACCCGCTGCCGCCCCCAAATCGGCCCCAGCGCCAACCGCATTGTCCTCAATCCCGTGGGAAGAAGGAGCAATGCGGGGTGCAGCTGGGGTGGCTTGCTCTCTGTTGAAAGCAAGCCACGACCGCAGCGTGGTCATGGTCATGTTCTCGCAGTGAGAACATGAGCCATCCACAAACGCCGCCTCGGTGTGATCGCGGCCCAAAACACACGAGACAGCGCCTGTGGCCGTCTGAAGCGGAGAGCACTCTACCGCATCCAGGAACAACACAGGGGCGGAAGGGCATCTTGAAAAAGACGCGTCCTGAAAAGGCCGCTGTGTTTTGCTCTTTTAGAGAAATTACTCTTTTAATAGGAATTTGCTCTTTTAAATAAACAATGTGTGTGTGTGTCTGCACTGTCGAAGCGCTCAGGGGCAACAATGCACGCCGTGCAATGTGAAGGAGAAAGCCGCTGTTGTGCGCCGTCAAATCCAACAGCATGCAGATTGTCAGAGGAAACAGGAACGTTAGTGGTGTGTAACTCACAGCAAACTGCAGACAGACCATCGGCTCCGAAGAAATTTTCTGAATGAACTCCCGTATTTGCGGCGCTTAAATACCCGTATGTCCGGGGGCGGGACATGCAAATACCGGCTGCCAACTCTCATTGGCCTTTTTTCATAGATCAGAGGTGGATATCGGCGCTCAAGAGAGACCCCTAGTGTCACTTCTCCGACACAACGTGGAGAGAGTGACAGAAGGGGAACCACTCGTTACAACCGAGGTATGCAGCAAAGCATTTGTGAAGCCACAACACGCACAACCTTGAGGCGGATGGGCTACAACAGCAGAAGACCCCACCGGGTACCACTCATCTCCACTACAAATAGGAAAAAGAGGCTACAATTTGCAAGAGCTCACCAAAATTGGACAGTTGAAGACTGGAAAAATGCTGCCTGGTCTGATGAGTCTCGATTTCTGTTGAGACATTCAGATGGTAGAGTCAGAATTTGGCGTAAACAGAATGAGAACATGGATCCATCATGCCTTGTTACCACTGTGCAGGCTGGTGGTGGTGGTGTAATGGTGTGGGGGATGTTTTCTTGGCACACTTTATGCCCCTTAGTGCCAATTGGGCATCGTTTAAATGCCACGGCCTACCTGAGCATTGTTTCTGACCATGTCCATCCCTTTATGGCCACCATGTACCCATCCTCTGATGGCTACTTCCAGCAGGATAATGTCACAAAGCTCGAATCATTTCAAATTGGTTTCTTGAACATGACAATGAGTTCACTGTACTAAAATGGCCCCCACAGTCACCAGATCTCAACCCAATAGAGCATCTTTGGGATGTGTTGGAACGGGAGCTTCGTGCCCTGGATGTGCATCCCACAAATCTCCATCAACTGCAAGATGCTATCCTATCAATATGGGCCAACATTTCTAAAGAATGCTTTCAGCACCTTGTTGAATCAATGCCACGTAGAATTAAGGCAGTTCTGAAGGCGAAAGGGGTCAAACACAGTATTAGTATGGTGTTCCTAATAATCCTTTAGGTGAGTGTGTATATATATATATATATATATATATATATATATATATATATATCACACACTGCACTGTACCCGTATTACATCATTTACAACTAAAAACAACTCACTTTACAACTCACGTAAAGCGCCCCTCTATGGACATGGCACCCACCAGAAACTGGAGTTCACACATGCCCATACATTCAAAAACATTTCGCGCTTCAGGCACTGGGGACCATTGGTACCGATTTCGCTAAACACAGACAGAGTTTAGCTGAAAAACTTTCAACCTATTGTCACTAAATTCAGTCTAATCAGTCTGGGCATCTACAGGCAGCTGACGCTAGGCTGTAAAAAAGGAAGGTTATAGGTCATGTAAATTTTCATCACATCACTAGACCACAAAACACCTACACTGGGACTTTGATTATTCCAAACCATAGTTGAAAAGGAAATTGCTAAGTAGCCAAGTGATGTCTCAAAGCTGAAGTCTGCAACATTTTCTGTGTTAATATACTTTCTCTGATCCAGTTTAATATGCAGAGAAAATGTCCTGGTTAATTCCGTAGCCTCCGTTCCCTGATGGAGGGAACGAGATGTTGTGTCGATGAAGTACATTGTATGTCCAAGATTGGCCACGACCCACTGCCTTTCTTCGGTACAATGAAGTAGGGGCTGTAAAACCCCTTCTTCATCTTGGCAGGGGGGACAGGCACTAACGCGCCCTTCTGGAGGAGGGTGGCGATTTCCTCACGCAAGGTAGCGGCGTTCTCGCCCTTCACCGAAGTGAGGTGGATGCCGCTGAACCTGGGCGGGCGCCTGGTGAACTGAAACTGAATCAGACGGTCCGGGCCAGCCACCGCGACAGGTTCGAAAGCGCAAGCCACTCGTCCAAGCTCCTGACGAGGGGGACCAAGGGGAAAATCTCGTCGGACGTTCTGGCGGGTGGGGCCTCATGGCGGGGCGGAGCCAGAGGCACCACAATGACAGGGCTTGGGCCCTGTGGCTGTGCTGTGTCGAAGGACATCGAAGCACTTACCTGCCTCCTGATACCCATTAGCAGATCGGTCGGGGAGGGGGGAGGAGGTACATCGTCCCCACGGTCCCCCCTGCTGGAGCCAGAATGAAATGGTGGATGGTGGTCATAATGATGGCCGTACACACTGGGTATGTGACCCAGGGAATGAGAAAACTGCTCTTTTGTTGAATTTTTGGGAACCACAACTACTTTAGCATGCAGCGAAATGAAATGAGAATGAAATAAAAGATTCTCCTCCAGGTCCTCCACCGGGGGATGGAGTGGTCTCTCTATCAGCTCCGGAACAGCAGGTCTCCTTGTCCCTGGGTCGCCTATCTCAGGGGCACTTCGAAGTCTTCTTCTTAGCGGCTGGCCGTGAGACGGGTAGCGTCTGCTTCCTGCGGGGGGTTCGACGCCGTCGCGGGGCTGAGGCAGGACACCCTTGGCGACAAGCAGATAGGGTACGGGATCTTGAGCTGCGCCGGGGCAGGATGTGTTGAATGGCCTCCGTCTGATGCTTCACTGCTGAGAACTGCTAGGCAAAGTCCTCAACGGTGTCACCGAATAGGCAAGCCTGGGAAATGGGGGCGTTAAGGAACTGTGCCATGTCAGCCTCTCGCATCTAGACCAGGTTGAGCCAAAGGTGGCTCTCCTGGACCAACAAGGTGGACATCGCCCGCCCAAGAAACCATACCGTGACCTTCAGTGAGGTCGGTCACCGAGTGCAGCTCCTGCATCAATCCTGGGGCGGAACTACCCTCGTGCAGCTCTTTGAGCGCCTTGGCTTGGTGAACTTGCAGAAGAGCCATGGCTTGCAGGCCAGAGGTGGCTTGTCCAGCAGCACCGTAGGCCTTGGCCGTCAGGGACATGTAAACCTACAGCCCTGGATGGGAGCTTCGGGCGCCTACGCCAGGTGGCGGTGCTCTGCGGCCATAGGTGCACCGCGAGTACCTGATCCACTGGGGGCATTGCCGAGTAGCCCCTGGCCGCCCCACCTTAGAGCAGGGGTGGGCAAACTTTTTGGCTCAAGGGCCACACTGGGTTTTAAAATTTGACAGCGGGCCGGCCCAGTAGCAGATTATCCCAGCAAACACATTTACATGGCAACATCTGACGTTCTGACAATTAATTTATGCTATAGATATCCCCCATTTAGCATTGTTATGTTTTGAGGTTCATTTTTAATTAGTCAGATAATTATATTCTTTTTAAATATTGTTTATCCTTAGTATTATTTAATGGGCCTAACATTAAATTAGAAACAAAACACCAGCAAGTGTACACTTAGAAGAGTAAAAATGACAGAAGGTTACGTTAATTCAACTTTTTTAAAACTGCATATGGTAATCAAATTGCAATTCATACACAAAAGTCATACATTTGTGAAAAAAAAACGAAATAAATGAATATACACATTTATTTTAAGTATAATAAATAAAACATAAAAAACAAAGGCAGATCAGAACATTTAATGAACAAAACCGGGTTCTGTACATGGCAGAGACAGGGGAGCGTAGTCGAAAGCCGGGCGATAAAGGTCGGTAACGGAAGCAGTCCAAGACATCTACAAATCCAGAGTAGCAAAGAAACTAAATATCAGACAAATCAAATGAAAAACTAAACAGGCATACAAACGGTTACAAACATTTTTTTTCCCTCTGAGTTTCCAAACAAGGAAAAAACATTAACGTGCAACAAGGAGCCTATGCACTTAAGTCGCTGTCTGTTCAAGGAGTGCTGAAATGTCAATGATTCAATCGTGCCAACGTTCTGTTTGCTGGGATATTAGTTATAAATTACATATGAAACTCAATACCTAAAAAGTAAAGATTAGCCAACCTACCTACCTTATTCAGTTTCAGTGAGAACAGTGTTGTTGATCACCCTTTTTTGCCAGCGCATCGAAGTTTGGTGTCAGTTTAGTTGTGGCAATTCTCAGGACCGATCTCAGGTGATCATCAGTTAACTGGGATCCGTGGCGTGCTTTGTTGATGTTCATCACGCTGAACGTCTGCTCACACACGTAAGTAGAGCCAAACAACACCAGCATCGTCTGTGCCAACTGTCGGATGTTTGGAAACTTGGTTTCATTGAGTGAAGCATAAAACTTATCCACTTTCGAGGAGTCAAACCTCTCCTTTAGGATGGAGTCACACTGCAGATCTATCAATTCCAATTGCAACTCCTGCGGCACTGTTTCAGAGTCCAGTGACAGGGGACATGACACCAGCTGAAGTGACTTCTCGATTTTTTCAAAATCAGAGAATCGACGGAAAAATTCTCTGTGCAGGACATCCAGTGATTTGCTGTATTTCTTCGCATGTTGAGAGGCCTCTTTCAGCATCGCTAGTGTGGGGAAATGAGCGAATGTGTTGTTTTAAATTTGCCTTGAGAATAAAGTCAATTTGGTTTTGAAGGCTTTCACATTTGCATGCATGTCATGCACAAATTGATCTTTCCCTTGTAGCTTCTCATTCAGCACGTTCATATGTGCCAATATGTCCACAGCGAACGCAAAATCACAAAGCCAGTCTGTGTCGCTCAGCTCAGGAAAATCACCAGCCTTCCCCATTAACTCCAAAAATGAGCTTATCTCCCCTTTGAGCTCCCACACTCGCTGACATGCTTTTCCCAAACTTAACCAACGGACATTAGAGTGGTACAGTAAGTCCTGGTGATCAGCATCAGTTTCTTCAAGGAATTGAATGAACTGACGATGGTTAAGTCCTCTTGCTCTAATGAAGTTTACAAGCTTTACGACTACCTTCACTACGTGATCAAGCTGCAAGACAGACTTGCACAGGACTTCCTGGTGGATTATGCAGTGCAGGAAAATGATATCCAACTCAGGGTTTTCCTCTTTCACCTTATCCTGGATTCTTTTCAGCAGCCCAACGTTTTTTCCTGTCAAATTTGGCGATCCATCTGTGGTGACATTCACAAGTTTACACCATGGTAACTTAAGCCTCTCGATGACACCAGTCAAGCTGTCATACAAGTCCACTCCTCGTGTTGTCCCCTTTATGGACTCCATGGCCAAAAACTCCTCCGTGATCTCAAAATTATCGTCAATCCCTCTGATAAAAATTAAGAGCTGCGCGGTGTCTTTTATGTCGTTACTTTCGTCCAGTGCTAACAAATAGAACTTAAATGACTCTGCTTTTTTGTTCAAGTTGCTGGTCAAATCTTCGTCAATTAGTTGTATACGGCGGGTCACTGTTCTGCGTGATTAAACTAATTTGTTCAAATTTGTTTTTGCTCTCTGGACACAAGAGACTCGTAGTCTCTACCATGCATTCTTTCAAAAACTCCCCTTTGGAGAAAGGCTTGCCGGCCTTTGCTAATTTGAATGCCAGCAAATAACTTGCCTTGGTACTTGACTCCTGAATAGTAGCTTGTCGAAGAAAAATATTTTGCTGAGCCTGTAAATTGGTTGCTAACCTCTGAGCAGTAGCCTTCCTTTCTTGCTCTGACTGGTTGCTAACATAGTTAGCATGCTTGGTGGAAAAGTGGCGGCTGATATTGTATTCTTTGAAAACTGCAATGGTTTCTTGGCAAATAAGACATACGGCCTTTGATCGGACTTCGGTGAAAAAATATTTAGCTGTCCATTCCTTATTAAAAATGAGGCACTCACTGTCCACTTTTCTTTTCTTTGGTCCACTCATTGTTAATTAAAAAAAATTCTGTCTCACTCTGCAGCGTGAGTTTTGCAATGTAACCGTTATTTAGTCACTGTATGGTTTCCATGGTGACGCGTCATTGCTTGTCACGTAACACACCGCAGCGCAGCCACAACAGCGCTGAATGAATTGATCTGCTTTATTCAAGCATTGCAGGAAAAAGGCAAAATGAATGCAATATTTAAGACAATTTTCTAAATACTCGACGGGCCGGATTAAACAGCCTAACGGGCCATATGTGGCCCGCGGGCCGTAGTTTGCCCACCCCTGCCTTAGAGGGTAGTGAGGGTGCGGGAGCTGAAAGATTGGGACCGGTCAGTAAAAGGTGCCTGCCATGACCTTGTCAGCTCCTCGTGCACCTCCGGGAAGAAAGGAACTTGGGCGTGGTGGGGTGGGGCGTGGCTGTGAGTGGCCGCCCAGGAAAGCATGTCCATCATTTCAGTGACAGCCTGAGACTGGGCGACCATACCCTGGGGGGGCAGCCCAGCCGAGGCTTCTGCGTACGACTGGATCAGCCCACTCTCCGATGCTGCGCTCAAAAGCTCATCACCTTTGCGGGCCCCGAAGGAGGAGTCGAACTCGCCCTGAGACAAGCCGGCACACTCATCTGTAAGTTTACCAGGGGCAAATGAGCATGCCGGGGAATGGGAGGTCCTTGGGGATTTACAGCACCCAGACACAAGAGGCAGCGATCGTGGCTGTCTGAAGGCGAGAGGTAACTACCGCACCCAGAAATAACACACAAGCGGAAAGGCATCTTTCAAAAAGATGTTTCCATGTGTGCCACTCTTTTAGAATATACTCTTTTAGGGGAAAAAATGCTCTTTCAGAATATACTGAGATGAATGGGAAGTCATGGGAATTCAGCTCAGTGAACATCGACCACTCAGCTCGGAAGAGAAAATCTTAATGAGTGGTTCACGTGCCAGCTCCTTTATACCCGTATGTTCGGGGGAGTGGCATGCAAATACCACTAGCCAATTTCCATTGGCCTTTTATCAAAGATCAGAGGTGTCTCGGGCTCCCAAGAGTGACCCCTAGTGTCACTTCATCGACACAATGTTGAGTGAGTGACAGATAGAGAACTGCAGATCAGCCATTTTGTTAGTTAAACTGTAAACACTGTCTCTGTCGCACTATAAAAACTGAGCGACCCATCCATACTGACACAATAACATTGGCTCAACCAATGGCACGTGCTGGGGGCTGGACTTTCTGTTTGTTTGAACAGAAAGTGGTTTAAAAAAAAATAAGGAAATAAAATAATATATAAATAAATATTTGCGATTCCATTCATTGGTGCTAGTGGTGCAGAAATTACACACTTCAGTTTTAATTCCGTTAAGTGTGGACATTTGGCTGATGACTAAGCTACTCTTTGTAGAGTAAATGAGTTTTAAGGTAATAGTGGGACGCGGAAGAGGAAACACTTTTGAAGCTTGGGTTTCCATTAAGGTTATCATACCAAGTACAACCTAGATAAAATCAATTTAATGTACACTCTGCCATTTCTCACGATAATAAAAGTCGTTGAGCAAAAGCCAAAGGCGACTTCATCGTCATCCAGCGAGCCCTGCTGGTAAGTGAAGCAAGCTAATGCAATTATGAACTCAATTAAGTCGCAGTAATAGAGTTTCCATGAACAGACCTGTTAATCTCCTGAGTGAAGTGTCTGACAGTGAGAGAGAATGGAGGGGAGTAGTGCCAAATTGGAGTTAATGGTGACATTAGTTTACAGTGATCATAGTGATTGAGATGTAGAAGGAGAGATTTCTCTGAAGAAGAAAGGAGCAAGAAGGTAGTCTGAACTCTGTGTCTAAAAAATAAAAAAGGAAAACCTAAAAAGGAAAAAAAAAGTTTTGTTTTTTTAAGTATTACAAAACATGAGATCAAATGGTATACAAAGCACTATTTTTCAAAATGTTCTTGCCAGAGATTCAGGGTAAATTAATACATGTGAAAATAATTGCCAGAATAAGCAAACTATTTTACAATAAGGTTCCAATTCTTAACATTAGTTAATAACATTATTCAACATGAACTAACAATGAACAATACTATTACAGCATTTATTAATCTCAGTGGTGGAAAGAGTACTGATTTTTGTACTGCTACTGAAGAAATAATTCACTTGACTACAGGTAGAAGTACTGATACATTTTATGACTCAAGTAAGAGTAAATTTGCCAAAAAACCTCTTTATTAAAATTATATTAAATATCGTATATATGCTTCTATTTTTAGAAAACAAAGAAATTTTTGTTCTTGAAAGAAACTGATACTTTCTTTCACCAATTATTATTATAGTTTGAAATAATTGTTTTAAGTGGTATTCATTCAGTTTTTTCTTTTCCCCAATGGCAAAAAGAAACACATTTCTCCAGAAATTCTATTTTCTCCTAAAGTCTATTGTGATGAAGGCTATTCCATGCATTATTGTTTTGAAAAAATAATCTCTAACCAGGATAGAGAGGGAAGTGGAAGGCCCAGATGCAGAACAAAAAGACAGTAAATGACAGTCTGTAGTTTGAGACACAGACTCCTCACAGTACCTAACCTCGCAGCTTCTAAATGCCAAAGACCTGCATTGCTGCAAGAAGATTCTTGGACAAACAGAACATTTTAAGAATACAAAATTTATTTAAAGAGAAATAACCATTTGTAACATTATAAATGTCTCTAAATTATCTCTAAAACTACATAAGTATTTTGGTTATTAAGTTAACATACTGTACAAAACTAATTTAATGCAATATCATAGAGGAGGAAATTTATGAAATTGTAGCAATTATCCAGATATGAAATTAGATTATTAAGCAAACTGTTATCAACTCCTACATGCCAACTGAATAAAATAAGGCAAAAATAAATATTTCACACAGTGTTTAGTGAGAGATATGATTGATTCAAACACTAAAAGTGGTTGTTCTGTATATGTATTATTGTATTACAGTTGTAATAATAAAATCTTAACATTATGGTTATTTAACATACTGAGTTATTATTATTAAGTACATTTTAGCACTTAGTTACATTATGTTTTGTGATTATTCATATTTTCTTTATATAACATCCATCCCTTGTGCACTTTTGGCCTCTAGCGGATGAGGCTGTTCAGACACATAATCAGGCAGGTAAGTTAAGTACAGTACAGCACCGTGAGCGAGAGTGTTACCTGCTTGAATTTAACACAAGAGTACAATACCGACCTGATGCGGGTTGAAAGAAGAAGAGAGCCTGTCTGTGCGCTCGATGGTGCGAGGAACCAGATGGCGGGAAAACAAATTCTGTTCAGTGAAAATTCAAAAGTAGATCGCAATGTATGTAATTGTAACTATATCAGATATTTTTAATAAAATACAGGAACTCGTGTAGGTATTTTTTCCCCAATATTTTGAATTTCATTTGAATGGTATTTTTGCCTTGAGTCTCCATTCATTTCTAGCACTATTGCTATCTTTCAAAGGTATTTAAAAAGTTTGTTTTAGCCATAAAGTAACAAGTAAACAAGGTATCTCCACATATAACAAAACTAGATTGTGTTAATGTTTGACATAGTTAAACGAGTTTAGACGTTTCTCTCGTACCTGAATTAACGGCTCCTTTCCAGAATAAAATGACATATGCAGAAAATCACAGTAGCTCTTGTATAGTGACAGGGCAAAAATTCTTGAAGAAGCTAGAGAAGAGAGGACACCTGGCGGAAGTTTTTGCAAGCTGCTCATGATGCTGTGCCCTGCAGACTTCCGTCATGCTGCGCACAGTGCATTTTAGTTTGTAAACAGATTTAGCGCTTATAAATCTGTTCTTCCCAAATATTCTGAAATATATATATTTGTACTTTGTAATTGTGGTGAAAAAATAACTGTAGTGAAGATGAATACTTCATTTTTAATCAACCCAATAAAAGTACTATTATTCATGTATACAAAGTAGAAACAAGCAGGAAACCGATGGAGTGCGTACTCCAGGTAGGGAATGAGGTTTTGCCCCAAGTGAAGGAGTTCAAGTACCTCGGGGTCTTGTTCACGAGTGAGGGGACAATGGAGCGGGAGGTTGGCCGGAGAATCGGGGCAGCGGGGGCGGTATTGCACTCGCTCTATCGCACCGTTGTCACGAAAAGAGAGCTGAGCCGAAAGGCAAAGCTCTCGATCTACCGGTCAATTTTTGTTCCTACCCTCACCTATGGTCATGAAGGTTGGGTCATGACCGAAAGAATTAGGTCGCGAGTACAAGCAGCCGAAATGGGTTCGAAATTCCTCAGAAGGGTGGCGGGCTTCTCCCTTAGAGATAGGGTGTGGAGCTCAGTCATCCGTGAGGAGCTCGGAGTAGAGCCGCTGCTGAGTCAGTTGAGGTGGTTTGGGCATCTGGTAAGGATGCCCCCTGACCGCCTCCCGAGGGAGGTGTTTCAGGCACGTCCAGCTGGGAGGAGGCCTCGGGGAAGACCCAGGACTAGGTGGAGAGATTACATCTCCACACTGGCCTGGGAACGCCTCGGGGTCCCCCAGTCAGAGTTGGTTAATGTGGCTCGGGATAGGGAAGTTTGGGGCCCCCTGCTGGAGCAGCTGCCCCCGCGACCCGACTTCGGATAAGCGGTTGAAGATGGATGGATGGATGGACAAAGTAGAAACATGTGAAAAATTTACTCAAGTACTGTAACAAGAGTAGTTCTAATTAAAGGGTAACTAAACCCTAAACCAACTTTTTTTAGTTAATGATCTGTAAGCATGGGGCTTTATTAGTACTGGTCATTGATTCAAGTAATTTTTTTGACATTTGTGTATAAAGTGTTTTAATTCAACAATATATGGTGTAAAAACGTCTGAGTGCTGCCCTCTTCAGGTTGAACGGTGGCTACTGCAGTTGAATTTTCCTATTGGCTGTTGCGGTACTTCGTGACGTAAGTGGTGACAGCTGACGTAAGCAGGTTCCAGCTCACAACGCCAGATTCATGTACATGTCGTCTTGCGACCGTGTGAGGAATAATAATAACATAGAGTCTGACAGCAGCTGTCAATTAATCCGTCACTACGAGTCTCAGGTGCCCCCCGCTCAGCCCCGCACTCGGTTCGTTCCCTCTATCCCCGCCGGGGTCTGCCCACTTTTCCTGCATTTTCAAATATTTCTAGTGGGTGGAGTCAGACTCTGAGCAGGTGTTTAGTTACCCTTTAATTACTTTCCACTTCTGATTAATCTTAGTTATTACACGGCTCTTTTGAATACTTTATTCTGATTGGTCAATGGCACCATCCAGTGGTCAGATATTGCTTTGTAATAATCACACATCGGGGGATTTAGACGTATCAGACCGCTCATCCGGGTTCTGCGAGCCATCTCGGATCACTACGCAATCTCTACAAGAAAGCTAATAAAAATTATTTCACCTCAAATCAAAGTTTCATGTGCATCTATTTGGCAAGTAGTCTTGTAACAGGCTGAATAATGAGCAGTTAGACGGTCATTTTCAGAATCAGTTTCAGAATCAGCTTTATTGCCAAGTGTGCTTACACATACAAGGAATTTGTCTTGGTAACAGAAGCTTCCATTGTACAACAATACTAAACACTGCGTATTCTGTGAGTATTCTGTTCCCTGTCTGTCACTCACTTCGAAGTTGTGTCGAAGAAGCGACACTAGGGGTCTCTCTTGAGTGCCGAATATACCTCTGATCTATGAAAAAAGGCAGACAGAATGCATGTCCCGCCCCCGGACATACGGGTATAAAGGCGGGCAAACTAAAAGAGTTTATAAAAGAGTGATTTTCTCTAAAAGAGTATTTTCCTCTAAAAGAGCAATACACAGTGGTGTTGAACGTCCTTTTCAGGACGCATCTTTATAAAGATGCCTTTACGCCCCTGTGTAGTTCCTGGCTGCGGTAGAGTGCTGTCTGGACTGCGATCACACTGCGAAAACATGACCATGGAAACGTTGTGGTCGAGGCTTTCCTTCAACCGAAGCAACGCCACTCCAGCCGCCCCCCCGCATTGCTCCTCCTTTCCACGGGATTGAGGACGATGTGGCTGGCGATGGAGGAGATCTTAGGATGGCAGCGGGCTCGGGCCCCGCCCCCGGCACGCTCGTTGACTTCAGTCCGGGCTTGAGGCAACAGCGGATGGATGATTGGTTCCTTAGGTCTGCGTGCCGCTCATCTAGATTGGTTCACAGCGGTAGACCTGAAGGACGCGTACTTCCACGTCTCAATATTGCCTTGACGTCGACCCTTTCTACGGTTCGTGTTTGACAGCCAGGCGTATCAGTACAAGGTCCTCCCCTCCGGCATGTCCCGGTCTCCTCGCATCTTTACGAAGGTCACAGAGGCAGCCCTTGCCACGCTCCAAGAAGCCGGCATCTGCACACTCAACTACCTCGATGACTGGCCCACTACTGAGTTACTATGCGCCCACATGGACCAGGTGCTCAGGCACCTCAGCCGCTTAGGGCTTCAGGTCAACTGGGAAAAGAGCAAGCTCGCCCCGGTTCAGAGCATCTCTTTTCTCAGCATGGAGTTAGACTCAGTCACAATGTCAGCGCGCCTCACCAACGAGCGCGCGCAGTCAGTGCTGGAATGCCTCGCCGCCTTCAGGCCAGGCACTGCGGTCCCTTTCAAACTTTTCCAGAGGCTCCTGGGGCATATGGCGTCCTCTGCGGCGGTCGTGCTGCTGGGGTTGATGCATATGAGACCACTTTAGCACTGGTCCAGACTTGAGTCCCGAGACGAGCATGGCAGGCACCGTGTGATGATTCAAACCCTGAACAGACTTCTGCTTTCAGCGGGCATGAGTCCCCTTGCAGCAGGTGTCCCGATGCGTCCTGGTCACAACCAACGCCTCCAAATTGGGTTGGGGTGCCGTGTGCAATGGGCACACAGCCGCAGGCCGTTGGAAAGGGGCCCCGCTGCACTGGCACATAAACTGCCTAGAGTTGTTGACTCTATTCTTTGCCCTGCAGAGGTTTCTCCCACTGGTTCAGGGCAAACACGTCTTGATCAGATCAGACAGCACCACCGTGGTAGCGTACATAAATCGCCAAGGCAGCGTACACTCCCGCCACATGTCACAACTCACTCGTCTTCTCCTCCTTTGGAGCCAGCAGCGACTCAAGTCGCTGCGCGCCAATCACATCAATATGGTGGAAGCTTCACCCCCAGTCGGTCCAGCTGATTTGGGATTATCCAATTTCATAGCTGAACTAAACCAGACAGTTATTGAAGTGCAGAGGACAGACTCAATGACTGCTGATTAGAACTGTATCAGCAGCCTGTGCCAGGTTGAACTTCCTCAGCTGGTGAAGGAAGTACAACCTCTGCTGGGCCTTTTACACAGTGGATTCAATGTGGGTCTCCCACTTCAGGTCCTGTGAGATGGTAGTGCACAGGTACCTAAATGACTCCACTGCTGCCACAGTGCTGTTTAGAATGGTGAGGGGGGGTCAGTGTTGGGGTGTTCCTCCTAAAGTCCACAATCATCTCCACCGTTTTGAGCGTGTTCAGCTCCAGGTTGTTTTGACTGCGCCAGACAGCCAGCTATTTAACCTCCTTTCTGTATACAGACTCATCTTCATCTTGGATTAGGCCAATGA
This sequence comes from Xyrauchen texanus, assembly GCF_025860055.1. Taxonomy (NCBI): domain Eukaryota; kingdom Metazoa; phylum Chordata; class Actinopteri; order Cypriniformes; family Catostomidae; genus Xyrauchen; species Xyrauchen texanus. Next base: position 11,249,000 of record NC_068288.1, read on the forward strand.
CAGTGGTGTTGTCTGCAAACTTCAGAAGCTTGACAGAGGGTTCCTTGGCGATGTAGTCATTAGTATAGAGGGAGAAGAGTAGTGGGGAGAGCACGCATCCCTGGGGGTCACTAGTGCTGAATGTACAGGTGCTGGAAGTGAATTTTCCCTGTCTCACAAGCTGCTGCCTGTCTGTCAGAAAGCTGGTAATCCACTGACAGATAGACGGGGGAACAGAGAGTTGGTGTAATTTAGTATGGAATTACACCAACTCTCACAAAACTCTTTTATCTTCCACAAAATAGCACAAACAGAACTCTGATGCAAACCGGAGGTTGATTTCAGCTGTTGAGCGATTTATTTCATTTCACATAATTACACTATTTCAGCACAAATCAATGTTTCATGTCCATTTATTTATTTATTTTTATTTGGCAAGTAGTCTTGTAATAGGCTGAATATTGAGGTGTCAGCTTTCACAAATAACACCAACAGATCTCTGACTCAAACTGAAGATTGACGCCATGTATTTGTTTAATTGGTTAGTAGCCGTGTACTTAATGTTATGAACTAACATGAACTAACAATGAACAACTGTATTTTTATTAACTAACGTTAACAAATATTAATAAATGCTGTAAAAAAAAATAATTGTTCATTATTTGATCGTGATACCTCATTTATTAACTAATGTTAACGAATGGAACCTTATTGTGAAGTGTTCCCAATATTTCTAAATTGGGTGAGTTTAAAGCTTTTATTGGATTGGTTGGATTTCTCAAAACTTTACAACAATGATGTTAATAGCTCTTGTTGGTTCGTTAGGCCCTGTAGTACAAGACAACTTAACTATTGAATGAAAAAACACTTGCAGAATAAATTATCTGCAAATTGAATTAAACCACTTGGAGGGCCAGATTCAGCCCGTGGGCTGTAGTGTATCCACAATTCCAGTAAAGTTCGAGTAGTGTTCATGACAACTTGGTTTTTTTCAACACTCCTTCGGTAGAATTTGGTTAGGGAAAATAAATGCTTATTATGAGTGGGTGAGAAAACCATGTATTTCTTTTAAATTTGATTTTGATTAGATGAAAAGAAACACTCAAATCTGGGTCGAATCTAACAGTTCCTCGTTTCAGAACTCCACCACACGACACTGTTTCCTATTTTTTTATATTTAAAAGACAAAATATATACAGAGTTGGGCAGAACAAAGACTGAAAATGATTTATTTAGACTTTCCATTATATGTGCATCTAGACAACAAAAGATAGATAAGAAATATAGATGAGGCATTCAGCAAACAGACAGCTATTTCGTTTGTTTATCTGTTCATTTTCATAAACCAAGGTTTGTAAAACCACAGTTTAGGCGAAGGGAGAATTACAACAATTAAAAAACAACAGCTTCCTCCTGAACCCCAATGATGCCTAAGAATAGAGCAAAGCCAGAAGACCCAGACCAGATCTTTATATGCATTTTCTTGAAGTGAATGAGACTACCAGTGTTTTTAAAGACTGGAACAAATAGGTTACTCCATAGCCCAAAGAAATGTCCCATCACACACCTCTCCCTTGGAGCGGATCACATGATTGGCCACATCTATCACAATGGCTATTCACAGAAATAGCAGTTTGGGTTAATACAATTCAGACCCTACAGGGATGGAACAGAGGACTTACACACATGCACAGGCTCATATAATTCTAAACCAGTCTAAAAGACAGTCATGAGACTGACTTTTCTCAAGTTAAAGGTGACAAGATGGCTTTTTTCCTTACTATCTTTGACTATTGAAATACCATTCTTAGTTGTCATACTATTTTCATTCCATACACAAACGGTTCCCCAAGTTTTTTCCAATGACATGCTTGGCAAACTGTTGCATCAGTAAACTCATCAAAAGTCATCTTGTTATCTTTTTTAAATGAAATCTCATGGCAACAGGGGCATCAATGGAGAGCATCAGCACATTTATTCCATAACATACATGCACACACATATTTTCTTAGATATCTAAATAAATACATACCACAGACTTATAAAAAAGATAATAATAAAAGCAATAGACTGACCCAGTGGCATGACCGCCACGGAGGACGCCATATGCCCCAGGAGCCTCTGGAAAAGTCTCTGAAAAGTTTCCAGAGTATTTCTGCAAATTCAAAGTTAAAAAGCCCATGTATAAAAAAAAGATTTAAATAATAAAAATGGTTCATCACTAAATAAATAGTTTGTTTTTGAAATATTAAGTTATCTCAAGGGAGGCAATTTATTTTACATTATGAGGCACAGTTCTCAAGAGGCACAGAGAACTGTCACAACCATCAAAACAATAAGTGACTTTCTCCAGAAAGATGTTAAAGGCAGCGGGAGAGAAAAGAGAGTGAATCTGGAAGCCATGGCAACAAAAAATATGATTTAGGTTCCCTGCCATTTTCCCTTCTAATTAATTTTTTTTTCAGTGAATCTTATTGGAAATTCTGTTTAGAAGGACACTAAAGGATGGTTACCATGATTTTTTTCCCTTTAAAGGCATCATTTACATTGTCTGGAGTGCAGCCATGTCTGTCGAGCAATTAAAATAAATAATCAAAATGGAAAATTACTATATTTCAGTTGTCATCTGAGGGAATGAATTAATCCAATTAGAGATAATGATTTCAGCTATCGGTTTAAACTCCTTCCCATCAACACACAGCCTGTACCTCTGGCCCACTGAACATAGTGAGGATAGACATCGTGTTCAATTTGATGTAAATTAAAAAACAAGGCTGTGAGTGGTGTCTTAAGGTCATAGGTCATGTTTACTTTTCACATCCATGTTTTCCATAGCCTTTGCCACTGAAAATGTTTGGGAAATAATTTTTTTCCATGTTTTGTTGGCTGAATAATTGACACTAAAGTATACAACCATTGTTCAAAAATTAACACAGTAATACTTGTCTTTGGCAAGGAAATAAAATGTTAATAAGAGTTACCTGCCAGTGGACAGTAACATTTTAAGGAACATCAACATGAAACATGTTTAAAAGCTGATGGGTGTGATTTTTATATTGCTCAGTGGACAAATTACCACCATAAATTTACCCTCAGGGTGCCTAAAGTTTTCTTCTTCAGAATAACATTTAGAGATGCAAATGTGGAATATTACAGTTTTTCTCAATCGCTTTGGCTCAATTCTCGAATGAGAATATTTTGTATTTTTTATTTGTTAGTTTCTTGTTCACAGCAGATTTGAATTTCTTATTCATTTAAGCAAATTGCATGTGTTTTGGCACATGTGTGCAAAAGTGTAAGTACAATTGTCTACAATTTGCACAATAACTAAATGCACATGGCTTACTGATCACAACTGATGAGTTGATTCTCAGTGAAATTGTCATACTCTTCGTGTGAGCCATCACATGCAAAATGATCCATTCAATTATCAAAATGTATATTCCATAAATATCTATGACATGGAAACTTTGTGATGTCTGCTAAATCTCTGGCCAGACCAACAAGAGCAACAGGATGTCCACCAAGAAGATGGGAACTTGTAGTGTTACCTACTATTAAGAGATACAATTTATTGTGTTTTTTACAGAACTACTGAAGGTTTCATTGTTGAGGGTTTTTTTATGTATTTATTTATTTTTTGTGGCTATTTTCTGTTCACTATATATGACTTTACATATAAGAAATTTGTAAAAATGGACATGCAAATGTGCATATCATGTTTCTGTGTACTACAGTATTGTACAGAATTGGCTATCCCCATTAAATTTAACCTACTGTTGAAATCAGTTTCTAAAAAGCTCAGTACGATACACAATAGTATTCAGCTAGACAAAACGACTCGGTTACTAACGTAACCTCGGTTCCCTGAGAGGAGGGAACGAGTATTGCGTAAGTAGCTTACGCTATGGGAAAACTCCGTTTCTTGAGAAATATTGAAGTCTTTATGTAAAACGCATTGCAGCTGCACAGCAGACAGCAATGAGCGAGGCAGCTCGGTCATTGGCTGTGCTGCGACAACTTGCTCGAACCAATGACGGGCGACTCTGAGCAGCGCGACCAATGAGCGCTTCACGCCCAGCGCTCAGAGCCCGCCAAGATTGCCGTGGCTAAGGCTATATATTAGAGCCCCGTCATGAGAGTTCTTTAGGTTCAATCGACTGAAGCGACTGACCAAGCACAAGCACGGCAGCTTACGCAATACTCGTTCCCTCCTCTCAGGGAACCGAGGTTATGTTAGTAACCGAGTCGTTCCCTTCGAGAGGTCTCTCCTATTGCGTAAGTAGCTTACGCTATGGGAACACCATGCAAAACGCCGTGCGTGCTGACTTCAGCTCTATAAAGCCAGAGGCAGATGCCTGAGCCTTAAAGCAAAGTGATTATTCAACGAGCCGGCCAACGGTGAGCTATATAATGGGATAATACAGAGCGCCTTTGCCCCAAGGTGGCCCAAGGTGGGGCGCTCATTGTAAAAACACACACACATATCTTATGTACTGAGTTTTCTATTTACTGATATGCATACAAAACTCCCTAAGTCAGTCAGAGACGGACCTTATAAGGGAGGAGATAATGCTCAGCATATATGTACTCCAGTCCATACTACACTCAGGCTGATAGAATGTTGGAATGCAATGAGGGGACCTGTAGGTTATAAAACCTGATAAATGTCGAAGGCGAGGCCCAGCCTGCCACCACACAAATATCCTCAATGGGTATCCCACTCGACCACGCCCAGGAGGAGGCCATGCTCCTCGTAGAGTGAGCTCTGACGCCTAAGGGGCATTGAAGGCCCTTGGCTTCATAAGCCAGCGCTATAGCATCTACTATCCAGCGCAATATTCTTTGCTTTGAAACTGCGAGACCTTTAGTGCGGCCGCCAAAGCATACGAATAATTGTTCCGTCTGTCTGAACGGGGCAGAACGTTCCAAGTATACTCTGAGCGCCCTGACCGGGCAGAGTAAATTAGCGTCGCTTTCGTCTGCTGAAGGCGATAGCGCTGCCAGAGATATCACCTGTACTCTGAAGGGTGTGGACAGCACTTTAGGAATATACCCGTGCTTTGGCCTAAGGACAACTCTGCAGTCGTTAGGTCCAAATTCCAGGCAAGCAGCTTGATGACAGCGCGTGCAGGTACGCCCACTCTCTTGACTGAGGCGAGTGCCAGCAAGAGCGCAGTTTTGAGCGAGAGCTGTTTAAGGTGCACGGTTCGGAGAGGTTCGAACGGGGCACTCGAGTGCGTCCAGGACCGTGGCCAGGTCCCAGATCGGTACCGAGGGGGGGTGAGGAGGGTTCATCCTCCTAGCGCCTCTTAGGAAACGAATGATTAGGTCGTTTTTCCCTAATGAGCGTCCTTTATCAGGATTGTGTGACGCGCTATGGCAGCCACATAGACTTTGAGCGTGGAGGGTGTGCGGCCCGCCTCCAGCAGCTCTTGCAAAAAGGCGAGTACACTTGGTATCTCGCACGATTTGGGGTTCAATCTCTTGGTATCACACCAGTCACTGAACACTTTCCACTTTTGGGCATATAAGCGCATCGTAGAGGGCGCTCGCGCTTCAGTGATGGTTCTTAACACTCCGCTGGGGAGGTTCTCTGGAACCCGTTGAGGGGCCATGCATGAAGGGCCCACAGATCGGGGCGGGGATGAAGAATCATCCCGTTGGCCTGCCTGAGGAGGTCCAGCCTCAACGGAATCAGCCATGGGGCAGATTGTATCATCTGCATCAGTTCTGGAAACCACGTCTGGTTCTTCCAGAGTGGGGCTACCAGGAGCACTGCACATTTCACCTCCCTGATCCGACTGATGACCTGAGGTAGCATCGTGATCGGGGGAAAAGCATACAAGGGGTGGCTCGGCCAGACTTGGGCGAGCGCGTCCATGCTCTTTGAGAAGAAAAGAGGGCAGTGCGCATTTTCCCTGGAGGCGAAGAGGTCGACCTCTGCTTCGCCCAAGGTTTGCCATAACCACTGGTCCGTCAGGGGGTGGAGAGACCATTCTCCTGGGAGAACCTTGTCTCTGGACAGCATGTCCACTCCCTGGTTCAGGATGCCTGGCACATGCGCTGCTCTCAGCGAGCGCAGGTTGTGCTGTGACCATAAGATGAGCTCCCTGGCCATAGAGTGCAGGGAGCTCGACCTGAGTCCACCCTGGCGATTTATATACGACACTACCGTCATGTTGTCCGTTCGGACCAGGACGTGTTCGTTTTTCAGGTACGGAAGCAGGGCTCTGAGAGCCAAGGTGACCGCTTTCATTTCCAGACAGTTTATATGTAGGCGCTTTTCCGGGTTTGACCAAAAACCGGAGACAGGCCTGCCCTCGTAAAGGGCCCCCCATCCTATTTTGGAGGCATCTGTTGTGATCATTTTTCTCCGCGTGTTCACGCCCAGACTCACGCCGGTTTGATACCAGTCGACGGCCTTCCAGGGCGTCAGGGCTTTTATACAGCCATGATTCGCTCTGATTTAAAAGTGGCCCGAGCGCCACGTGTGAGTGGGGACACGGCTCTTGAGCCAGCGTTGGAGAGGACGCATGTGCAACAATCCTAGCTGGAGGCCATGAGACCGAGCATCCTTTGAAATTGTTTGACGGGGGCGTGCGCGCCCGCTCTGAATGATGTTGCAAGGCGCCGAATAGCGAGCGCGCGCTCTGATGAGAGGCGCGCCGTCATCTGCACTGAGTCTAGCACTATTCCCAGAAAAGAGATATTCTGGCTGGGGATAGCACGCTCTTTGCAAAATTGATTCTCAGACCCAGACATTCTAGATGACTGATAATCCAAGATCTGTGCGTTGTTAACTGACTCTCTGATTGTGCTAGGATTAGCCAATCGTCGAGGTAATTCAGTATTCGCACTCCCACTGTCTCAGGGGAAAGTGCTGCGTCCATACATTTCGTGAATGTACGGGGGCCAATGATAGGTCGAATGGTAGTACTGTGTACTGGTATGACTGTCCCTCGAAGCGAATCTCAGAAATGGCCTGTGATGAGGCGCTATCAGAATGTGAAAGTAAGCGTCTTTCAAATCCACTGATAGAAACCAATCCACGGGGCGAACTTGCGCGAGGATATGTTTGGTCGTTAACATTCTGAACGAGTGAATCATTAAAGCTTTGTTCAGATGTCTGAGATCTAGGATGGGGCGGAGGCCACCGTCCTTTTTCGGGACGAGAAATTAGCGGCTGTAAAAACCCGCCTCGCTCATAGAGGGAGGAACAGTTTCTATAGCGCTCTTCTCTATCAGTTTGAGCACCTCGGTGCGTAGAACATGTGAAACATCTTTCCTCACTTTCGTCTCGACCACCGCTGAAAAGCGGGGTGGTCTGCGAGCGAATTGAAGCGAGTAACCGTGTCTTATTATGTTCAAAAACACATTTCGGCATGTCAGGGATTTTTTCCCAGGCTTTTGCTCGCACAGATATGGGCTGAATGCTGGCTGGGGGCGTGTCGCAGTGACGTATGGACCCTGCCGGCGAATTGCCTTGTGCTAACACTGAGCTTACAGCTCTCAGAGGCGCGGGAGCGCGCTGAGCAGCTTTGTTGAGTGCCGAGTGCAGGGGTGCGTGTGAGATTACAGGCACGCACGCTATCTCCGTAATGCTCGCAGCATGAGCTGGAGAAATGTTTGAAACTGTATAGACAGTGTTTACGGGTGGGGGTGCATACATTGTGATAGGCACGCGCGCCACTTTCATAAAGCTTCCCGTTCTTAGCGGGGAGTTTCTTGGCTCGCCCGCCGCATCTGTGATGCTCGCGGCATGGGCCAGAGAACTGTTTGAAACTGTATGGGCAGCGCTTATGGGTGGGGGTGCATATACCGTAGTAGGCACGCGCGCCATTTTCATAAAGCCTCCCGCTCGCGGCGGGGGGTTTTTGGGCATGCATACAGTGTTTGTGTGTAGGGGTGCATGCATGACAGCAGGCACGCATGTTACCTTTATAGTATTTCCCGCTTTTACTAGGGAAGTGCTTATATCTGTGGGAACATTGCTTGTGTGTAGTGGTGCATACATGACAATAGGCACACAATCTACATTTATGGGGCGTCCAGCTTGAGCTGGGGAAGTATTCAGCACTGTTTGGACAGTATTGATATGAGGGAATGTGCACTTTAGTGTGGACACGTGACCCCTTAGTGACACACTCTTTTTGTGATTTCTGTGTGTTGCCATTAAAATGGCGTTTGATTGCAGGTGAGCGAGGTGAAGCCCTGAAGTCCGCATGCTCTGGCGGCCTCCGTGAGCAGCGCTTTTTCTTGCGTGGCTCGAACAGAGGGTATGGCAGCACGGTGAGGCCCAGGGAGTCACATTCGGGGCATCCGCCTCGAGTGAGAGCAGCTTCTGCGTGGTCAGGTCCCATGCAGCGAGCGCAGATAATGTGACAGTCCCCGTCAGGAAGAGGGCCTCTGCACGAGGCGCAGGTCGAAGGCATTTTAAACAATGCCTCGAATTTGCTCTTTACTAAGGACAAAAAAGCGTCGCAGAGGCGAACACTTGAAAAGTTATTGCATAGTAAAGGATATAAGGTGATGCGCGCCGGATGGCGTAGCAGAAGGCTTTGAAGGTGGCTGAAGGCGCCGGCATCCTCGTAGCAGTCCTGCTGTAGGCTTGTCGACGGCGGGCGAAAAGACTCCAATAATCCAGAGGATCCAGCGAAGAGAAGGTCTTTGCTGAAGGAGATTAAATCTAAAGAACTCTCATGACGGGGCGCCTAATATATAACCTTAGCCACGGCAATCTTGGCGGGCTCTGAGCGCGCGGGGTGAAGCGCGTTCAGAGTCGCCCCATCATTGGTTCGAGCAAGTTGCCGCAGCACAGCCAATGACCGAGCTGCCTCGCTCATTGCTGTCTGCTGTGCAGCTGCAATGCGTTTTACATAAAGACTTCAATATTTCTCGAGAAACGGAGTTTTCCCATAGCGTAAGCTACTTACGCAATAGGAGAGACCTCTCGAAAGGGAACTGACATTCTTGAATAGTACAGTAAGCAGTCAGTGTCAACAAAGTAGAACAAAAATTTAATTTGTATATAACAAACCTTTCCAGGGTTGCCATGGTGAATAAATATCTAAACATTTTGACCAGTACGGCTCACACAAATTACAAATTCATTTTCTGACACAATCACTAGTTTTTGAAGCATGAATTAAATGTTTTGGGTGAGTTACTACATTTTGCAGACAAGCAATAGAGTTGTGATGTCCCATTACAGTTTAGAGAATGTTAAGACGGTTTCAAAAAATGAGCCAAAGCGATTGAGAAAAACTGTAAAATTATTTGCATTCAGCCACCAAAACTAATATACTAGTATAAAATTAACCCCTCTACAGTCTTTGTTACAGGCCAACACTTTGACCAATTTGACAAATTTGAGAAATCTTTTTTTTAAAGGGGTTGTGACACGAGGAAACACATTTTCCTTGAACTTTTGACATATAAGATGTCATTGTACTAGTTTCAGAACTGAAAACTTCCTCAATAAAAAGAGCATTTATTTAAACCAAGCTCCAGAAACAGCTCATTTGGAATTTTTGGAACTTGTGGCATCACAAGGATGCCACAAGGGGATGGCAATGTGTGTGTAAAGCACTCATTGGAAAGGAAGAGGTGAGAACCGGCTTGACAATATAAATAATATTTGAATGGTAAACTTAAACAAAAGACACACACGTGCGCACAAACACGCGCACACATGACAGTCAGCTGCCTGTAAACGATCTCTGCCGCACCACCATCCACAGTCGGCCTTTATCCCTCTGAGGCTTAATAAGCCCGATAAGGGACCGGGTGTGTATAATCGTGACCCGGCCCCGCCCTCCACCCAGTCACATTCCTCCATCATTCTCTCAGGATTGGGAGCCCCCGGCATGAAGTTCATCCTCCCCCTTTCCCTGGGGGAGTGCGTGCCCTAAGCCCCATATGCCGGCAGGTCATCCCCGCCTTCCTAAATCTGGGAGGGGACAGGGGGAGGGAAACAAAAATATGGGGGTGGGTTGGGGTTATCCCTGTAACAGTGTAGTACCACCGCCCCCCCCTAAAAAAAACATTGTAAAATTTCAAAGAGAAGGAAAAGGCCAATGCGGAGTGGCAGTGGGAGAGAGAGAGAGGAGAGAGAGATTTAAAAAAAAACACTTACTCGCCAGTTCTCTGATACGCCATAGCTTGGTCCTCGGCCACTCCTCCACCCTTTAACGGATGACAGCTACGCCTCCCCGGGCGGATCGGAGGCAGTCCTCCAGCCCCTGGCGGACAGAACGCCCCGCAGCGTTCTCGGGGAACAGAAGGGGTCTCTCCCGCCCCTGGCAGCGGTCCTCCCACTCCAGGCAGTTGGCAGCGAGACCCTCCCAGCTCGCAGTCGGTGGTCTCAGACCCCGCCGCATTTCAGTGGCTAGTAGGGGACTCCTCTGCCCCTGGCATTGGCCCTGACCGCTCAGTACAGGGACTATTAGCACACATACTGGGCCAGCATTGAATTTCTCTGTGAATCTGCCTACCACAGGGCTAACGAGGAAAGATGTCCAGGGTCCATGGTCTCGGGGGTAAAAAGAGCACGTCTCCACCTCAAGGAGGGGAAAGGTGCAATACGCAAGCGGTACACCCAGCCAGTTGTCCCGCAACCTTGCCTGTTCATACCTGAAAACACACTGGACAAACCAGTCCAACCCAGAGATTGTGGAAATTCGTGAAGGTATTGGGTGTTGCCCAGCCCGATGCGCTACCAATGTCTGCTAAAGAGGCACCATTGATCGGGGCCCAGGAGGCCGCCACAATCCTGGTGGAGTGCGCCCGAATCCCCAAGTGGGGTGGCATGTCCTGGCTGTGGTATGTCAAAGTGATGGCGTTCATGACCCAGTGGATGATCCTTTGTTTGGAGAAAGTGTTCCCATTCTGCTGTCCTCTGAATCAGAAAAAGAGCTGCTCAGAGCTGCTAAAGCACTGCGTGTGATACAAGTAGATGCGCAAAGCACTGGACACAGCAACGAAAAGGCTGAGTCTGCCTCCTGGGGCAGAATTGCTTGCATATTCACCACCTGATCCCTAAATGGGTCATGGGTACCTTGGGCATATAGCTCGGTTGGAGCCTCAGGAGTGAGGCTCACCCATGTGAGAGTATTCTGGACCAAACTTCAGGCATGTGTCACTGACAGAGAACACCTCCAAGTCACCTGCCCTCTTGATGGACGTGAGCCCAGTCAGGAGGGCAGTCTTCAAGAGACCACCTTTAGCTCAACTGATTCCAGGGGTCAAAAAGGGGCTCCCCACAGGCCCCACAAGACCACGGAGAGGAGCCCTGAGGGAGCAAGGTGCAGTCTGAGAGGGTTCAGCCTCCTCACGCCTCTAAGGAACCTGATGATCAGGTTGTGCTTCCTGAGAGACCTACTGTCAAATGCACTGTGGTACACTGCACTGTGGTACACTGGGTCCCCAATCACCCCAAGTGCTAACCGACGCGGCCTCAAACCCGTAGGTAGAATGACCGAGGTGGGAGCTGCTGGGGTGGCTTTCCCTCTAACGAAGGAAACCTGCAACTGCAATGTTGCCATGGTCATGTTCTCGCAGTGAGAGCATATACCCGTATGTCCGGGGGAGTGGCATGCAAATTCCATTAGCAAATTCATACAGATCTTTTCTCAAAGATCAGAGGTGTTTGGGACTCCCAAGGGCGACCCCTAGTGTCACTACATTGACACAACATCGAGTGAGTGACAGATAGGGAACTGATATTATTTTCTCATGTCTGCATCTTGCATGCTCTAATCTGCCTTGATTCCCGAATTGATTTACTCAGTTTTCTTTTTCTTTTATGAATGTAAAGCAAGTTGAGCTACCGTGTAGCTGGAAAGTGCTTTATGACTAAATGAATGAATGAAATTATATGGTGTAACCAGTTGAGCCATCTTTGAACACTTCAATATTATTTTCATGTACCTTCCCCTCCTTCTGCGTTTCTGTTGTATTTTTCTTTGTTTTATTTATGGACAAAATCAGTAGCAGTCATGAACTCAAAATAAATGCCAAGCTTATTCGTTCACCTGCCATCAGATTAGTTTTTTCTTGTATCTTCACTTTATGCCTGACCTGTTTTCATGCAAGAGCTCCAGAGATCAGAATTTGCATTCAGCTTCGACAAGTACCTGTGAAATCCACAGTGGCCTTCAAAATCTTCTCATCTCCCTCAATACAGGTTCATCGGCATGAAGAGCTGAAAGCATTGATAAAAATAGAGCTCTGTTCTGTGTTTGACTGCAAAAGGCAACTACTGGTTGTGATTTCACTGTGTATAAAAAAAAGATACCCAAGAGACCATTTGATTGCCACACTGGCAGAGCACTTTGGAACATCTAAGCACCCTTTCTAAAAGGTCAGCTTTCTGATGAGCATACAAAATGGAAACCATAAGTTCATGCGATAACTCCATAACTCAGTAACTAAATAGTGTCAATGGTTCCTCCATAAACCTCATCATTATGAAAGGCTTTGAAGCATTATCTGAACCTACTGCCCCCATGCCAATAGGCCTGGGCCCCCACAGCCGTCCACCTAATTTGGAATGGTAGAATGGTTGTATTGTATTCTTATTTTCCATCCCACTGAAAGTTAATCATCAACATCATGATAAATAGACAAAACGAATTATATTTAAGCAAACATCAATACATTATGAATGTATAATGATATTTAGGGGGGTAAAGTTGAATTAAATTCAATATTTATTAAATAATCATAAGAGATCATCTGAAAAGTCCACACACTGTGCTAAAACATCACAGTTGTCCAATGCAACTGGAGATAAGGCAGAAGTTCAGCGTTGGTTTTGCATTTTTGGACCTGCCAGCTCCAGTTCTACTTAATGTGGATTGTATGTGCTGGTGTAAATGCAACTAAGTAAAGTTATTCTTATAGTGCAATTTCCCACATTATCATGAAACCTGACCTGATTTTCTGCCTTATTGAAGGCACCAGAGCACAGCTCGTTAGAGATCTCTCTTAGTCAGCAAGCTTTTATTATACTATATTTTTTGTATATGTATCTGTTGGATTCTCATTTCAGGAACAATATACAGTACACTTGTTATTTATAATGAAGGTCCCTCGCCCAAACCACCATCTTTAAGTTAATGTTTTACACTGTAGAAGACAAAATGTTGTGCAACAAGTTTTGCAACACAAACAATGAAGTAACCCGTAGAAGCGGCCCATAGATGTGGCACGGCCAGGCGTGCGAAGGCGGGGAGTCCGCGTTCACGGGGCCCTGGCTGTGGGAGCTCGGTGTCCGATGGCCGTGGCAACGTCATTACGTGACCCAAGGAGTGAGCTCTCATTTTGACAATGTGGGTACCGCAGCCCATTCAGGGTGTGACCTTCGTTGCCCGGATGGCGAGGTCATTCGCAGAGCGCAGCTCCTGCAGCACATCGGGATCAGGACTACCCACGTGCAATTCTTTTAGTGCCTTGGCCTGGTGTAACTGCAGGATGGCCATGGCATGCAGGGCGGAGGTGGCCTGTCCAGCTGCTCTGTAGGCTTTGGTCGCCAGAGATGACGTAGTCCTACAGGCTCTGGAGGGGAGTGCTGTTTGATTCCGCCAGGGTCGCCATTTTGTGGGCACAGGTGCATCGCAATCGCCTTATCCACCTGAGGGACCTCCGTCTCCCCGCCGTCAAGGGTAATGAGAGCGGACAAACCCAGATTTGTGTTTCGGGCAGCAAAAGGTGCCCTCCACGACCTCGTCCGTAAGGTCGTAAACCTCCAGGAACAGCCGCGACCGCGACATTGCCATGGTCATATTCTCGCAAAGAACATTATCTAAACCACCCAACTAAATCCAAATAAATGCCTTACCTTCAGTGAGAAGAGCTCTTATACACCAAGCTCACCACATCAACTCACTTAACAACCTAATAATATACAGATTATGATTGGTACTGTTGAGTTCAGGCACAAGACTAAAAAGCAAACACGCAGCGCAACTGACCAGAAGAGAGAGTGAACAAAACTTAAGCCATGATCCTGCTGCTTCTCTTGCAAACTAAATGCAAGAGAAGCACTGAATAGTTTACAGGGAAGATGACAAACACAACGTCCTCTTTATGAACACCATTTATCAATTAAATACTTAACGCATACCAGTCACAAGGGAGAGGCACAGATGTGCTCAATAACAGAATTGAGCTTAATATTAGCAACAGCATTCTCTAATAAGAGGCACACACCAAGCACTCTCAATAAGGAATGTGCAAGGACTCTGACAGACATAATAATAAAAACATTAAAGACATCTTATTGGTCACTTCTAATTACAATGCATGCAACCTTTTTAAACTCCTAATAATTGAGATAGATACATTTAAAAATTTACTTGTTCACTTTGGGCCATTTAAAATGAACTAATAAAATCTTAAAAGTATCTTAAAGGAAATGGTGACCATTTACAAGACCTGTACATGCTGATTGTAGCCTACAGATTAAATTCTAACCTAAAATCTTGATGTAGCCTATCATTCATTATACCCAATAATTTTATTGCATTAGTCTTTCTCAAGAACAGCATGGCAACATCACTTAAAGTTTGTGGGTAAAACCAGAATGTTAGGGTGTAATTGAAAACTAATTAAAACATTTGTCATGAGCATGTTTGTTTATATATTTTAAAATTGCAATTTTTACTCAAATTTAGTCAATCTTTGTTTGTCTTTAAAAAAAATAGCAGGTCTGCAAATATTAAAACAGCAAATTATGTTTTATATGTGTGCAGGGGACATTTAAGTTATAATAGAGTTGCCCCTCTACAAGCAGACCTGGTTTTATTTATGTAACACAGTTGAAGGATGGGCAAGGAGGAGGCGAGAACCGGCTTGTCAACATAAATTATATTTTAATGAGAAACTTAAACTCAAAAACACATAAACAAACACACATGACGGACATGTCCGTAATTCTCTCTCTCTCGAACAATCGTCACCGGCCGCCTTTATCCCTCGCACGCCTCATCAGGCTGATTGGGGACCGGGCGCGCGATATTCCGACCGGCCCCGCCCCCCTCCGCTCCACAATTTATTACATGCAACAAAACAATACAGGGGACACTGGGGCTAGTTGTCACATGGGTAAGTTGTCACATGGGCTATATATATATAACTACACCCCCTACCACTCGGCAGTCCCATCTCAAAGTCACGCCATTGATTGAGACAATGTTGATGTGTCGGGCTGCCAAGGGCGTGGGGGGGGGTGTTACAGTGTGAAGAATTTACATGTTTCCATTGATCATGGTATAAATATTGGGGGGGCTGTACTTGCTTGTTTTGATTATTGGGGGGGGGGGGGTTACCTACCCCCATCCCCTTGGAATCTACGACCCTGCAGGCAACTCAAACAAACAGGGCCACAGTGTTTACACTTTTCATCCATACTGTCTTGTGAGTTTGTGTGTGAGCAGGTGAGTGTGTGGGAAGTTTGAGACACACTCTGTCCAGTTTGTCTTTGCCTGAGTCCATCCCTCCCTATAATCATTCATATTTTGTCCTAAAGAGAGAAAGGAAGAGAGAGATAGACGGATAAAGACAAACCCTGAGGTCTACAATCATGATGAAGTCAAGAGTTATAGCTGTAAAAGAGCTATATAAAACTCAATAGTCACAGTCGGGTCAAGTTGACAGATGAGAACACACACACACACACACACACACACACGCACACACAATCAGGTTAGATATACCTTGAGGGAGTCTTCAGATCGGTTTGTCTTTTATTGCTGCCCTGAATGCATACAGAGCTGGGACAAACCACAGATGCACTCTTGTGGTTTGGAGGTGCATGGCCCGTCTGCAATACAATTTAAAGGGGTCAGATCATGAAAAATTTTAATTTCCTTGATTTCTTGAACTAAAATAGCTTGATGTACAATAAAAACATCCTGTATCTTGCTGTAAAAACATTGATCACAGATGAATGCATCAACACATGACTGTCCATGGGTACATTGGTTAATGCTTATTGGGTAATCAGAAACCTGGCCACTTAGTTACTATGAGGTAATACGGAGAAAGCAGGTGCTAATATAAAACTGTATCTTATAATTGATGTTTTTAATGTTGTATGTATAAAAAAATATTTAAGATATGTGCCTGCTCGGAGTCAGGTTGTCATACAATGTTTACTCAATACTGGCAAACATTCCATTGATTTTCTCTAGCTAACGTTAATCACTCAGTGTTGCCATCACTTTCTTAGCGGCTTTACAATTTTTCAATTAAAGCTACATGGCCCTCAATAAGTACTTCAAAGGTCAAGTTCAGCCCGTCCAAACTCATTCCAGCAATGAAAGGGAATATCTTTACAATTAAATTAAACAAATCTCTAGAACATCTCAATTAAAGCAGCTTGTCCAAAGTGCACAATAGCAGTGCTGGCAGTGTGAGATGAGAATACCGGGGCTTTGAATGCCAAAGGAGGGTAAAACCAAGGCCTCTTTGGCCACATTTAGCACTTGGCCTTCATGGAGAATTAGCAGAGGAGAATCTTTTAACATTGTACATTCTCCTGTTGGCAGTCATATTAGTGCAATAACAAAGACAGTCTTGGGAGCTCTATTTTCAGTTTGGTAATTGAATTGTGTGGGAATTGTTGCACTGAAATTGGTGGCTTGCTGTGTTAGACAGTAACACACATGTGAGTTGACGCTGTGGATTAAACAATAAAAGACAAGGAAAAGAACACAAGTCCACATGCTTGCACTTCCTATCTTGTGCACACATTAGCACAAACACTGACACACACAATTAGTTCATACACAAGAAGTCTTATAAACAGGTTAAATTTGAATTTTGGAGGTAGGGGGACCATGAAATCGTGTGGTGACTCTGGTGCCCCAGGCGAGATATACAGTACAGCATTCGATACAGCATTAGTATAATGGACTAATGTATGGAGCTTTAGTCATTTTTGGAGCCTGACTGTAAAAATCTGCAAAAAACATCACTGTATGGAAAGAGTAGCTCAGACTAGAGGTAGACCAATATATCGGTTTTACAGATTAATCGGTGCCGATAGTTGCTTTTAGTAACTATCATTATTGGCAAAAATCTATGCCGATATTTGACGAAGGTTTTTTCATCATTTCGTCATTTCAAAATAAGAGTCCCTTGTGTGTTTTGGGCTTGTTTATTCATAAAAGTCCCGTGTTATGCACCTAATCTTAATTTTTTCGGGTTACTTTGGGGAATTTGTTTGAACAATAAACTACCTCTGGGATTTTATTCATTTAGGACTCTTTGTCTGTGCCTGTCACAGTAAGGAAAGATAAAGAAAAGTTTTTGACATTCTATAAATCAATTTTTAAAACTACCGTCCGATTAGTTCCCACCACCTTAGTTATCGTAACGGTAAAATCCACTATCGGTCGACCTCTAACTAAGACATTTTGCAAGAAAAAAACAACAATTAATTTGTGTTTCATGGGTTTTGAAAGATATGAGGATGAGTAAATGAGGACAGAATATTAACCCTAGAAGTGCAGCCTTGGGTAAAGTAATGGAATATTCTGAAACAAGTTGAATACAGCACCACTACATACATACAGAGTGACATTTGAATGTTGAATGACTATAAGAATTACATTTTGGTGGTCCAGTATAAAAGTCGCTATAGGGATGTTTCCTGATGAGAATGTTTTGCTCAACATTTCTCCTCAATTTACAGACACAGCAGATACCAGTGCTTGCTGAGATCCTTGTAAAAACCCTGAAAATCCTTTTTTTTTTTAGTGTAGCTTCAGTCTGATACTGCCAGTTCAGAGCAGCTACAATAGAGCATTACAGCACAGCTGGATGGAGAGCTGGGTACAGTGAGTGCTGTCAGAGGGCATGCGATTGACCCAGTCTGAGCTGTATGTCAGTCAAAACATATGTATGTCAGTCAAAACAAAGAAAAATAAAGAGAGAATGAGGAGGATAAGTCTGAGCATTAATGTTGATGAAGGATTAAATCTATCTGTTGACTGCTGTTAAAATAATTACAAAAATTAAAATAGAATATAAAACTGCTGCAGTAATCTGATATAAAAATACCAGCTGTTCTCCCTATGAGTATGGCCTGTCCTATAGGTGATATTCAGTAGGTGTTCAACTAGAGCCCTGACTTGCCTGGGGGAGGGGGTTCATAATAAATGAAAAAAAATTAATTTGCAATGCAAAGACATTTACTGCCCAATCCACACTTATAGTGAAAGGCTTGCATGATATAATAAATTTGGTTCCAATTAATTCACTGCATGAGACCAATCTAGTTTTAGCATGCTGCAATGATATGACATAGCTCAATTGCAAAATTAGGGTTTGGAAATTAAATCATTTAGAAATTAGAGGAATAGATCATCCAAAAAGTACAATTCGGTCATCATATACTCATTTTTCATGTTGACTTTTTAATACAATGAAAGTGGACAGTGATTTATACTCCCAAGCAGATGTGGGCCAGAAGGGTGGCATGGGGAGGCAGCTGCAACCCTAAAAATGAGCTTTGCCACCCCATATTGGACCCCGCTTGTCTGCTGGAGATGGTGCGTAACAGCTTAATCAGACCGCGAGTCACGCATGGTCTATAATAAGGTTCCACCCATGTCTGGCAGGACACAGCGTTCCACGTCAGTAGAAATCAGACAAAATGAATGGATGCCAGCCCTTACATGACTCTTGCCACGCCTTTGCCACCTCTGACAAAAAAAATTTATCATGGACACACCCCTGCTCCCAAGCTCCAAAAACAACACACACACACAAAAAACAGTATTGTGGTAAAAACAAATCCTATAGTATAGCAGTGTACGTATATGACTTGTGCTGTATTTATCAAATATTTTAAAGCCATATGATGCCTATGTTTGAGGAAATGATCATCTCACTGGAAGTCAAAAAAAAAAATAAAAAAAATCCTTTCAAACATACTTTGAACTTAACATTCAACACACAAACCACTATAAAGTCAAATACCAAATAAGTATATATTAAATAATAAAATTGGAAAATAAATCAAATTCAATCATATTTTAGTTTCTTAAAAGGAAGAAATCATACAGGTTTCAAAAGACATAAGGATGACAGAGATGCGATTTTCATCAACTCTTTTAAGGATGAACGCTTGCATTAATGATACTGTTATAAATATTAGCTGAGATTCAAAACAGCCAAAGTACTTGTCAAATTACTTCTAACACTGCAACACTGAAGAAAAAAAAGAAACAAACAAACAAACAAAGCTGCATGCAGAGTTTGAAGAGCAAAGTGTAGTCTGACTATGGCTTTACCACAAGAGAAGAACATATTTAGTTTATTAATTTAATTAATTGTATATGAACACCAGAGTTAAGTGAAATTAATTACATAAGTTATGGAGACGCCATTACTAAGTTTAGATGAGGGAAAGAGTCATCTAATTAGGGTTCCCCTTCTGTCACTCACTCGACGTTGTGTCGAATGAAGTGACACAAAGGGTCTTCCTGGGACGCCAATTGTACCTCTGAACCTGAGAAAAGGCCAATGTCAAGTTGGCAGACAGAATTTGCATGCTCCGCCCCGGACATACAGGTATAAAGTGAAGCAGGGCAGCGAGTGCCAGTCAGAATTTCTCAGAATTCACAGCCAGCCGGAATTCTCCCTTGAGCCCCTGGACTTGGATGATGGCATCGCCGCTGCATTGGAGAGCATCCAGGTGTCTGACACGGAAGACCGCCTTCGGGCCAGCTCGCCCAGTCTGAGGCGGACACGCAAATGGCCAACATGCTTGCCCGGGCTGCCGCTCTCCTGCAGGTCCATCAAGCCAAGGCACTTAAAGATCTGCACCTGGGTAGTCCCGACCCTGACGTGTTGTAGGAACTGCGCTCTGCCACCGACCTCGCGCTCAGAGTCATGAGCGCAGGTACTCGGGTGGGCGATGGCCACCTTCGTGGTCCAAGAGCACCACTTCTGTCTGAACATGGTCGAGATACGCGACGTTGACAAGTCACGATTTCTCAACGGCCCCGTCTCCCAGCTCTGCCTCTTCGGCGACACCGTCGACGACTTCACCCAGCAGTTCTCGGTAGTGAATCAGACGGAGGCGATATCTCACATCATGCCACGGCACCGCCCAAACAACGCGCCCCGCCTGCTCGTCGAGGGCGTCCCCCTGTGACCAAACAACAGGCAGCTCCGCCTCAACCTGGGCCCAGCTCTCAGCCCCAGCGTTGAGCACCTCGCAGGCGGCGTACGCCCCCCGTCTCCAGGACCCCTTCCAGGACCAGGAAAGCTCCGAAGCACTCCTGCGACGGGCGACCCAGCAGTCAGATGTTCGCTCCGGAGCTAGTACCAAGGCCACTCCATTCCCCAGTGGAGGTCCGGGAGAAGAATCCTTGTTTTCATTACTTTCATTTGCCGCACCGCCTTCGGGCTGCGGTACCCACATTCTCAATAAAAGAGCGATTTCTCACTCCCTGGGTCACCCAGCCAGTGCGCGCCATTCTCACGGCACTCCGGCTCCAAAACTCTACAGTCTCGACTCCCCGGACGCAGTTCCCTCACCTCCGGCCCCGCAACTGCTCAGCCTCGGCAGGCCATCGCTGACAAGTTCCGAAGACGCCTCTCTAGGACCTCTTCCTCAGTCTCTAACCCGCCCCCTGCCGGGTGCGTCGAGCAAGGTAAGTGCTTTGAGTCTTTTTTCAGCACCCAAGCCTCGGGATGCTCTTCTGCCTCCCGACGCGCTATTACCTGCTCCCCCCCGCCGCGAAGCCCTGCCCGGTACGTCAAAACGATTGTCCTGATCGAGCCCACCACGACGCAGTAGATGGCAAGTCCCTAGGTAAGCACGACTTGATTTTTAGATGGGACACCTTCTGTCACTTCATTCGACACAACGTCGAGTGAGTGACAGAAGGGGAACGTCATGGTTACTGTTGGAACCTCCGTTCCACAAGGGAAGGAACGAGATGTTGTGTCCCTCCTGCCACAACACTAGACCTACCACTGTAAATGGCCGTACCTTATTTTCGGCTTCTCAGTGCAAAATCCTGATTGGCACTCGCTGCCCTGCTTCCCTTTATACCTGTATGTCCGGGGCGGGGCATGCACATTCTGTCTGTCAACTTGACATTGGCCTTTTCTCAGGTTCGGAGGTACGTTTGACACCCAGGAAGACCCCTTGTGTCACTTCATTCAACACAACGTCTCGTTCTTTTCCTCGGGTAACGGAGGTTACAACAGTAATCATGATGTTTTCAGCGTGAAAATATTGAATGTAAAATATTAAAACAAAAACTCAAAGTAATCTCTTCAGTAATTTACACTTTTTTACAGAACTAATAACAGTTACAGTAACTCTGCTTTTGCATTTTAATTTAACATTGTCATGTATTCCGTTAAGCCCCGTCCCCAACCCAGATAATGGAAGGAAATTGTTATTGATCATAATATGTAAATTATGAATGTTGATTTTATTGTGTGTACTATTGGTGAAAAGCACTAAAGATTGTCAAAGAAAAACAATAATAATAATAATAATAATAATGATAATAATAATAATAATACTTGAACATTTCCTACAACTACATTTGTTGTGGCTTGAGAATGATGCAATGCATAGATAAAGCATCAATTACACACCTAATGCACATCCTTTGCTCCACTAGAACTAAAAAGCCTTAAAAAGCCTAGATAATTTTATTCTGACCAAAAAATTTTTATCAAGATGTAGGCTTAGTCAATGCAAATTAAACTATACTGTGTTGAGTAGGCAGACTTAAGACCATACATACTGTATGGTCTTAATACTGTACGTGAACGCAGACGCATCTTGCTACGCAAACTCGATTTCACGTGTCGCTGCATTGTGAAATGTGTCATAAATTAACGTTAGTAGGCTACTCAGCGTTACTTTTTTCAATCAACAACTGTCATTGCGGAGCTGCAATTTAAGGAGAGTCTTGCTGAACAAGTCAAATTATACAAAGCAGATTTTTCTGTCGTCTTTTCAGCAAATAAGCACACACTCCTCAATGCGTTGGCCATGCGTTGGTGAAGCGCTTGCGTCTGCGTACTTGCGTGAAGAATCTTTGGGCTCTTAAATTTGTCAGATTTGGCCTAATCATTGCAACAAGACCGCTTTGATTGTAACCAGGAGTATTGAAAACAGAACTAAAAAGGAAATAAAATCCAATTTCCAGTTTTTGAGAAAATGGGCAAAAGTGGTGAGCCTTTTTGAAAATTATTTGAGATTAAGATTAAGCATTGCACTGTAATATATTCAAATGTTAATATAAACTGTTGTGCCTTTATGCAATAGCTTAGTGTATTTTATTTATATTTAGGCTATTTTAATTACGTAACTATTCTTATTTTGGAAGAAAGAATAGCTGTACATTTTTATTTAAAATTTGTTTCTCTCTCTTTCTCTTGTTTTTTTTTTTTTTTATTTGCGAAGCTGTTTGTGATATTTATTGTATTCAGTAGCTACATTATTTCATTGATTGCTGCTGTATGTGTAATATGATGATAATAATAATAATAATAATAATAGGCTAATAAAATATAACCTATATATAATTTCCTCAGTGACCATCAAATGATGCATCAGAGGGCTGTCATGCCTAGGGATGTTAACGGGAATCATGTGTGTGCCCTTAACTTTTACTTGAGCAAACCCCAATTGGGTGTGACAGGAGAGTTGTGAATAGCGTGAGCTCTGCTTATGAAGTTTTCTCGCGCTGACGGTCAGATAATAATTCATGATGCGTCGCTTCACTCTCCACGCACTCCTAAAATTAAACGCAGCGAAGCGCGCGAGCGGTGATTCATTTAAATGTTGGAGGCTTGAAAGTTTGTGTGACGCAGATCGGAATGCAACAAGAGACAGTCTGTTTGCCGCAGACACCCGCTGCACATAGGTTACACGGGGTGGGAAAACAAACGAGTGTATGCATCATTACTTTTTGAGACTGGAACCGGTGCTGTTTGATGATCGCCAGGAATCAAGCTTCACTTTCAAGTCTGATTCAGTTGCAGCCTATTTTTGTGACACAACTGATACTGAGTAGCCTAAACATTTTTCTTTTTTTTTATTCCGCCTTTACGAGGTTAGGAAGTCTCACTTGCACTATTGATCTCTGCCTGCGATGCTGTAATCCACGGCTCTGTACCCGGGTATGTTGACAGCGCACCCGCTACAGCCAATCCGCGGTGTTAGAGAAGTGTGCACCCACCTCTTACCTTCATCATCACCATCATCATCCTCCTCATAGTCAGAGTCAGAAACCAGCGGAACAAGACACTCTCAGACAGAGCTCATATAGGATGAGTGAGAGAGAGAGAGAGAGAGAGAGAGAGAGAGAGAGAGAGAGAGAGAGCGAGCGAGAGAGAGAGAGAGAGAGAGAGAGATACTTAAGCCTGCGTTTTAGCATTATTTTACCAGAATGGAGTGAGAAGATGATCAACTAGTAGATCCGAACAGCCTTTTCAGGTCCATGCTTGGATATGCATATCTTTTCATCTCCGCTTTGAGTTTCAATACTGACACTTCCACTTGTCAAGACAGTCCAGACGCACCGGTGTCAGAGCACATATGGGGCTCACCGCAGCATTGCCCGGAAGATGTGTATCACTGCTCCGCGGCTGAGATCTGTGTCGCCTGCGCCCATCGTGGGATCGGATCCCTCGGTTCATGTCTGCGCTCTGCGCCCCGTGTCATTCCCAGTGAACTGAGATGGCTCTTTGCGCGGAAGTGCGACACACACGGAGATCGCTGGAGGGGAATTGGACACATCTAGTTTTAATTACGACCTATTGCTTTTTTTGTGTATTACCACTGAAGCAACTTTGCGCGTTCCCCTCTTCGCTGAGCGACTGTCAAACACCCACCGGTTGGAACTGCTCCGGTAAGAGACGTGAATGCGCTGCTCCTTAACTCTCCTCAACGCCCGTGCCTTGGCACGTCTTAGTGTTGTGGCAAGCTTTTCTGTTATGGATCAGGTTACTAATTAGTAATTGAATAAAAGCCCTAGAGCAACCTGGTGCTAAGGGTCTTTATCAAGGGCACAATATTGATAAGCCATGGATCACCTCATATGTGGCATTTGAACCTGCACCATTGAAGTTACCAGATCTATAACCACGTATGCCAGTCTGGCCCAAAATAACTACATCTGGTGCTGCTTTACACTGTATCAGTGGGATAAATTGTGCACTGAAAGAGAGCGCTTGTCAGAGACACTTTGGTAACAAAAGGACCCCGCTGTGCAATTATGTTGTTTCTTTAAATAGCTTTAAGGGGCAATCGTCTGCAAGAAATGCACTATATCTGTTGCGCAGATCTATGGGTCATGCCAGTTCATTCAGAGCTGCGAATGTCCTTCCTAAAACAGCTTATTCCGTATTAGGACAAGTCAGTAAGGTAGTAATAGAGGCTAATTAAATAAAGAAAATCGTATATCGTTAGACTATACAGCAGACTGTTGAATTTGCTATTGACATGCTCTCTGTGTTGTGCTTCGTCTTATCGATTCCCCCATCCTGTTACCCCTCTACAGTGCTGTCACACGTGTTGAAAGCAAGGCTTGATCAAATAAGCTGTCAGATAGATAAGGTTCCAGATGGCTGGTTTGACTATATTTCAATATTGGAGTGTATTACACTACAGATCTTTTGGCTGTAAGCACCAGAATATTTCTCTCATTGGCAACCGGACACAGTCATGCACCGGGTTTAGGCTAATATCCCAGCTGGTCAACTATTGAGAGCCATAGGGAGGTAATACATTGATGGTTTGAATGTATATAATGACCAATACATGCTTGCTTGACTCTCCCAGACCACGTTTACAAGCATGTCATTTTCCGATTAACATCCATTTTCTGATTTATTCTGAAAAAGATGCTTACATGCTCCAGAGCTATTGGAACATTGATGTGTAATCAGCATATTCCAATTAAACCAAAATATAAGCATTCTTTTCCTGCTATTCTTTTCTGGAAATATTGGGATGCTCGGTCTTGCCATTTATTACGCTGCTTTTTAGAAATTTTGGGAGGAAATTTAACCAACTCTCAATTAATTCTCATTCAAATCCACAGTAATAACACACACGAGTGCAATGAATTGCAAAATGTAATTCATGAGACTTTTACAAATGTACAGCATGACATGTATTTGAATATTTGTAAAACGTCTCCTCGCTTTATAAATTGGTTTCTCTTCGGTAACTTAAAATTTTTAACAACTGTCTGTATCTAATATCACCCAGAATTACCTTTGTTTGGACATGCCCTGATATAAATTAATGTTCAGTTGTGGTGGATATTCTGAATAAGGTGTTTACATGACTTAATATTCAGATTAATACAGGCGTATGCCAGCTGTTTTATTCAGATTTGTATTTTTTGGTTTAATCTATCGCAATCAGATTATGCTTGCATAACCGGAATATGACCAAATTCTGACTGATATTGGACATTTTGTGCATGTAAATGCAGTCTGAGAGTGATGGTAGCAGCTTCATTTTAATGCAGGCAGAGAGCATCCACCTCTCAAGATTTTCTTTCCTTCAGACTGTGAAAGACCACAGGGGTTAGTCTAATCCACCTCAGCTCTTTTTTTCATTTTTTATTCCTCAGACACTCTGTACACCAGAGCCTATTTTGAGTGGTGTGTGTGTGTGTGTGTGTGTGTGTGTGTTAGAGAGAGAGAAAAATGTGTGAGAAGGAAAGGTCTTCTGGGAAAGCTTGTCTGAGCTCCTGGGCTAATGAGGAAGTTGTGGTGCCCTATTTTGGGTTTCTTGGGGGTTTCCGTTCAGTTCTCTCTGTTTTATCCCAACTTTAATGCCAGCATTGAGATTTAATCCAATAAAGTACAGGAAGAATGCCACTACTCAATCAAGAAAAACAAGGTAGGACAATTGGCACTTTCCACGAATTCGGTACACTTTTGTACACAATTAGATATGTTAGATAAGATTCAATTCATTGCAGGAAAAAAAATATTTGCTAACTTAATATTTAGATACAGTACATGTCTTAAACCATTCAACCAACCTACTGCAATTTTTTTTAATTATCAATAGGTTCAGATCCACCTTTGGTCCCAAACTAGCATGCCCCTACTGAGTGATAGCTTAATTTAGGCTAAATATGCAACACTGTTTCCCCATAGTTTTTTTCCCTCTGAGACTATATCATTGTTTTATACTGTATTTTCTTTAGACATGTCCCACATTTTGGTAACATGTTTGCAAAAGTTGCAAACCTCATATTAAATAAATAGAAAATAAAAGAGTCCATATAATATTTACTTCGAACACCTGAGTTTGACGATCAACATTTTTTGAGGTTTAAAAAGATAGAAAAAGGTTGAAAAGATTTTATGGAAAGTGCCAGTTCTCTTGTCTTTTCTTTCCATTAATAGGCTCAGAGGAGGCATGTCTAATGTTTGCCACCAGGACAATGTAGCAAGGCTAATTGAATGGCTAACTCAAGAGTGTTGGTGATAGAAATATTATGCCATTGAGGGCGAATGAGCGAGTTGGTATTGAATGGTAAAGTGTGAGTTGTGTACCTGGAGGTGAGCAGGAGAAATAAAGGACAGTAATCTGAGACATCCCCCTGAGTGCACACTCATAAAGCTGAGTGGTTAGCAAGAGCACCGTGTTTAAATATGCATGATGGCAGATGTTTCTGTTTTTCATTCAGAACATTATTTCCTCTGTTCTTCGACGCTGAACATTGAAGGTGGGCAGCGGTAACATCCTCACACATTTGAACTTATAAACATACAAACCCAACACACAAACGTAAACAGGCACATAGAAATATATTAACAATATATATTAACAATACACATGTATAAACACAAGCCTCAGACTTCAAGATAATAAATACTACTAATAACATCTTCAGACAGTGGGGGCCAATAGTTTAGACCATTAACGAAAATGCTTCTATTTTCATTCTTTGTTTATTTTTGCTATTTATTGCAAATTAGCCTATATTATCAGCTTAACAATTTGAGTGAAAAGTGAATTGAAATATTCACAATATTTTGTAAATTTCTTAGTATGTGGTACGCACCATTTTGTTTTAATGACAGCATGCTCGTGCTGGCGTGGACTCTGGTTTGTGCAAAACCTAAAAAGCCATGTTATCTCAGCATGATCTGAGAATGTTAAAGAGTGTCTTGTGTACTTCATTGGAAGCAAGGAAACCTGACCTTTTGTACAGTGGAGTTAACAAGGTTAATCTCACAAATTTGCTTATTTCCTTAGAGACCTAAAAATAGCTAAGAATATTTCATATTTCTTCTTAATTTAATTCATAACTCTTGTTTTTATATTAAATTGATTCAAATCCTAAAACATTCCGTTCATTTTCAGGTTGAAATGAAATATATATATCCTAGATTTTCATGGTGGTGACAGACTTTTTGGAGCATCAGTGTGTTATATGATACTCATTTTGACCTAAACTTATTTAGGCCCAAAACCACTCTTGTTTTATTGAATGCAATATAAATATTTGAAGTATATCCATGATTTGACAACAGAATACATTATGCGGTTTTACCCTAACGGTGCAAAAGGTATATACATTCGAACACCAAGCTGAAATTTGGATGGAGCTGGCGTGGCCAGCTGCACAGAAACAAACATCAAATTGATTGTTTGAAGAATGATCCCCATGCACAACAAACAGTACAAAAACCTTTTCCAGGTGGAATGCAGGATGTTGTTGTTATTGATTAGCTAGACTAATAGTAAAGTAAGGAAGTTTTTAATTTCTTTAAAAATGTATATTTGAATCACACTTTACTTTGCTTGCTTCAAGTTAATGTATATAATTAAAAACATACATTTGGTTAATAAACAGAAACAATTGTGAACTGCATACAGACAGAACTGAATAATTTGAGATCCACATTGAATTAAAAATACTCCATTTCCATTCATATCGGATGTGGGATATTCCTGCTTGACATCTACGATCCCAGCCCATAAAAGCATTCCATTGCCAGATGCTCGGAAGGTGACGTGTAAGGAAACAAAACTGCAACACTCCCGTTAGCTTAGCAGGTGTTTGACTTTAACCAGAAACGTCTCCAAGCAACCCAACTGATAAACAATGCTGCAATGCCAGCATTTGTGCTACAGGTGTACGATTATCAAAAGAGAGTATAATATACCACATTTTATACACCTGTTTCTGCAGGCTTTGTTAAACAGGCTTTAATATCATGTAATGTAGGAACTTTGACTCATTTATCCATATTTCTTAAAGTAAATGTTTATCACTTACTTAGTATATCTGCCTGAGTGCCGACATGTTTGTGTGACATCTTGCACCTGCATCTCGGTTGAGAGGACTTTTTTGCTGGAGATTTAAATATGGCAAAATGTGTTAAACTTAGTTGAGAATACAGCACTCCATTGATAAAATTACCAAAGATATGTAAGAAATTAACAAGCTTTATTTTTGTGCAAAGGTAGTTGACATATAACATGTCCATGAACTTTATTTTTACCAACATTGAGATTTGAGCTTAAACTGTGTGAATGCATAAGGGAAGTTTATATTTCATGGCTGTCAATTTAACACGCTAATTCAGTGTGATTAAGTAAAAGAAAAAAACATGTAAAAAATTCACGCAATTAAAGAAAGAATTTTCTTATCAAGGAAGCAATTCAAGCTTGAAGAACCACTTTCATGTTTTTGCGAGTCTCAGTCAACAGGGGGCAGTAATTAAGGGCACAGGGGGCAGTAATTAAGGGAACAGAGGGCAGTAATTAAGGGGACAGGGGGCAGTAATTAAGGGGACAGTGGGCAGTAAGGGTGTACAGACAACAAATTGACAGTTGATCAAAGACAGCTTGACTGAGCAGAATGTAGGGGTTGCATGTTTTAAAGTCTTCAATGTTTCAGACCAATTTAACTTGATATTTTTCAAGCGACAGCCCTAGTATATTTAATTTTTTATTTGAACTTTATCACCGTTTATAAACACATTTTGCTTTCACCTTTAGTTTATTTAAACATTGTACTTTGATGTGACAAATACATTTTTAAAATTACAAATAATTCAAGTAGTTTTTTTTAACTAATAAGAGGTCATAAATCTTCATGTATAATAATTATACAAGAATAATAAAAAAAGGGTGTAGAACAGTTTTAGATGGAGTATAGCATGATATGTCAACTTCTATCGGGAAGACACGCAGACTTGAGTGAAGTTTAAGATGCCATTTATTTGATAAATGTAAAACAGGAACTAAATGTCTCTCTCTTTGGCGTAGGCCCCATCCGGCGGTCCGAGGGAGTTGTACCCGGAACTGTCATGTCCTGCCGGAGATAGGAGGCAGGGGCGAGGAGCCTACCCCCGTGCAGGACAGGGCTCAACTGGTGATGGTGGGGTGGTGGAGGTTGCCTGTGTTAGCACACTGAAACAGCAATGTGATAGATTGTGAGCAGATTATAAAGCAATGGCTTACATGCGATTGGCTAGGGATAACCCAGCTAATGATGTGATGATGTACAGCTGCTAGTCTTCCCGTTAGAACTACGCTGCGCTACTATTTCCCTAAAGTATTTCAAGTCAACTATCTGTGTGTAGAATTCTGCCCAATTTACCACATAGGTAGATTCAGGGTTTGGACAAGATTTGTTTTACCTTTGTTTTCTACAGAGACTTTTTAAAGCCGAAATGAGTGAAACAACATGAAAAAGATGTGGCAAAATACATCAGTTCCATCTTCATCAGTTCAATACATTCTCAAGCAATTTTTCCCCCATTCCATGCATTCCCAAAAGGGTAAAAAGTTTGTGCCACTCTGAAATTTGTGGTGTATGTGTGGGCTCCCTAATTTGTTAAACTGGCAAATGCAATAGTATTTATTTTACATTCCAGGAAAGGAGGCATGTCCTTGAAATGTTTCAGATATTAATATGTGGATATTTGTCAGCACGTGCACTCTACCGTCCAGACTCACATTGTGACGTGATTCTCCAGATAAAATCTTGAGTGAATTTGATTCGTCTGGCTACATGAGACAGACAGGAAACACTGTGCATTTGATCAGTACTTTGGCAACTGCCACATGCTGCCATATGGCAGTGAAAGTGAGCTAGTCTCCCAGGGGCTTTGGGTCGGTCCTCCACAGGTGTGCCAGAAGGTGTGAGGCTCAGTCCTTATTAACCTTGTGCACACAAACATACAGATATTCCAAGGGTACCTCCAAAATGCCCAAGACACAGACAAAGCCTTCATTTAACATGGGTTGTGTTCCTACTTGTCTATTTTTGAAAATGAAAGCCAAAGCACTCTTAGATTAATGATGAGTATATAAATACTGCACTAATGGCCAGGCTATTCTTACTGGACCATCTGTTATGAGAGACAGGGCAGAGCTCACTTACATGCATTTGTTACCAACATGGCTAGCATCAACAGGAAAACCTGTAGTGACTGAGCCTAAGAGGTGTGTGACAGCTACTGAAATACTGAGATTTCACCATATGGGATACTGTATTGTAGGTACTATGAGTCATAACATCTGCTCATCACCGACACTCTTCATGTGCGCCCTTGTGAGACATGCTCCAACATGTTGGTGATACTAATTTAAATTTCTAATTTGTTTGATATCCAGCCCACCAGTCTACATAGGTACGCAATTCTCTGACAGGCAAAAGAACAGCAATAAACAAGAGCCAATTAAATGTCAAAAAGAAAGTGTGGAGGAGTGGACTAGACATATTTGATGTGAAGTAGGAGCCTATCTATTAAGCTTTTTAATAGTTAATCAAATTGTTTAAATTCAGCTTTGTTTGCAGAATTGATTGGAGCCCAAGTTTCCCCAGCTACTGTGCAATCCATTTATCTTGTTGTTGTTGATGGTAGTGTTGTCAAACTTTGACCTACCAATGCGTTTGCGTTTGTTTGAGAAAGGATTTTAAGGATTGTGGAGATGAAAATGATCTTGTAATTGACATACATAACTTACTCTGACTATGATGAGTTGTTTTTAGCTATATATTATGTAATTCGGTGAAGAGGAATGCATATTTTTTTAAGCCTACCCAAACTTTATAACAGTCCATGAAGTAAATTGTAATTTTAGAGGAAAATTGGAACTGCTCAGAATCACACTTATCATTTATTATGCAAACCTTCCTGGTTCAACGCAGTACGAAAACCCAGTTCTACCGCACTGCGGACACAACGTTCTATTAGTCATGCCACAGGAAAAGGTAAATATAGTTGAACTGATGCAAAAATATCTAATGGGAAGTGGCACTTGTCAGCAACTCTGTAGAATGGGACTAGTACCTTGCAACATGCCGACTTCACATGTGATCATGTAAATGTATTTGTGTGAGAAAGGATTTTCAAGATCAGTTGGGGAGGGGAATGATCTTATTGACGCACATAGACTTGATTAGTTGTGTAAAGTGCATACCTGTAACGTGTGCACAGGCTGGCTGAAGACAGGACGAGACGAAGACGATGATGAAGCGTAGAACCCAAGTGCAGCTTTATTTCCAGTGCTGGTTTCCAAACATGAAACAGTTTGTTCCAGTGTTTCCAAATATGAAACAGTATATCCAAAGTAAAACAAAACCTTGACTTGATAATAAAATTACAAACAACAGCATGAGGTTACACCTACAATACTCAACCAAGGAATAGAGAAAACATGAGGACTCAAATACAAGGATGGGCAAACACATGACAATGACAACCAATAGCAAGACTAAACTAGTAAAAGATAACAAGACTAATAAAACATGAACCAATGAAAAGACAAGACTGATAACAAGTAAACAAGACAATAAACCAATGAGAAAAAGACACATGGACTTGAAGGAAACAAGATATCACATGACTAGACAAGGAAGTGAACTAATTTCACAATAAAAGACCTGAAAACATGAAGCTGCCCACAAGGGGCAGCTCCCAATGCCCCACTACAAAAAAAACTTGACAAGAGTTCAACAGGGAGCTATCAGCCAAGGCAGGCCTGGGGGCAGTGCAGACATGGGCTGTGAGGCAGTGAAATCAGGAGACCTGATTTGAGGCCTGAAGGTGATAGACACCACGGGGGCCAGAGGGTGCTGGAGACCATGGCGGAGCAGAGGGCTGAGCTGGCGATGGGTTTGGTGAGAAAGGCCGTTTACAATACCCTATTGCAACACAATTATTTTATGTGCATTTTATGAGATTTTTTTAATCTTTGATAAACAAGATGTACTTTAGATAAATAAAAAACAAATATTTACTAGCATCCAAAATAACTAAAAACTATTTATGAATAATAAGGTATTTTTCCCAATTTTTCTGCTGTTGCTACCTTGCAATTGACTTAAGCCAAGAGTACACTACACGACTTGCCTTCGGCGCTCTGCTACTCACAGTCTTTAGTTCAGTTTTTAGATGATAGCTTTAGTACTGTCACAGCCATAATCCATGATTTAATATTTGCAAGGCGGTTTCTGTTGGTATTAAGGGGAGGGCCATTCTATCCTAGAAAGCATTTGATTGGACAAAAATTGGTGTAGTGCAAGATGAGACATCAATCTTTTGGTATGTTTTCCTGGAAAAGAAAGACTGTAAATTATAAATGCATATATCTGCTAAAGATTCATTTGGTCAACTTTGAGAAGTATACTAGCATATAGATGGCTTCAAAGCCAATAAAAATGGACTGAAATAGCCACAAAAGACCATTTGCATGGCATTTCACACTTATTGTATGTTTTAAAGTGATGTTGAAGTACAACAAATATTTGATTGCATCCCCACCCCAACCCAAACTATTACTCATTACACTGTGTAATGTACTAGTTCATGAATACAAGAACCGTCTGGCAGTAATAACACATTAGTGTGAGCTTTATGAAATACTGCTGCAGATGCTTGGTAGCTTTTGCACCCTGTGGGGTACGATGCTCATCAATTTGCATATTCATGTATTCATTTAGCAGATGTTTTAGTTCAAAGGAACTTTGCCCGCAGTTCATTAGCTCAATGTAGATTTTTTGTTATGTGTTTGTCAGCAAATGTTCTGATGTGTCTGGTGTCACCTTTGGTATGCTTTCAGATCTGTTTCATGTCACCATACATCCTGTGCCACTTCCTGTGTGATGTGTTGTTACCATTTCCCTACAGTAAATTCAGTGATTCAGCTCACAGAACAAATTCAGCCTCACATCACTGAGAGCTGTTTTTTCAGGTGTAGCATTGAATTCCCTGACTGTGATGAATGGAATTGGAAGTGACTCTAGCACTGGAGTGTTGAGTTCCACAGCTCCTGCACTGCAAAAATAATTTTCTTCATTGTTATTTTTGTCTTGCTTTCCAGTAAAAAATATCTAAACATCATTACAACAAGATAAATATAGCTGAGAAGCAAAATCGTGCAAGATAATATGATTCTTAAAACAATATCACGCACAAATGTGTGCTGTTGTAATCTCAGCATGGCTGTGATTACCTTCTGCCTATATTTAGTACAACATAATTCTTGCTTGTGTGTTATTGCTACATTTAATTTTCTTATCATTTGTTTTTTGTTTGTAACTTACATTCATTGTAGACACAACATGGCTAGCTGTTGCATGATGCCAAGTAACGCACAACCTTACAGCATGTCTGGGACACTCCAAACACAGACAAGTGGAGTCATAGAGTAAAACCAGTGAAGCATCCCAGTGCTGTAATTCCAAGGCCACATCTACACTAATATTTTTTCATTTGAATGTGACAGTTTAAAATTTTCACATGATGATAATTGTTGAAGCTTTTATCATGGTATACAGTATTATCACGGTATTGAATTACATTACAAAAACAGGTTGAAAGATAAACAAACTTTATTGTTGTTGTCTTAATAAACACATTTAATAACTTTTTTTAAATCCCAAACTGGCCCTTTAAATTAACAGATGACAAAGAACTTTGAAAAGAACCCTGAACATTTAAAAAACGAATTGAACAACTAATTGGCTGCAACAGTAGTATGCATGTTTGGTTGTTTTTTCTCTGGATAGCAAGCCGGTTTCTAATATATGTGCTTATAGCTACAAATTTAATAACCTCAAATTCACTCACACTGTATGGACTTGTATGTTTAAGCTTAATATTAAAATCATCATGGTTCATTGCCATTATTATATACAGGACTTAGCATTAGCTGTTTACAACTGTATTTTAGTTGTTCGCTGTAAAATCCCAGACATTACTCGGTAGCTAGTGGAGTTTTAGCCTATTTGCTGAAATGTGCCTGCCCCTGGGTGCTTCAACAGCCTAAAAGAGTATATATTCTTGCAATAAAAGAGTATATTTTCTCTAAAAGAGTGGCATTCATGGAGATGGTTTTTTAAAGATGCCTTTCCATCTGTTTAGTTCATGGTTACCTCTACACCTCTGATGGCCACGATCGCTGTCTCACCTGCCCATGCTGAGACAGTGTTCATGGCAACATTACAATCACGGCTTTCCTTCTTCAGAGGGAAAGCCACTCCAACTGCTGTCTGCCTCGGTCCTTCTACCTGCTGGTATAAGGATGCATCGGTTAGTACTGGGGGTGATGTGGGGACCCCAATTGGAGTGGTTCCGCCAGGTAATCCCCCACAAATTTCCCATTCTCCTGTACGCTCCTTTGACCCGGTCGAGTTCTGGGATGGCGAGTTTGATGTCTCATTCGGGGTTCGGGAACAGGATGAGCTCTCAATTGCAGCATCGGAAAGTGGGCTGATCCAGTTGGATGTGAAGGACTCGACTGAGCTCCCAGCTTCGGGTGCGGTCGTCCAGCCTGAGGCAGATGCAAAGCTGGCAGCCATACTTACCCGGGCGGCCGCGCACTTCGGGCTGGAGTGGAACCCTCCACCCTGCCTTGAACCCATTCTTTCCGGAGGAGCACGAGGAGCTCATGAAATCATGGCAGGCACCTTTTACTGCCCGGACCCGATCTCTGAGCTCCTTTGCTCGCACTACCCTTGATGGTGGGACGGCCATGGGGTACATGGTGATACTCCAAGGTGCACCAGTGCCTGCAAAATGCTGCCACCTGGCGGAATTGTCTGAGACTTCCATCCAGGGCCTGTAAGCTCACGTCGTCCCTGGCGACCAAGGACCTGCAGGCATTCTCTGTCAGTGACACCTGCCTGGATTTCGGTCCGGAGTACTCTCACGTTGTCTTGAGACCACGACCGATCTATGTACCCAAGGTTCCCACAACCCCTTTCAGGGATCAGGGGGTGAGCCTGCAAGCGCTGCCCCAGGAGGAGGCAGACCCAGCAAGAACCCTTGTCGTTGCTGTGTCCGGTGCGTGCTTTGCACATCTACTTGGAGATTCTACAATCTCCGGGTTGAGCCGGTTTTCTTCCCGTGTGTAGTCAGGTAAGAACAGGTAAGTATGCGGGGCAACTGGCCAGGTGTACCGCTTGCGTGCATATATAAATTGCAGTTCACTACAATTCTCTATTATGTTGGCATTTGGAATGTCATATGTTGTGGGTTTTCTATCTTTCTTTTTTACTGCTCTCTTTGTCTACTTCTGTCTGTCATTATCATTCCATACAGACTGATTTATCCTCGGACTTTGGCTGCTTCAGCACTGCTGTATATCGCTCTGGGCCACCTCACTCTCTCTGTCTCTCTGTTCTCTGTTTACAGCATACACACACACTTGTCTTAGCTAAATAATCTGCATCATCAAGGAAGATGATGGGCCTCGTTGAAAGACACAACTGATCGGACAATATTTGTCCCATTTCAGCAAGAGAAATCATACCGTCCATCTGTGCTCTTCCTGACTCTCTCCCATCCGGTCTCTTTTTCTCTTTCCTCTTCTCATTAAGTGAGGCACATTTAATTTGACTTTATGTGAGTCATATCATAATTAACAAGCATTTACGTTCATTTATATATATATATATAGTGTTGATTTCTTGCTTTACTAATGCAAAATTGCTGTGGATCATAAAAGTTTAAAAGTTGACCGTTTTTTTTTTTTTCCAGCTGCAGTTTATTACTTCTCTGAAGCAGAATCATCCCAACAATCCTGCCCAACCTGCCAGACAAAGATTCCATATTCCAAGTTCTTTGCTGGATTTTTGTAATTGTGACAAATCTTGGTTAAAGTTAATTTATACATCTACATATTTTATATTAGAAATTGTATAAATTAACATTAGTTAGCTTATACAATTATTTGCTCATGTTTAATTCAAGAATACCTAATACATTGATTACAAACAGAACTTTATTTTTAAGTGTGATTAAAAGAACAAAGTCTTCAACTCTTCTCTTTAAATGTCACACAAAACTGGTTTCAGTGAAGTATATACATTCATAACTAGTGAAATCTGATCTCATTGGTGAAATAAGAATTACGTTTTAAATTCACTTAACATTGTTATGGAATACTGTCTTGCAAGTGTATTTCTCGAAAGGGAAGAACATCGTATGCATTGACTTTAAATACAGTTTCTACTGTAACAAACTACATGACATAAGAATCAAGGATAATTAGATATATTTTAGTTGGTTAGGCAGTGAATTCATTTGATTGCACTTCTTTTAAGCATCCTAAAGTATTATTAAAAATACATTGATTTAAAATGTACTTTAAAAATAATATTTCTAAATGTACATTTCTAATTTGAAGTTTTTTTTAAATGTGTACTGTTAATGAAAGTGTATTCCTTTATATGATACTTATATCCTATTCATTTGTTTGAATAACCTGAAGATGTACTTTATAAAAATGTATTTAAAAACTGAATATGCTGAGAAAAAAATCAGTTGGAGCCCAAAGACTTCATCTCACACAAGCTGAGGTTCCATGTTGTAACATTACACTGTGTGACATGGGTCCTCTGCATATCCTGCTCGTTGACTTGCAGATGGGGGAGCTTATGAAATATTAATCATGTACTGCACGAAATCCTTGTACATAATGGTCAGATGGTTTCATAGTGTGTATTTTTATTTCTTTTTTATTTCTTTTTTTTGCTGAAAATCTGCTGATTCATTGTAACAGTTCTTGGTTCATTACGAGCTGGACATGACAGAAGTTATAATTTACAGGTCAGGTAGACTAATTCAGTAACTGCTCCTGAGTGTTTTTGATTCACCAGCTCATTAAAGAGAATTGTTCAAAACTCACTCAGTTGTGATGTGTTTCGCACTGTACAGTAAGTTTAAAAGAACCATTTCACACTGTAGGTTCAGTAGCAAGGCTATATAGCAGCAGGAAGCACTTTCAGAGTATTTTAGTACAGTGTTTAATCACAAAAAAAGCATGTTCAAGAATTGTTAATGGATTTTATTTTTATTTATTTTATTTTTGTGGAACCAGTTCCGTATAAGAACCGGTTCTCGTTTCCTAACCCTATTCGTTTCGCTTCTGTAAACGGTTGTGTGATTAGAACAATTAGAAAGTCACACCAGTGAGTAAATACGGTTGTCAATCCCAAACACTGACTGTGTGAGCGATGCCATAGTGTGGTTGTTGTCTACCGTCTGTCTACATGAACTCACCATTATTGATGACAGACCAGGAGAAAACCTCATGCATTTTAAGACATCCTGCACTCACTCTCAACAGAGGTCTGTAAGCTTCATACACCAGGCTGTTATGACCCCAAACCAAGGACATAATCTACTTTTTTCAAAGCAGCTTTTGGAAACAGAGTGTCTGTTGTTCGCTGTGCAGTCATGATATGCTTTAGCTTTTATATCCTCTATCCAGAGTTTGGACCCAAAAGACCTTTTGTCCTTAGGAAGTAATTCTGTGAGGCTGTTTCACACTGATGATGTGTTTACTCAATTATAATGAAACAGAGTGGCCAGATCTTGCCACTGGTGCATTTAAGGAAAAATATTTTTTTAAATGCTGAACACATAGCTTAAGATAGTGGACAATTTGTTCAATTTTAGAGGTCTGAACGAGCATTATGGTCTAGAACGAGAGCCTCTGAACCAACCGGTACTGTGAAACTTTAAGACCAAACCTGAAATTGCGTCCCCAAAATGAGTTATGTTAACATTACAGTATGAAAATATAATTTTTTTTTTAATTGTTTACAAAACCATATTTAATGAAGTGGAGGATTGAGTAGCACACCTCTAGTCCATTTGGATAACAGTGAGGTTATGCATATAAATGGACCTTTTTGCCATTCGAAATGTTGATTGCTATATTCTTAGCAGGTCTGTTCTGATAGGGTGGGTGACCGTAGTGAAAAATAATGATAAATGCAAAAATAATATGCAACTTACCACTTAATTGTGCATTTATAGTAGCAGAATAAATAGGCACACAGAATTTTCTTTTGTTGTTTGCATCAAAAGACTTCAGACTATCCAGCAGTATTTTAGTGCATATTTTTCTGTAAAGCTAGTCAGTAGAAGCTAGCCAAATCAGGGCAGATGCCAACCAGAGAAGAATGCATGGCATGCCATTATTCTCAAAAACCAAGAAAATGAGATCCTACATGAAATATAGTTTTGGCATTGTGTTGGCTCACCACTTGATGTGCTGTAAAATCTAGGCACTGTAGCAAAACCATTTGATAACCACTGCTGTACAATATGTATTCATGTATGCCTATATCTATTTGTGTATGTTTCCTGACAGGGTTTGAAGAGCAGGACACAGATCTTTTTCTTTGTGACACGAACACATGCAAGTTCGACGGAGAGTGTCTGCGAATCGGGGACACGGTGACATGCATCTGTGATTTCAAGGTAGGAATCAGTGCACCACAAATATTGACATTTTATTTATTAGTGCCAAATGGTGAATGTGTGGTGGTGT
Organism: Xyrauchen texanus; assembly: GCF_025860055.1. Lineage (NCBI taxonomy): Eukaryota > Metazoa > Chordata > Actinopteri > Cypriniformes > Catostomidae > Xyrauchen > Xyrauchen texanus. The sequence goes on from NC_068288.1 coordinate 11,287,806, forward strand.
CAAAGGCATTACTACATGCAGGGTAAGCAAACTGTTGCAAATTGACCTTCTCGCATAAAACTGCTCCTCACTTTTTTACAGGAAATGTTTATTTGCTCCGAGGTTGCTCTTTCGTGAGCTATTCACGAGGTGTAACGTGTTGGTTCATACAAAAATGAAAATTCTGTCATAAAGTACTCATACTCAACCCTCATGTTGTTACAAACCCATATGATATGCGTTCATCTGTGGCACATAGAAGGGAATGGTTTAATTTTTTGGAGGGAAATTTTAAGCTTCTAATATTTTAAAAGAACTTGCATTAATTCTTCTGTTAAAACACATGTATTATTTGAGCTGTAAAGTTGTACACTTTCATTTTTACAGTCATTTGAGGGTTGTAGGGGTTATTGACATTACATCGTCATTGCAATTTTTTTAATTGGCTATAACTTTACATAGAAAAGGTTAGTAAGCAATTTTGTAACATTAAAATCATGATTCAAATCGTGTCTATACTTCTGAAAAAGTGAGTATTTCAACATTTAAAAATTGGCCACATTCACTTCCATTGTAAGAGCCTCAATGTAACCCAGATTTTAGTTTAGTTTTTTAGGGGCAAGTCGAAATACATTTTTGTGGTAATCAAGATTATGCCACAAATGCATTTGATTGAGCTTTACTTGTACTGAACCCAGAATATTCCTTTAAATCTCTGATGGGATTATTACTTCTGAATAAGTAGTAATCATATGTCAAGTATATTTTACAGTGCAGACCAAGCAGTGATAACATTCTTTCAAAATAATACATTGGCTTTACTCACCCAAAGAGTTGCGCTAAGGTGCGGTAACTCACAAATGCTGTGAGCCACTACAACTCCATATGATTTAAAATTTCACGCAAATACGGGACTCTTGAGCATTTTGAATGTAGGATACAGGATGGGGCTCCTCTTCAAGATTCTCGCTGTGCTTCAAAACTGGATGTTTCGCTAAAATATAGGACAATATTCATCCCGTATTGGATAAAATAGGGAGTGTCTGGCAAAAACGGCAAAGTTGTAAACCAAAGCAGCAATAGAAATTGTACATGCCACCTCTCCCATTTTCTGTAAAGAATATGTTAATATTTTGGTACTTACCTCATCTAAAACATCCATTGCTAAACTCTCACACATGGTGTGTATACGCAAGTTTGCATTTCTATGACAACGAATGTGGGCGTGCTAAAAAATCTGGTCTCTCCACATATCAGCAGCTTGAAGTCGGTCTAAAACAATCGGTTTATTATTTGAGATTTTAACAATTTGGATTTTTCCTCCAGTGTGAACAAAGCCTAAGAATTTAGAGCTATGCAATTCTAACTGGATAGTGTAGCTCAGACATTTGGTCTTGGAAGAATTTCATGAGAAATGTTTTCATGGGTTATTAACAAATCAACTTTGATATCTCTGCAAATCTTGGCAAAGTGATTGTTTAGATCTCTTCTGGAACTCTGAAGCAGGAGACATAAGCAAAATCTTCATTTGCTCTTCTTGTAATCCCATTGCTGTCTAGGAGAAACAGTTGAGATATTAAACAGATCTCATTTGTGATTATCCTTTCCTACGTGTACACCTCCACATGCCTTCTCACAGAAAACACACACACATTCTCTAGCTTGGCCTGAGTGCTTTGCTCCACTCAGACATCGTGCATCTTTGTCTTGTTTCTGGGCGAGCTCCATCACTCAGGTAAATAGCATTATCTGTCTGCTCGCGCCGTGCACAAGGGGGATTTGCCTTTGATGCATCTGCTCGATCGCTTGGCCTCACTCGGCACAAAGCTGCCTTGTGCACTTAAGAAGGGTCACGCTGCTTTCATTTCTGCTCTTAATACAATTGAGCGGCACTAACACTAGTCTGGGGCCATGTGAGTGCCTCTAGCTCTGGTGGGGAGGGTTACTGGTTAACAATCATGCGCAATGAGAGCCGCTGCCCGCCGCTGTAAGGGCGTGTGTGGGGATGCCCTGTTCCTATGGTCTGATGCTGCTACCCAGATCTCTGCCCTGCAGCCAGCCTCCATTTCCAGATGGAGAACGGGATGGAAAGTGTGTGTGTAAGAGAGGGAGAAAGATGAATGGATGTGATTCGAACAAGTTCACTTACTGAGATGCTATTGATCCAACTGTCATACTCAGACTGACCGCCTTCCATTTTTGTTCTTCGCTCTCTCTCTCGTCTCTTATTCCAGACAAACAGTGTGAATTGTTTCTGAGCAGAAACAGTCACATGGCTACAAGGTGCCAGAGGCCAAACTTGATGGTGGTGTGTGTCATTTTTGTTCCATTAGTGGCATAAAACAGAATTGGAATCTGTTTGTTTGTGTGGTCTAACTGGGCTAAACCTCATTACTTTGGCCCAACCAATGGTGTGAGTTTGGGACTATCTGTTTGTTCTAACATTGGAAGATGGGGAGAAGGTTTTAAACTTGTTTGAACACAGTCATTGGGTTGGTTTGACAAAGCCTACAGACAGACAGACAGACAGACTATCTTTGAGCATATATATTATAATTCCTCATACAATGGTAGATCTGACAGAGGATCCAGTGCAAGAGTAACAGTCTTAAGCTGCGTTCACACTGCCAGCTACTTTGTCACTGCATGTCGCCAGTGGCTGGCGGTTAGGTCGCTTGTGGTGTGTATGGAGAGTCTAACCAGCACTGTTTCTTTACAATGAAAATTATTATTAAAATATTAGGATTACATCAGCTCTATCATCTTCTCTCGTTTTGGCTGTCGTTCCCGTAATGTCGCTCTTCATTTGCATAAAGTCAAAATTTCTCAACTTTGTCGCGTCACTGGACATGCCCACATCCAATCGGCAATGGTCGCTGTCACTCGTGTTGATGGAAGTCGCCAGCTCTCATTGAAATTGAACATTTCAATGGTCATTTTGTCGCTGCGTGTTGCTGGCAGTGTGAACGCAGCTTTATACAGAGCTCAGGAAAGGAAATGTATAGATTTGAACATTTTGATCTCCAATTTCAAGAAGTTAGAGAAAATAACGTAAACAGACAAAATATTATTGGCTTGTTCAGATCAGATGAGGAAGAAAGACAATTTGTTGTCTGGTGTACAGTATATACTGTATGAGTGTATGTGTGCGTGTGTGTGTCTGTGTGTCGGTCTGGCAGTGTGAACATGTGTACATCTCAGACACACTGACCTTTCCATCACCTGCTTGTATATATGGCCACTTGGGGCCTGCCAGCCACAGGACAAACAACACACATACACACACATGCGCGCCTGTGAGGAAGAGTACATTTACCCATCTTCTCCTTTTCGTAGACGTACACACTCACACACATGCAGCATAGCACACTGCAAATATGCCAAAAAATGGTCTGTAGTATTATGTATCAACACAATATTTTGACATATAGGATCTTAACATTAGTAATATAAAGTAATGGAAAAAACTACTTGTTATGATAATGTTTGAAAAGAAGTCCTTTATAAAGTTGTGCACGTTCTGTTCAGTAAACCTGACTCAATCTAGATGATTAAGCTGTTAAAAGTTTAACTTTGGGGGTCAGGGTTTTCGTCGCCATGTTGATTGATTAACATTTGGCTGTGATGCCCCTCCTCATGTAAGCAGTGGCAGCTCTAGGAGTTTTTTGTTGGGGATGCTGGGGGGGGGCTTAATAGTTCAGATTGGGTGTTAAAAAAATAGTAAAATTGTGTAATGAATGCATGAACTGCAGCTACAAACTCACATCTAAACAACATGCAGTTTCAACCACCTAGTGTTGTTTTGATAGAGCACAGCTCCTAAAAATAGACGTGCTGTGCATTAATTTTTCTCAATGGTATTCCACTGTGCCCAGCTGAGGACATAGCCTCAAATTGTTTCCTGAGGTTAGTAATATAGCTCATCTACTGCCAACTATGACACACCCAAGTACATTTTTATTAAAACACACACACACACACACACAAAATGCAGACATATGCACAACTGAAATATGAAATGTTTTCCCATATGATTACCTTTACCTGTAGTGTACAGCACTATTATCATCCATTCCTCCCCATTTTTGGGGGGCTTCTAACAGGTGTAGAGACTTTTCTTATGGGCAACCAGACAGCAGCAGAGGTGGGAGGGGACAACAAGGGGGAAAGTTTTGCACAGGCTCTGAGCTGAGAAAGTGCGGAGAAAGTATGGCTGATTTTGACTGAGGAAATGAAAAATTATCTTTGTACTCGCTGCTTGTTTTTCACGACAGAAGAAGTACGAAGCACAGCTATGTCAATTTCACAAAACATTTAAGCTAAGACTGATAATCGGAACAAAAGGCATCCTGACTGTACCTCCATCAGTACGGTGGACTTGGCTCATAAAATTGGGACTGTCCTGGTTTTATCGGACGTCTGGTCACAGCGATTAAAGCGTATCATATTTTAGATGCTAATAATAATTTCCTTAGTAGAAAGAGCTAGGGTATTTGAATGCTCCCATTATAATAAGGTGACCAGATTTCTGAAATGAAAAATGGGGACATTTCAAATTCAGTAGTCAATAGGTAATTTAAATTTCATGTTACTTGTTAAACAAATTTAATTTTATGTATTTTGATTCAACACACACTGATTAAAGATGTTCATCTGCTGGAATTAATTTGACTACTTTTAACCAGCATGTTATAGTTTGTGTGGTCTGTGTGGGATATCCAGCATTATGAAGGCCAAACTTTCAATTCAAACTTTCATTGTTTATAACAATGATGATAATTCTCTTCAATTGCCTCATCCAGTTCTTAATGGCAAAACTGGCCCGACCAAGTAATCAGTGATGGAAGATGAATGAATCGAAGCTGCTTTAGCGAGCAGCCCCCTCTGTTGGTGAAAATAAACAATACGTGGTAGACTTTGCTGCTCAAGTTTCTTGCCATGTAATATATAATTCACTATGCGGGCTGTTTTGAACACCGGGACTGTCCCTTGAATACAGGGACATCTGGTAATCCTACATTATAATCAATGAAGTTGATCATGCTGCAAGCGCGGGACTTGTGCAGCTTCTTCTTTATAATGGGAGCGATCTATAAGGCCACTTTTTAAGCACCTAAGAAAATATTATGACTTAACTAGCTAGCTAGACTCTTCCTAGCAAACTTTCAAGTAGTTAACAAAAATTTGATTCACCTACCAGTGATAAAAAAAAATGTGTGCTTCATATCCTACAGTTGTTAGTACTGCACGCATCCATCCATCTCACTTCACTGCTTCGCTTCCAGAACATCAGGCTCAAACGGGGGCTGTCAACTTATGTTGATTGTGTGTATTAAGTCCATGGTCTTTTGCTTCATATTAGATGGCATTCTTTTCTGATTGATGTTGGTGATCAATTTAAACTACCTGAGTACATATGTCACCGGTTCTACTCACCTCGCTCCGAACGGGACTTGAACTGTCGTCTCCGGCTTGGGAGGCGGGTGCACTAACTAGGAGGCTTAAGGCTACAGCCTCTTGCGTCAGTCACTAGTGCACCTTTTGAAGTCAGGAGAGTGAGGTTTACACACTGCACAGTTATCTACCAGCTGGCACCCATTACACTCACCCCCCTAAACCTCACTCCCATCCGGGTCACGGCACCAATGTCATCGATTCTGCACGCCCCACTCTGACGGACTCAACCGCATCTCCTGCGGGAGGCGGTTACGCTAACAAGGAGGCTAAAGGCTACAGCCTCTAGCATCAGTCACTAGGGCACCTTTTGAGGTCAGGAGAGTGAGGTTTACACACTGCACAGTTATCTACCAGCTGGCACCCGTTACACTCATCCCCCTAAACCTCACTCCCATCCGCTCTAGCCTCTAGCATCAGTCGCTAGTGCACCTTTTGAGGTCAGGAGAATGAGGTTTACACACTGCACAGCCATCTACCAGCTGGCTCCCGTTACACATAGCCTAACTATGTGGAGGTCATCACCCTGACAGAGTTCTAATGAAGCAATATGAAAGAATGAGTGCTTTAGCTCAATAGTGCCGGTGATGGTTTCCATTACAAGCCACAAACAGGCTTGTAATGAGGACTCTCCATAGACATAAGTATTTTTATACTGTACGAACTATAGATTCTATCCCCTAACCCTACCCTAAAGCTAACCTTTGCAAAAAACTCTCTGCATTTTCACATTTAAAAAAAAATTTGTTTAGTGTGTTTTTTAAGCTATTTGAATTATGGGGACACTAGAAATGTTCTCATAAACCACATTTATAGCATAATACCCTTGTAACTACCAGTTTAAAACCTTAAAAAAAAAATCGTCGTAAACCACCCAAACCCGACCACACACACACACACACACACACACACACACACACACACACACACACACACACACGCTAACCAAATTTTGCCTACCCCCTATCCTTCCCCCCACTCTTTCTCTTTCTCTCTCTTTCCATCTCTCTCCCTTTTTCAAACCATTGTTTACTGCGAGTAATCAGCTCTGATTAATTCAGACGTCCTCTTCAAATGCATTTCTCACTGTATGTCAGTATACAGTGAGTTAGTGTGTGTGATTTGCGTTTGTATAGTGATATTTCTCTGGAGGTGTGTGGACACAGATATTTTCTATCTCGTACTCATTTAAAGTCATTTTAAAGCAGACAACAGGCTCGGTTGTCATACAATACTGTTTTAATGGTACAAGAGGTTTCTTTCTCTTTTATTTAGGAGGTACAGTGTCCTCTTTAGGTAACCATTGGAATTGCATTTGTTTAACATTTTGAGTCCCCAAAATACACTCTTTGTAAGACTTTAATTGATAGTAAACCTATGATGAAATAGATGAGTGGTCTTTCTATATGTCAAGGATGTTAAGAAATTGTTTGGTGATTGAATTATGGTGGTAATATCCCCACTCATAGTCCCCACCAATTCAATTCAATGTTTAATTTAAATAGCTCTACTGATAATATCATTTGTAATAATAAGAAGGGGGAAAAAAAGATGCATAAGCCCAGACTTTTGAACCCCACTGTATATTTTGACTTATCACCTCAGTGTGACTGAAAGGACATTGTTTCGGCAAAAATTACAGCATCTACTGTATAGTTTTTGGCCTGAAGCTGCTTGGAGATGAGACCATAGAAGATGCTTGGATTAGCCATTCTTTAGTACAGGAAAAATATATGAGAGATTTTTGAGAGCAGTAACAGTAAATGGAAGAACATAAAGATGGATTTTCTCTGAATGACATGTTTTAATATTGACGTCAAAAGAGGCTACTAGTTGAAAATACAGTATATGGTAAAACAGCAGTAATAATCTTTACTTCCTCCTTATTCATCTTTCAACTTTTTGTGTCTCTCATCTTGAGTGTTCAAAGTTCTTTACATCTCTCTCTCTCTCTCTCTCTCTCTCTGTGATCTCTTTTTCACTCATCTCTCCATTCTGTCAGTCACTGCTAATCTATAAGATGGATAGGAGCCAACACAGTGGAGAAGGTTTGATTTTTTTGCATGAAACAGTTGCTGAGATTTCTTATTAAAATTAACACACAGTGGCTCAAATAAAAAACAACCAGTGACCCAGTGAAGTGGTGGTGGTGTAGTAGTCTAAAGCACATAACTGGTAATCTGGTAATCAGAAAGTCACTGGTTCGATCCCCACAGCCACCACCATTGTGTCCTTGAGCAAGGCACTTAACTCCAGGTTGCTGTGGGGATTGTCCCTGTAATAAGTGCACTGTAAGTCGCTTTGGATAAAAGCGTCTGCCAAATGCATAAATGTAAATGTAACCCAAAAAAAAAAAAACATTTATGCAACTAAACATGTCTGAAAGTCATTTGACATAATGTATTCAATAACTACATTCAAAACCAAGTGGAATCAGCCATCATAATGTGAGACATTTCTCAAAATTAACCACTTTTCTGAGCAATTTTTGCTATTTTAATCAATTGCTTGAAATTGTATGAAGTCAGTTCCCCTTTAACCCTCTGGGGTCTGAGGGTGTTTTGGGCCCTGGAGAAGTTTTGAAATGCCTTGACATTTGTGCTTTTTTCAGTTGCTTAAAAACACATTTATGGCTAAAGTCTGATAACACTGTATTCAGCACAAACTGGGCTACAATAATATGTGAGCAACATGTGTGTACAGGTTTGTATTTTTGAGAAATTAATGTTTATGCATGGTATTTGAAAAAAACTCAATTTTTAAGTAATTGAAATAAGGCCATATAACACATTTGTTCACAAGACTTTTGAGAACTGGATCTTGTAGCCTAGAGGTTTTGCTACAAAATTATGTGAAAATCATCCTGTTCACTCATTCATACAAAACAATATAGTAATTGAACTTTTGTAAGACACTTTTAGTTTTAGAAAGGTAATATGCGAGGAGGCGTGAACTATCATGAATATGGAGGTATTTCACACCTGAGGAGACAAAGACCCCTCCCCTGGGCCTATCAATGAGGAATGTGACAGAAAGAGAATTTATCTTAATGATCAAAATCAAGTTTTAAGTTAAAAGAAGTAATCTGACTATACATTTTCTTTACATAAAGACTTTACTTAATTTTAGACCTACACTACCATTTAAAATAAGTCTCTTCTGCTCACCAAGGCTGCATTTATTTGATCCAAAATACGGTAAAAACATTGATATTGTGAACTCTTTTTACAATTTAAAAGAACAGTTTTCTATTTGAATATATTGTAAAATGCAATTTGTGATCAAAGCTGAATTTTCAACATCATTACTGCAGTCTTCAGTGTCACATGATCCTTCAGAAATCATTATAATATGCTGATTTTCTAATATGGGCATATTTAAAGTACATTTTACTCATTTACACCTGAACACATATTTGCAAGCACAAGCTTCATTGATGATAATGAGGCAGCATAAACACTAGATAAAATATAATCTAAACATTCATATTATTTTTATATCATATTACATATCATATTTATATCATACAGCATACAATTTAAATACCTGCTTTAGCTGAAACAGCATTTACATGTAACTAAAACTTGCTTATTAGGACATTTTTCAAATGTCAATACTCTGAATCTTGGCTGGCAAGTCTGGAAACAGTCCCACTAGTTAAACATGTACATGTTTATATAAGATAGCATGTCAACTAATTGTATCCTCGGCTGGATCAAGTCTCTCTTCAAATACAAACGTTCATCGGAGTCCCGCTCTTCTTCTGAGGAAAATTTTAACTTTTCAAACACGCAGAAAAATGAATAAACTTGTTGTTTTTAAGACAATGTCGGGGGCGTTCACCATTTGCATTGATCGTCTCAGCACATTACCGTATGAATAACGCACTCTGCTGGTTGGGGGGATCACATTAGAGATAAATTAGCTGAGCCAGGAAAACTGTACATCGCTTTGTTTCACACAGATTACATTGCAGGAGAATATTTGTTTTAAATTTGAATTGTTTTATTTAAAATTAGACATTTTAAGCTTTCTATAGACATATGTTTCATGTTTATGTGATAAGTATTCGCAGAGTTTCAGTTAATTTTTGTGACATGTTTCAGATATATGCTCGCAAACCCAGAGACTGCTTACAGCTCACCCTTTTTATTTTCTTTATTTTACAAATACACAGGGTTTTGTTGTTATTGTGAGTGTAAACAAATAAAGTAGACCCTTTATAGTCTCTAATGATGTCTTACACTTATCTGTATGCCCCAAAATGATGGAGAATTTTATGTTGTTTCCGCTGTAATGATGGAAAAATCCAGCAGGACGCGCCGGCGCGTCCGTCGACCCCAGAGTTTTAAGCTGTAATATACTGTATATTGTGTCTTTTATGTTTACAAACTCTTATTTATATTGTCTTGTGTTTCCTGTTTCCTGTGTTCCTGCCATTCCCTTGTTCAGGTGTTTCTAGTTTGTCATTAGTTTCATGTATTGAAGCCCTCATGTTTCCTGTGTTCCTTGTCTGGTCTTATCATTCTAGGCTGTATCATCAGCGGGTGTTCTTTAGTTGTTGTTTTTGTTATACTTTGTCATTCTTCAGTTAATAAACGCTGCTTTTGTATTCTGCCCTCTTAATTCTTTTGCCTAGTTCATCACTTTCCATCTCTGATCACACAAGACTGTCATCTTAAATCTAAGCTTATCCTTGACTCCTTGACAATTGACCTGGAATCCTGGAAGTTTGTGTGGCCTCATTTCCAGCCTCTTTGGCTTTGGATCTTTCCCAGATCAGTACTCATGACTCTGTTATCTCCATTCCTGGGTCATCGCTTCTAATCCTTGACACTTACCCTGGACTCCTGGCAGTTTGTCTGCCTTCTGAGTCCCCATCGGTTTCACCCTCTGAGTCCCCGGGCCGTCTTGACCTCGCCCCAGAGTCCCCAGCCAACTTGACCTCGCCCTCTGAGTTCCCGGGCTGCCTTGACCTCACCCTCTGAGTCTCCTTGCCACACTGACCTCACCTTCTGAGTCCTCAATCTACATTGACTCTGTCCTCTGAATCCTCGTCCTGCCGACCTGCCCTTTCCCCAGCAGCAGCCGACGATCAATCCTTCTCCCCATTAGCTGAGCCTGTTCCTTTCCCAGGGGCAGCCACCAGTCCTGTCCTTCCCTCTGCAGCCACCACCAACCCATTCCTTTCCTTAGTGATCGTCCCTTCAGCCATTGGTCTCATGACTTGTCCAGTACCTCTGTCCATCTGGCCTGTTCCCTTTGGTCCTGCTACCCCCACCTGCTCCACCAGGCTTCGCTCCCTCGTCAGTACCACCTGGCCTCTCTCTCCTTTCTGTAACATCCACAGCAGGCTACACTCCACCAGGGTCTCCTGCTACCTCATTGTCGCCAGGGTCTCCTGCTGCTTCACTGTCATCAGGGTCTCCTGCTGCCTGGCCGTCTCCAGGGTGTCCTAATGCCTTGCCATCGTTAAGGTCTCCAGCCTGCTTGCCGGATCCCGTGGTCTCTGCCTTCTCCTAAACCCCCATGGTCTTCACCCTCTCCTTATCCCTCATGTCCTCTTGCTCCGCCAGCACCCCCCGTTGGCAAGCCACCCATAAGGGGGGTAGGTATAGGGTCAGCTCTGTAATTTATATAGTGTCTTTTTTGTTTACGAACTCTTATTTTGAATAGTACTGTCCATTGACTTTTATTTAGATTTTTCTGTGTTCCTGTCATTTCCTTAACCAGATGTCTCTAGTTTTTTCACTAGTTTTTAAATTAGTAATTGTCAGTAGATTTTTTAGGTTTTCACATTTTCTGTAACAAGTAAATGAATGTGTCCTTTTTTTTCATCCCGTGTTTTCTCTCTCTGTAATTTTTTCTATGTCCTTTCTCACTTTTTCTCTCTCTTGCCCTCCGGCCATTAGTCAGCATTTTTGTGTTTTCTTTGTTTGATTTTACAGTGTGTTTGCTGTGTGTCAGTTGTGTGTGTATGTGTGTGTGTGGGGCCTCTTCTTTAATGGCTGATGTAAATAACCTCTCTGCTTCTGTGGGTTTGATATATGAGTGTGAAACTAGTTCACCTTCTCTGCTCTTGCCTCTGGGTCTCCTGCTTCTTCTGGGCAAAACAGAACAACTGGCAACAATGACACCAGCGGTCATATGTTCTTCCCTGTGTGTGTGTGTGTGTGTGTGTGTGTGTGTGTGGCGTGCGTGCGTGCGTGCGTGTGTGTGTGTGTGCGTGTTTGTTTGTTTGTTTGTTTGTTTATGTGCTTTAGGTGTCATGGTCAAGTGTAATACCAGCCACTCTTTCACTCTTTGCTACAGGTGTACATCTGAACCGGTGTCTCGTCTTTCTGATTGCTGATGTAATTAAAGTTTGTCCTCATCTGATCTCGGCTATTAAACATTTACAACAGAAACATGCATCTGTGACACCTATGCCTCTCTCTCTCTTTACAGTGCAGCAGTGACTATGCTCCAGTCTGTGGATCTAATGGAGAAGGCTACGAGAACCACTGTCTCCTGCGGAAAGATGCCTGTAAACTCCAGACAGAGGTGCTGTTGGTGTCAGAGGGTGCCTGTCCTGTCGGTACGTCCAGGTCTTTTTCTGATTTTCTCCAAAGCACCAATTCAGCACGAATCTCACATTGATGACTTCGTGAAATATTGGCTCAACTCAATAAGTGATTTGTCATGAATAAAAACAATTTGAATTACAAAAAATTAAAAGCGGAAACTTATTGTTTTAAAACCTTAATAATGTAAAGACTTTGTAAATATGAGCAAAAAATTGAAATTAATATTTATAAAAACTTTGGCTAATGAAATCTACAGGTTGTGTTAATGTTAGGAAGAATCGTCTGAAATGAATGTTAATGGAAAATAATCTTAATAGAAACTAATCTTATTCATATTAGAAAAGAGTTCTCACAGTGTTCAAAACTATTAGGGGTTTACACGGTATGAGTTTTTGCATTAAAATGTTAGAGTGCAACAGAATTCAACAGATGGCATGTATATAGCCACATTAACTCAATACACTCAGAATGCATATCCCACCCCTGAGTCATCCGATTGATCAATTATTTTGAAAACCGACAGCTGTGCATCAAAAATCTATTTTTACATAGATCAACAATTGAAAAATGGTCTGTTCTTATGCTAAATGCAAATAATAAAATCCAGTTCATTTTATAATCATGCATAATTCCCATATCCCATATCGTTTGCTGATGTCAAAGGCTGTGTGTCCAATTAAACTTTTAAACAATATAACAATGAAACGGTAATTTTTGCTGCAAATTCATATGTCACTTGGTAGAATCTAACCATAATAGGAAGATGCCAATATGAAGAGATTGCGTGACATACCATCATCGAAAACCATGAATAAGACAATAAATAAATAAATAATAAATAAAATATGACCCATACTACATCAAAATCGGGTTCACCTGCAGCTAGGATAAACATGTTTTGTGCCATAGTTTATTTTGTGCTGTGAATTGTATTATTAATACATTTCAATGTTTAATTTTAAGGACATATTTAATTTTACAATATTTAAAATAAACAATTTTGGTACTGTGCTGGGTCCCCACTTGATATCCAATGTACAATCTGGATCCTGTAGCAAATCATTTGAGAACCACGGTGCAAGTCCACCAGTTAACCAGTATCAGACCTGCAATGACCAACATAAACAAAGACCAATATGAAAATTCAGCAGGGATTTTCAACAAAACTACTCAACATTGAAACATTACAAATCAATATTCCTAAACTTACTTAAATTGATAACTTAACGTAAACATGACTTTATGTAACGTTAATAAGTCCAGTTCCCTCAACCAAAATTAAAAACATGTATTTGTTTGCTGGGAACAATTGTGTCCCTTAGCTTTATAGGTCAATAACCAATATCTGCCATTCCTAAGAATTTGTAGTAACATTATTAGTAATATTTTCCATTGTGATTGTTATTTATCAGTGGTTAGGATTAAAACAAGCCATTCTCTTTCATATGTGCTAAAGCTTTGCCGGTAAGCTGCAGCACTTTCAAAGATAAATATAATTGTGAACTCCCATTAGCAGGGAGCAGTGATATGAGCACGTGCCTCAACGCTAACAGGCGCAACATTCCACAGCATAACACCCAGCGGGTCTCTATTTAGCATGTTCAATCTGAAAGATGCCAGCCACCTAAGTGCTGACTTGTGGTGGTACTCGGGTTTCTAGAGCCACACCACGGAGGTGTTAATGGTGGTTAGGAACTAAAGTAATGGTCATTCACTAACAGCGTATGACTGTGAGAGTGACGACTGCACCTGGTGCTGGGTGAAATACAGGGTGGACACAGTTGGTTTTGAATGTTAAAGTTGACAGTTGTTGAACTAGCCATGTAGCAACGACACATAGCAACATTAGAATGTTAGAATTACGGATAAAATTACCAGATATTGTTCTTGGATAGTCGTAAATCTGAAAATGTTATATTTAAAGAAAAACCATTTTTTACACCATGTTCCAACGCGTCAACAAAATCTTTTGACTATGCATTATGATGAGAGCATTGCTTATAGCAGGCGATTTAAAGTTCTGTAATGATTAAATTGACATTTATTGTTAAATGCAGTGAATCTGTACACAAGCAATGCTTTAAATAATGACGATGATTTAAGATGCAATTTTTCAAAGTTTACTCACTGCACGCAAATGCTGATAGTCGAATAAACATTTTAAAAGTTGCATCTTTAAATTCATCGCTTTAAAATCACCACAGCTAAAATATTAAATGTACTAGTTTGTTGTTGATGACTAGTGGAGATCCTGTTCCATTTGTAGGATGTGTTACATTCTATGACTTATGTCTACATTCTTCACATCCATCATCTTCAGTCAGTCATTTAAATTCTCCCAAACAGCCGATTTAAGTCACTTTTTTTGGTGGATATGAGTCTGGTTTGAATTCTCCTGATACATTTTTTTTAACATCAGATTTTGAGGTGAATTTAGCCGTAAATATGCAAACTATAAAATAGCAGCTGAAGAAGAAATTCAATATTCAATATAGAATTCAATATTCTAAAATTCAAAATGCAGAAATTCAGATTTGACAGAAAGTAGGCCAGAGGTCAAGCTTCGGGGTTCCACAGAGAAAAGTCAAACAGAGAATTTTGGCCATTCACAGAGCAGCTACAGTTTTGTGGCGCGGGTGAGGCTGCAATAGGTTGCAATTCAAGGCTAACAGAGAAGATTAACTGCACCGTGGTAAGTGTATCTAAAACTTTATTTAGATTTATACAAATTGTATTTATATGTTAGGTTAGCATTCTCCTCATGTGAGACATTTGTCTATGGTTCTGATTGTCTGTGTTGCATCCCACAGCATTTTCGCTTTCAATGTGGACAGATAACTTGTCAATGGAAATGTGTTGCATCCAGAAGTGTACATTACTTGAGTTCACACCAAAACAAATGCTCTGTTATCATTAAGGGTGTGTTCACACTTGTAGTTCGGTTCTCTTGGTCCTCTTGGTCTGGACCAAAAAAAGAAAATGATACATTTAATCCTGGTTCCGAACCTAACGATACAAACCAAAGGCATTAGGAAAAAGTCACAACCTGATTGGACAGTTTTTATGACGTATATTTTCTGACGGAACTTGCCGAACATCCAAAACAATTATGGTTGCTGGTCGAAATGCGCTCATTATATTTAAATATGTATATGGTGGTACTTTTACCAGCTGGGAACAAACAAAGAGTTAATAAAATGTGTAAAGGAGTCAAAACAGCAGCAGGAATTCCTCCGTTGAATACACAAATGAAGATATGCTGCCAGGACGGCTGACGGCGGTTCCGACGCCTGTACCGAACTGTAATGGGCAACATAGCTCCTATGATGAGAAGAACCAGGTATGCTTGAGGTCAGTATTAGGCAAATTACTTCCTGTTTTTGGTCCGTTTAGACGTCTTTGGTCCAAGTTGCGTTCATATATCAATCGAACTGTACCAGAGTTCGTTTGGAAGCGGACCGAGTCCCACTTTCCAGTCGGTCTTGGTCCGCTTGTTTGGTGCGCACCAAGGTTCGGTAGACAGCGTTCACACTTGTTCAAATGAACCGCACTAACAGAGCAATCGCACCAGAGTTCGTTTTAATTGAACCAAACCTGCCAAGTATGAACACACCCTTAGTCACCTTCATGTTGTTCCAAACCCATAAGACTTTCTTTCTTCCATGAAACACAAAAACAGATAAAAAACCGCACCATTCACATTCAATGTATTGAAAAAAAGTGTTTCAAGGACTGGTTTGTGTTTCAAGGACTGGTTTGAGTCAAGTGCGATTTAGTTGCCAAGAAACTTAAGAATATAAGATGTGTAAATGGCCTGTATGCAAGACATTAGAAGGCAAAAGAAATATAGACCATTTGTGTCTTACGGTATGTTGCTCAGTAATTGCGTCCTTCTTGAATGTCAGGTATACCTCTGTGACACGCTCTTTGAAATACATGTGGTAATTTGGATGTAGGCTCCATTAAATTATAGAGAATGTAAGTGTAATTCATCCTATTCATCTACTGACACACAACAGCATGGCAAGCATTTTAGGAGACCTATTATACCCCTTTTTACAAGATGTAATATAAGTTTCAGGTGTCCCCAGAACGTGTCTGTGAAGTTTCAGCTCATAATACCCCACGGATAATTTATTATACCATGTTGTAAATGCCTCTTTTTGGGTGGAACAAAAACACGCTGATTTTGTGTGTGTTTCTTTAAATGCAAATGAGCTGCTGCTCCCCGCCCCTTTCCGGAAGAGGGCTGTGCCTTTACAGCTCATGCTTCGGATACTACAGCAACAATATATATATATATGGTCTCCGTGAGTACAATCAGAGACAATGGTAACTTTAGCTGCATTAGCCGTGGAATCAGCCAACAAGCACATTCGGAAAGGCGATTTGCAAACATTCACAAAATATAAAGTGTGATACTTACATCTTCAGGATATAAAGCTGGAACATGAACAGTTGTTATTGATCCATGCTTTTGGATATTGACTTTGACTTTTAAAGGGATCATGATATGAGGAATAACATTTTCCTTGATCTTGTGACATAATTGGTCATTGTACTATAAAAACATATTGTAAGTTTCAGAACTCAAAACGTCTTCATCGCTGCAAAAAAAGCATTTGTTGATACCAAGCTGCCAAAACAACTTGTTCTCTATTGCCTCCATATTGTGATATCACACTGTGGTAAACATTTGCATCTGACCGCCTCCACAACAATTCATCAACGCCTACTTTACCTTATCACTCCCGTAGCCCCTCCCATTAGTGGTGAGCAGTGAGTTAGCAAGGAGAGAGAGCAGGTCAATCAAGAGCAAAGATCCAATCATAACATTGGGTGTTAACTGTCAAGTCTTAAAGGAGAAGCAGCACCAAAGCCAAGGGTTTCTGGCAGAAGGTCAGAATGAAGGTGGAAAATTATCATGCTTTATAAATATATAACTGTGAAATAATAAACTTTACTAATATTTTAAGTGAACCTTGTGATAGCAAATTCTGGGCTAAATATGAAAGGTAGCTGAGAAGGTGAGCAAAAGAACGGTCAGTGCAAGTTGAATATTTTAAGGGGAAGTGAAAATGCACTCAGAAATGTTTGTCTTCTTTGACTTACACTGACACCTAGGCACATGGATGCAGCATAATTCAAACACAATAGTTTTCATTTACTGATGCCATTGTAGAAATTTGATTAATTTAATCCATGAATTGAAGTGTCCAATAATGGTGGCTGGTGAAATTAAGTAAGGATTGTTTGGCTGGTCATGTGATACTAAAATGGCAGCCCCCGGGGGACCCTCTCCATATAGAACAAACCAGCTTTTATAAGGTTACTGATATGGCTGTCTTCATCTCATGTGAGCACTCATTATTTTATACAACTGTGTCAAAAGGAATTTTCTTTAGTAGTACATTTGTTTTAATGATGAACAAAATACTGAGTGCACCTTTAACTGAGTAAAATGTTGCTATATTACCCATACTTAAACTAATATAATCAGGCTAATTTTTTGGTTGAATCCAGCCCAGTTAGGATACAGTGTTAAGACCTTTAGCGCAGGTTATACTGTAAATTATTCACAATTCCTCCTTTTTCTGTTCTTTTACGCTGTTATTTTCTCTCTCTCTAATCTCAGTCTCTTCCTTTCTTATGTTCTACATTATCTGGTCAATTATCTGAAGTAAAAACAGACACAGCTTTAGGAGGACTACTCAGAAAAGCTCAGGGGAATCACAATCTGGGTTGTGTAACGCTATAATGGCAAATTCATTTGTGCCACCTTCTCTCCCTCTCTCACACACACATACACAAAGACACACTTGCTTCTACTCAATAGAGGTGACTTTTTGTGAGGGCACGCATACAAACCATTTTGGTTCAGTTACTATGTCCTCTTTTAGTCCTCTGTCTCTGGATTAGCCCATTTTTGGTCATCTTTTATCAGAGAAATGAGGAAAAAAGATATATGGGTGTTTCTTTAACAACGGGCACTTTTATGTCCCAGGGGCTGCTTTTTATTCAAACTAACAGATTTTATATATATATATATATATTAGGGCTGTCAATCGATTTACATTTTTATTCAAATTAATTATATGGTGGCCCGATTAATTAATCGCTATTAATTGCATATACAAATATTTACTGAGAAAGCCCCTCATATAACAATAACTCAATATATAATGATGAAATGATTATACATAGTTATGTTTAAATATATATATATATATATAAATATATATCATAAATATTCAGATAATTAAAATGCATTAGATTCTTGTGGCAGAAGAGTTAATCATTGATAAGATACAAAAAGCGGGTTTAGAATACAATGTTTTTTTTACTACCATATTATTGATCATAAGTTAATCATTGACATACAGTTCACAAATATTCATTTCACAAGTGAATTTGTCAATCAGTTGGAGATTTATTATGAGGGCTTGTTTAAGAGCCCGTCAATTTCAACAAGTGTCAGACATGCTTCTGTAACGTCTCTGATGCGTTGCGTCATAAACATACATTTTTAGGACACTGTGTTAAATATAGTTTAATACTTAGAACACACCTTGAGATTGCTTAGTTCAGATTTGCGCTCCTTGGAGTGTTTTGAGCGCAAGAACGTAACGCATGTTTGTGTTGCGTGTCTGCTGGATGGTTGTTTTCTTCACTCTATAAACTGTGTGTTGCCCACACAGCTGAAGTTTCACTTACTGCCCTCTGGATTAAACAGGTGGTACTACAAGCTTGCATTTCTCAGGAATTTTCCTTATTACGCTCCGGGGGCATTGCGATTAATTGCGATTCATTTTTTAACATTTTATTTTTTTATTAATTAATAAAGTAAGTTAAAGTATATACATGAAGAATGTATATTTACTGCTGTACAGTGTTAAATTTAAATATTGACTATTGAGATTTACTAGTGAGTGTGTTTTAAGAGAGTTTGTTTTCTCCAGGGCCAAAATTAGCCATAAATGAACACCCATAATAAATGTGTGTGTGTGTGTTATGCAGATATGTGGGGTATGTGTGTGTGTGTGTGTGTGTGTGTGTGTGTGTGTGTGTTATGCAGAGATGTGGGGTGTGTGTGTGTGTGTGTGTTATGCAGAGATGTGGGGTGTGTGTGTGTCACGAACCCCGCTCCCTCGCTCCGCCCCTTCGAGCTTCCACGCTCGTTTTGCTCCCTCGGGCTTCCACGCTCGCTAACCAGGTGAATTTTTATGAGGTGGCTCTGAAAGACAATTTTCAATGTGGACTGAATGAGCCAGCCTCATCATTCATGCCTGGTGGTCGCTGCTCTCTCAACCTGGCTCAGTTTATTGACCTCGCCCTACTGTACGCTGGTTCCTCGTTTACTGTGGGGGAGGCAGACACTGAACCAGCGCTCCACGCCACGGCCCCAGTCTCGAGGCCTACCACGGCCCCCGTCTGGAAGCCTACCACGGCCCCCGTCGCGAAGCCTACCACAGCCCCCGTCTCGAAGCCTACCACGGCCCCCGTCCCGAAGCCTGACACGGCCCCAGTCCCGAAGCCTGACACGGCCCCAGTCCCGAGGCCTGACACGGCCCCAGTCCCGAGGCATGTCACGGCCCCAGTCCCGAGGCCTGTCACGGCCCCAGTCCCGAGGCCTGTCACGGCCCCAGTCCCGAAGCCTGTCACGGCCCCAGTCCCGAAGCCTGTCACTGCCCCAGTCTCAAAGCCTGGCACGGCCAGCGAGTCAAGGCCCATGCCCGCCACGGCCAACGAGCCAGCGCCCATGCCCGCCACGGCCGGCGAGCCAGTGCCCATGTCTGCCATGGTCAGCGAGCCAGGGCCTGTAGCCTCGACCGCCCCAGAGCCAGCGCCTGTAGCCTCGACCGTCCCCATGGCCACGTCCCCTGTTGGCCGAAGACGTAAGAGAAGGAAGAGGGCCCCTTCTCCCCAGACTCGTCTTGTGCTCAAGACCGCAGAGGTTCCCTCAGAGTCTTCCACGGCTCTGCCGGGCTCTGCTCCGCCCTCAGAGTCTTCCACGGCTCTGCCGGGCTCTGCTCCGCCCTCAGAGTCTTCCACGGCTCTGCCGGGCTCTGCTCCGCCCTCAGAGTCTTCCACAACTCTGCCAGCCTCTGCTCCGCTCTCAGAGTCTTCCACGGCTCTGCCAGCCTCTGCTCGCCCCTCAGAGCCCTCGCAGGCTCCACCTCACGAGCCTCCCAAGGCTCCTCCTCTCGAGCCTCCCAGGGCTCCTCCTCTCGAGCCTCCTAGGGCTCCGTTTCTCGAGCCTCCCAGAGCTCTACCTCCCAAGCCTCTCAGGGCTTCGTCTCTCGAGTCTCTCAGGGCTCCTCCTCCTCTCAAGCCTCTCAGGGCTTCGTCTCTCGAGTCTTCCAGGGCTCCTCCTCCCCTCGAGCCTCTCAGGGCTCCGTCCCTCGAGTCATTCAGGGCTCCTCCCCCTCTCAAGCCTCTCAGGGCTTCGTCTCTCGAGTCTCTCAGGGCTCCTCTTCCCCTCCAGCCTCTCAGGGCTTCGTCTCTCGAGTCTCTCAGGGCTCCTCCTCCCCTCCAGTCTCTCAGGGCTCCTCCTCCCCTCCAGCCTCTCAGGGCTTCGTCTCTCGAGTCTTTCCTGGCTCCCCACCTCAAGCCTCTCGAGCCTTCCAGGGCTCTGCCACTAGAGCCTCTCGAGTCTTCCACGGCCTTTTTCCCAGAGCCTCCTATGGCTCCACCTCACGAGCCTCCCACGGGTCTGCTCCCAGAGACTCCAGGGCCTCCTACGGCTCCACCTCCCGAGCCTCCTACGGCTCTGCTCCCAGAGACTCCAGAGCTTTCTAGGGCTCCGCCTCCCGAGCCTCCTACGGCTCCCCCTCCAGAGCCTCCTACGGCTCCACCTCCCGAGCCTCCTACGGCTCTACCCCCCGAGACTACAGAGCCTTCCAGGCCTTCCCCCTTAAAGCCTCCTTCGGCTCCACCTCCAGAACCTTCCAGGCCTCCGCCTCTAGAGCCTCCCACGGCGCCACTGTCATTGGCTTCACCTCCTGAGCCTTCCAGGCCTTCACCCCTAAAGCCTCCTACGGCTCCACCTCCCGAGCCTCCTACGGCTCTACCCCCCGAGACTACAGAGCCTTCCAGGCCTTCCCCCTTAAAGCCTCCTTCGGCTCCACCTCCAGAGCCTTCCAGGCCTCCGCCTCTAGAGCCTCCCACGGTGCCACCGTCATTGGCTCCACCTCCAGAGCCTTCCAGAACCCCACCTCTAGAGCCGCCTACGGTGCCACCTCCGTCGGCTCCGCCGCCAGAGTCTTCCAAGTCTCCGCCTCTAGAGCCTCCTGCGGCACCACCTCCCTCTGCCCTGTCTCTTGGGCTCCCTATGGCGCCGCCTCCTCAGTCTCTCAGTGCCCCGCCTGCCGAGTCTCCCACGGCTCCGCCTTTCACGGCTCTTCCCTGGCCTCCTGACCCTGTCCGGTGGCCTCCTGACCCTCTTCCTGCCCTGTGGCCTTTTCCCTGGCCTCCTGACCCTCTCCCTATCCTATGGCCTCTTCCCTGGCCTCCTGACCCTGTTCCTGTCCGGTGGGCACCTTCCAGGCCCCCTGACCCAGACTCTGCCCTATGGCTGCCCCCTAGATCTCCTGACCACCCACCTGTCCGCTATGTTCCCCCTGACCTTGCCTTGAAACTGCCCATTGACCCCATGGACAGTCTCATTTCCCTCTGTGCCCCTTGGACTGCCCTCAATTTTGTTTGTGTGTATTGTGGGTTTTCTGTTCAGGGGTTTTTTGTTTGTTGGGATCGTCCAGCACCTCTTCCCAGAGGTCGCGCTCCTCGCACCGAGCGCGGCCGTCAGGAGCCGTCCATTATAGAGGGGGGAGTACTGTCACGAACCCCGCTCCCTCGCTCCGCCCCTTCGAGCTTCCACGCTCGTTTTGCTCCCTCGGGCTTCCACGCTCGTTTTGCTCGCTCGAGCTTGCACGCCGTTTTGCTCCTACAAGCTCTCATGCTCGTTAGCAGGTCTCCCTCCTCTGGCTCGCATGCCCGCTCTCCTATCACCAGTATTAGTTTCACCTGTACTCGTCTCATCACCTATCATTGTTTACACCTGCACTCGCCCCTATATATATCACAACCCTTTCGTCTCACGCCTGTTGGTTATTGTATGTAGTTTCCCGTGTCTTTGCCCCCCGCTAGTCCCGTCTAGTTTCGAACTCCCTTGTGTGTAGTCTTCCTCTTAGCTTGCCAGCTCCGGTGTTCCCCTTGTTCCCCTGTCTTTGATCCCGCTAGTCCCGTCTAGTTCTATGCCCTAGTTGTTAACTGTTTTCCCGGCTTCGACCTCCCGCTCTCGTTGACCACTCTCTCCCGGATTTGCCCCTTTATTCTATTCTGATTCCCCGGCTCCGACATCACGCCCCCCTTTGACGACGCTTCACTGGATTTGCCCTTGTTTGTACTTTTGCCTGCAATAAAACGCAGTTTTGACTAACATTGTGACTGTCTCTTCTTGTGCGGGGGTTACAGTGTGTTATGCAGAGATGTGGGGTTATTCAGAGGCAAAGGCTGTAATCAGTGTCAAATAAAGTGGGATACATTTCCTCACAGGCCACAAATCATTGTGTGTGTGTTCGGAGTCAGAATAAACACAGGTCAAGCCATTCTCCAAATTATCTCCTATTAATAATAAAGGGGAGAAAGAAAGGGGGAATTAGTTATAAATCAGTGTGTCTGTAAGCTGGGGAAGGGACAAAGCTGGTGGAAGATTGAATCAGAAAAGTCATCATTAGGATAATCCGTCAGAACATCTTCTAGATGGTACCCACAGAGAAGTTTGAGAGAGAGAGACAGGCAGAGATTGAGACATGCAAAGAGAGAGAGAGAGAGAGAGAGAGAGAGACAGGTTGAGAGAGAGACAGGCAGAAAGAAAGAGAGAGAGAGACAGTCTGACGTAATGCCAGCATGACAGACCCAGACAAATAATTCGGCTAATTATGGAAGAACATGACTGCAGCAGCGATTGGTCTGATCAGCGGGGGGGTAAAAAAGGAAAGATCATGAGAATGAAAAGGCTGATTGAAGATGAGGAAACGAGACTCTGAACACACAGCATCTCTGTCTTTCTCTCTTTCTATTTCAGACAGGCGAAGACAAAGTCACAGGTACAGAGTAATGCAAACCTGTAATTGAGTTCCTCATTAAAATCACAGCCTCATGAATATGAACGACCTCACCCTCATCTGCATATCTCAGACTATTTGTGTTACTCGTGACCCAGTAGGGGACACAGAAGTTTGGAAAAGACAGGAAGAGAAAGTGTGAAACTGAAAGGTTGAGGAGGAGGAGAGAGGAGCGGTTCGGAATTAAGGGAATAACACATTAAGGCCTCGCCTTCCTGTGGCCATCTCAAACGAAGATTTATAGTTGTTCTGGGCGGGGAATAATTGGTGGGGAGATTGATGGGAGGGTTTTGAATGAGGGCAGAGAGCTATAAGCTGCTCCTCTCCATCATAACAAATTGATGAATGTCAGATTTTCCCAAAGCTGCCGTCGAGCCCAGGGGCGAATGGCGAGAAAGTCGGAGAGCGAGAGAGCGCAAAGAGCTGCAGTACAGTCTAGTCATAATGGCTGCGCCCTTGAACTAGAGAGAGAGAGAGAGAAAGTTGGGTTATCTGGGGCTACTTTTTGTTTCCCCCTCAAATGAAACCACTGGAACTCCATTATTTATGTTTTGAGAATAACAGATGCAGCCAAAGGGCAGATTTATAAGTGTTAAAAATTTAAAATGAGGTGACAGCCAGACTCGATCTGCATTTTTGTCCTCCCCCTCCCCTTTCTGTATAATGTATACATTTCCCTCCATAGTTCTTGTCGCCCGCTAGTTTCCAGTGCTATGGATCAAACATACTTGGGCTCATAAACGCTCAATTTAAGTCTTAATTTTCTTACTTAACTTTTCTCAAAGGTCATTTCAGTATTTCATTTTTCGTCTCTACTGAGATGAAAGCTTTCCACCTCACTTCAGAGGCCGGAAATGTTCTAGAATTAGAAGCCACTGGTTGTACTTTTGTGTTCCAGAGATGCTGCTCATGTTGTCCACCACCAAAAATTAGCTGGCTGGTGGAAAAATCATAGAAATTACAAAAATAAAAGGTAACATTTTACAATAAGGTTCTATTTTATTAGGTATTATACAATATACAATATTAGTTGGGACACTTTTGTGTGTGGTATTTTACCAAAAAAACCTGCATCTTATTGCCTAACCACACACACGCAATAAGCACTGAAATTGCACCACTTCTTGAGTATTTAAATTAAGTGATTGTTACTCCTTTCTATAAAAATTAGGCTTATAATAGATTGTGCTTCATTAACAAATAATGCCCGGCACCATTAACATCACACTACTATGGGGCTAAAGGCACCCCTTGGGGTAAAAGTCTCCCTCAATTGGGGTAAAAGGCCCCTAGGGGGTTTAAAGTGATATCATGTAGATACTGGGACAATAGTTATAGAGCACAATTTGTCAACTAATGCAAATCATTTTGAGACAGCAAGATGCTTTTTTTTTTTATTTAGTAAAAAACTTAAAATGATGCTTACTCAAAATAACTACTATAGAAAAACACATTTCCTGTCAATTTCAAACACATTTGATATTTTATTACATCTCATGTATTCTTAGGAAAGTGCTGTGGTAGTCTGTTGCTATTTAGTGCTTTGGGAGAAAAGAAAATGAAAGGAGCCTTTTACACTGTAGAGCCTTTAGCCCCATTGTACCCTACAGCCAAATAAAAACAGGCTGTAAAATTAATTTTATTTAAAAGAGATGTTTGTGTATTTTCTATCAATCATATCAGCATATAATGATGAAATCATGGAGAAGAGCATTATTATAACATTGTAGGCAGGCTGAAGACAGGAGCAGATGAAGATGAGGTGTGAGAACCCAAGTGCAGTTTATTTACAAAGTGAATCTCAAATCCATGAAAGAAACACAACAGAGCATAAACCTTGGCAAAACTAGACTTTGACTTGACTGGGCTTGCCTTGGCTAAAGAAAACAAAGACCATGACAACAAAGTTAAAGGTTAATACAATCACAATACTGGACAAAGACATGGGAAACACAAGGGCTATAAATACTCGGACAAGATAACATGACAACCAATGGAAAGACAGAACTAATAACAAGATAACTAGACAATGAAACAAGTACCAATGCCAAAAAAAAACCGATGAACAGATAACAAGACCAATAAAACATAAATCAATGAAAAGACAGGACTAATAAACATGGTAAAACCAGAGGGTCACATGACATAGACAGGAACACGAAACGCAACTAAATTTTCTAAATAAAAGTAATATCCAGATGCGCAGTCAAGCTCAATTTCAGCAAGTTAAAGAGATGATTCAGGTGTCTGGATCACAGTGATGCTCTATTGTCTTAACAGAGTGGGTCATATCACGGTGGTCTGTTGAATCATCCGCTATATAGCATGATAGCAAGATATACAGTATATATTCAGAATCGGCCCGCAAGATCAGAACTGTGCATATGCAAATTGCACCAAGCAGCAATTTTGTGGGTGCGTTTGCGACATTGCCTGATCTACATAATTCCATTAGGAAAGTGGCCATTAAACCATCGCAGACAGCGCGTGCAAAAAACAAAAACAAAATAAATGCCGTTTTTACCAGGCACAATTCATTCTTAGCGAATTCCCCACATATTGTTTACAGTTATCGAGAAAATTGACTTATAAATGGCTTTTTTACTTACAGTTGTCCTTAAAAGTCATGGAAAAGTCATGTAAATTTGTATTACACTCTGCTCTAAAATATTTAATCACCTAAACTGTTGGTTAGAGATGGTGTCGAGTAGAACTTGCTCACAAGTCATATTGATGTCCAATTTCTAAGTTCATCCTTTTGAGTTGATTTGTTTTAGATAATTGGTCAAAATGATTCACAAATTGATCTGAATGATTCATCAGTGAATTGGCCTGAATCAAAATAGGTTTTTAAAAAACAGTTTCCAAAAATCTAAATGACTGGACAAGTCATGAAAATGTATTGTTCAAAAAGGGTGTGGACTCTGTTATCTGGTCAAGTTGATCAAACCAGCATAGACTTTCTGATAAAGCTGGTTGACTAAAGAAGTCTTGCTGGTTACCAGCTCTGCTGCTCTTGTCAGCAGCCAGCAGGGTCTGCTCTCTGTCTCTGCATGCTATGACTTCCAGGCTGGAAAAAGCTTTAAAGATTCATATTATAGATGGTGGTATAGGGAAGATGCCAAAAACAAGTGAATATGTATTTTTAATCACAGCATACAGCAAACAGCATTGAGACCGCACAACAGGCAAAAGGTTTCTTTAATCTGTGTTCAATATTTGCACCATATTGTGGTCATGAACTACCCAAGTACTGGCATGAACCATCTATTCATTTTATGTCAAATTGTGTTTAAAACATCTTGTTTTTTGATGGTTAAATCAGAAATTTAAGAACAAATCAGAGAATACATATTAAAGGGATATTTCTCCAAAAAAAAATTTACTCACCCTCATGATATCCCAGGTGTGTATGACTTTCTTTCTTCACCAGTACACAATGTCTTAGCTCAGTAGGTCCTTAAGTGAATGGAGATTTCTCTTTTGAAGCTCCAAAAATCACAAACGGTCAGCATAAACATCATCGATACGACACCAGCTGTTTTGTGCAAAAATATCTAAGTTCCCCTTCTGTCACTCACTCGACGTTGTGTCGATGTAGTGACGCTCTTGGGAGTCCCAAACACCTCAAATCTTTGAGAAAAGGCCAATGAGGTGTTTGGGGCTCCCAAGAGCGACCCCTAGTGTCACTACATCGACACAACTTCTCATTCCCTCCATTAGAGAACGAAGGTTACAACACTAACCGAGACGTTCTTTTTTTAACTCTAAATCATGTTTCCGGTCAGCAGCTTGGCTGGTTTTGGTTTAGATCTGTATTTATCTGTTTCTTTATCCTGGATGTCTAAACTGAGTGGAGAATGTGAGATTACGTTTGTATCATGGCAATGGAATACGTCACAGGAGAGACCGATTGGACTCCACTCTCCACTCGGAAGCATTTGATTATAGTTAAAAGAACATAAATAGTGATCTTATTTTCACACCAAACGTGATCGAATCACATTAGAAGACATTAAAGGGATAGTTCACACAATAAAGAAAATTCAGCCATTGTTTACTCAACCCTGTGTTGTTATAACCCCATATGACTTTGTTTATTTTTCTTAACACAAAGGAATAAATTGTGTAAAGAATGTTGTGCTCAGTGATGTCATACAATGGCAGTTTATGGTGACCACTGCTTCAAGCTTCAAAAGGATGCAAAATTATAATTTAGAAGTCTAATAAATTATTCCATTCATGATTATTATGAGAGCATATGATGAGTTTTGGTAAGAAACAAACTGAAATCTAATGTTTTATTTAGTAAAACTGTTGACCGACCGTTACTCTCCTCTGCAAGTTCATGAGACTGCACGAGACCAGTAGTTCACGCAGTCCACTGGCAAAATGGGCCATTCAAGTGACATTTCGTTTTATTTATCTAGAAACAGGTCCACCACAGAGATAGAAACAACAGCACACATCACAGCTGCACACAAACTAGAGAACCAAATTTACTAAATACTGTTTGTCCGATGAGTATGTAGTCGGAGAATAGATGCATTTCTATGCCCAGCCTCGTTTGTTTGAAACAGAGTACTCAATCAAACTGAGAGATAGAGGAAGCAGGAATTTCCTCTCCATTCTGAACAGGTGAGCATTTGTGACAGAACTCTGACTGAAGAGATCGATACCTCAGCGAAAACATTCGGTAGGTATGACATTCTCGGCTAAAATCAAGTCGTTTTTAACTGGCTTGTGAGATGCTGGCTTCAATAAACTGTTATGGGAAAGTTTTTGGATAGTGCTAGTTCATAGCAGGCGGGGTTTCCCGATGCAATGCTGAAAATAGAAACAAAGCAATGGCAGAATATATTGTCGATTGTCATGGCTGGTTAGGACCAAAACTCTGATTAACATGGAAAATATACTGTACCTTTTATCATGTGTCATTTGCCGTCAGGCTAGGACAAGGTGTGACTGTAGCTGCCTTCAGCCTCCTCTGTCTAACTCTCTCAGTTTGATTGAGTACTCTGTTTTAAACAAATGAGGCTGGGCAAAGAAATGCATCTACACTCACCTAAAGGATTATTATGAACACCATACTAATACTGTGTTTGACCCCCTTTCGCCTTCAGAACTGCCTTAATTCTATATGGCATTGATTCAACAAGGTGCTGAAAGCATTCTTTAGAAATGTTGGCCCATATTGATAGGATAGCATCTTGCAGTTGATGGAGATTTGTGGGATGCACATCCGTTCCACCACATCCCAAAGATGCTCTATTGGGTTGAGATCTGGTGACTGTTGGGGCCATTTTAGTGCAGTGAACTCATTGTCATGTTCAAGAAACCAATTTAAAATGATTCGAGCTTTGTGACATGGTGCATAATCCTGCTGGAAGTAGCCATCAGAGGATGGGTACATGGTGGCCATAAAGGGATGGACATGGTCAGAAACAATGCTCAGGTAGGCCGTGGCATTTAAACGATGCCCAATTGGCACTAAGGGGCCTAAAGTGTGCCAAGAAAACATCCCCCACACCATGACACCACCACCACCAGCCTGCACAGGGGTAACAAGGCATGATGGAGCCATGTTCTCATTCTGTTTACGCCAAATTCTGACTCTACCATCTGAATGTCTCAACAGAAATTGAGACTCATCAGACCAGGCAAGATTTTTCCAGTCTTCAACTGTCCAATTTTGGTGAGCTCTTGCAAATTGTAGCCTCTTTTTCCTATTTGTAGTGGAGATGAGTGGTACCCGGTGGGGTCTTCTGCTGTTGTAGCCCATCCGCCTCAAGGTTGTGCGTGTTGTGGCTTCACAAATTATTTGCTGCATACCTCGGTTGTAACGAGTGGTTATTTCAGGCAAAGTTGCTCTTCTATCAGCTTGAATCAGTCGGCCCATTCTCCTCTGACCTCTAGCATCAACAAGGCATTTTCGCCCACAGGACTGCCGCATACTGGATGTTTTTCCTTTTCACACCATTCTTTGTAAACCCTAGAAATGGTTGTGCGTGAAAATCCCAGTAACTGAGCAGATTGTGAAATACTCAGACCGGCCCGTCTGGCACCAACAACCATGCCACGCTCAAAATTGCTTAAATCACCTTTCTTTCCCATTCTGACATTCAGTTTGGAGTTCAGGAGATTGTCTTGACCAGGACCACACCCCTAAATGCATTGAAGCAACTGCCATGTGATTGGTTGATTAGATAATTGCATTAATGAGAAATTGAACAGGTGTTCCTAATAATCCTTTAGGTGAGCGTATACTCTGACTACAAATCCATCATAGACATATTTAGTAAGTTTGGTTCTCTGGTTTGTGTGCAGCTGTGTTGTGTTCTGTTGTTTCTATCACTGTGGTGGACCTGTATTTAGATAAACAAAACGTGATTTCTCTTGAATGCCCCTAGTCGCGAGGTGGGCTGCTTGAATTGGTTCTCTCGTGCCGTCTCATTATGAATGCACAGAGGAGAATAACGGCCAGTCAACAGTTTCACTAAATTCGATTTCAGTTTGTTTTTCACCAAAGTTCATCATGTGCTTTCATAGCAATCACGATTATCATGGAATCATTTATTAGACTTCTGAATTATACTTTTGCATTCTTTTGAAGCTTGAAGTGGTGGTCACCATTAACTGCCATTGTGTGACATCACTGAGCACAATTTTTTTTTTCACAGTTAAGAACAAGAATGTCAAATGGGGTTATAACAACTCAGGGGTGAGTAAACAATGATTGAATTTTAATTTTGGGGTGAACTATCCCTTTAATTAAACAGCTGGTGTTGTATCAATGATGTTTATGCTGACTGTCTGTGATTTTTGGAGGTTTAAAAGAGAAATCACCATCCACTTGAATTTTAAAGACCTACTGATTTAAGACATTTTTCTATTTTTCTTCAAATGTCTTCTGGTGAAGAAAGAAAGTCATACACACATGGGGATATCATGAGGGTGAATAAATAATGAGAGAATTTTCATTTTTGGGTGAACTATCCCATAAAGTATTACAGGCCCAAAAAGTATTTGAACACTTAATCTACATATAAACAATACATATATTAATTTCATTGCATTAGATAAAAAGATGCTAGACCTTTTCTCAGAACTAACTTTACATTTCTAAGAAATCTTTGGAATGACTTTTGGAATGACAGAACCAAACTATTTCTAACCAGCCCTCTGAGACCAGCATGGAAATTCATACTGGTATAAACTGGCCTTTTCAGCAGTGAACCGTGTCATTCTTTAAAATAAATGTTTCTTATTGCAGTATCTAATGTAATTTTTCAATTTTTAAGTGTGACTTAAGTGTCTAAATACTTTCTGGGGCTTGTGTATGTGCCAAGCGACCTCATAAAACCCATTACCGTAATCCATTAACTGGGCGATTGTACAAGATGCATTGCTAGAGACAGTGTGGAGGAAAAGATCCTTACTGATACTTTTTTTCCTGATCATCTGTTTATTTCTGTTTTGTAGATACTGGCTCTGGATCAGGAGATGATGGTGAGTATTTTCAACTCATCTCTAATTAATACAGATTATTACAGTGATCTCATCTGTCACTTGAGACGCACAAATACACACTGATGCTCAGACTGTGTTCAGATGACAGCAGCTTCTGTCTTCCTATCCTGATAGATATGAATATGTCAGTGGTGCTTATGAACTGAATCCAGGATGAAGAATTTCACTCTAGAGCTGGGCTAATTAAAAAGAGATACAGGATGGGGTGATGGGGACATCAAGAGAGAAAGAGTTACAGAGGGAGACAAAAGAGAGTGGGAGGGAAACAAATCGGAGAAAGGGCTCTGAAGTGAGGGATAAGTGATCTGCTCTGAAAGGGGAATGGTGGAGAAACAAGAAATGGAGAGAGAGAGAAGAGAGAAACTCAGATGATGAGATAAATGCAGGAAGCCAACAGCTCAGATCAAGAGATGATAAACATAAGAAGAAAAGGGAGGAGGATAGAAAACAGCCAAGAATAGGAAACAGAGAGTGAGGAGAAAAGGAAAGAACGAGGAGAGGACACAAAGACAAAAGCAGATAAATGGAGGGTGGGCAATAAATGCAGTCCCAAAATCAGAAAGTTAAGAGCTTTGTGGCTTTAGTCCATGTCTGTTGCTTTGAGGTCAACTATACACTAGAGTTTTCCTAAAAGTTGGCAAAAGTAACAGATAACAGATAATTTTACTAAAATGTAGTCTTTCTGTTCTCTTCTCTGGTGGTTTAGTAAGACGATTCAGTGAATTATTCCTTAGAATGTTTCAAACCCTAATTTGCAAGTTCATGAGTCTTTCTGTGCAATTTATTAAAAGAAGCAGTTCAAGAGTCATTCACTCATGAATCAGATCACAATAGTCCTGCTGTATGTTTTTACAAGCAGCCAGTAAGTCAACACAATAGAAAGATTTGTTGTCTTGACATTATTTCGTGAATAGACCTAGTACAGTACACTACAAAAACACTGAATATTTCCCTTCTCATGCAAGTTTGAACTGTCATATAACTGTCAAATAACATAATTTGAGGCATGCTAGGATGCAAGGTGACTGACAAAATCAGGCAAACATGCAAGGTGGTCAGCGGGGGTCAGACGTAACACTGTTACAACTGTACTCACGCCATAAGAAACATGGTATCAAACGCTCCTTCTAGAGTTTGTTAGCTTTCATTCAGTTAAGCCGGTGTCACACTAGCCGATTTTTCCCAATGATTTTCAGGTGTGAGCTTCATTAGCATAATCGCCGGCAAGATGGAGGGGGATAAAGCACACATTAGCATCTGTCAGTGGGATGTAGTTAATCATTTGACTGTCGGGGCACCCTGATGAGTTAATGGTTCCAGCAATGGAAAAGCACATCAAAACACTCTGTTGCCGAGGCTGGGTCTTGTGTTCTCGTCTAGTTACCAATGAGCTTCTTTTACTGAGGAACTGACAAGACGTCGAGCTGATCGAAACATTTTCATCACACTCAGCTGTACATCATCACAAACACTGATTGTAATCCATAGTGATTCTGTCACCAAGTGTTTTTCCTTCCTTTTCCCAACACTAAAATTACATCAGAAAGTGAAGACACAACAGTCTGTTTTTATTGAACGTCTTTACTCACTAAAAGCTGCATATGGACAAACGTGTTCTTCTGCAAGCCTCGAAGGGGATAAATACACAATCACGCACTTTCACATGAGGCTCGTTTGGAGCATTTGTTTCAGAACCTGGTCCGTTTTCTCCCTTGGATCAGTTTGTATAGGCATATATGAACACGGCAATTACACCCGGATGAGCACTAAAACAATCCTAGATGGAGAAAAATGTGTAGGTCAGCTCGTCACTGTAATACATCATCAAAACGCTGATATAGCCTTTCCTTTTGGCGGTGGTAGATCTTCTCAATCGCTTCTCTCTCCCTCTCGCATCCTTACACAAACACACACACTTGCACACAGACATTCACACAGAAAGAGTGAAGCCATGTTTTTTGTGTGTCAAGCTACAGGTCTAAAAATGCCCTAAATCATTTTCAAAATCAAGTTGTTTGGAGTCTGCTAGTGTGGCGCTGACTTTACACTGTATCTTCCGAGCATCTGGCAAGAGAATGCCTTTATTGTCAGAGATCAGAGATATCAAGTATAGGAATATCCCACATACACTTTGAATGGAACGCGGCGTAAGCTTTTTCCTAGTTTTAAACTATAAACTTCATTGAATTTAAAGAAGTAGAAAAAAAGACAGGCAGGAACAGCATAAGGTTTTACAGACATTCGCACATTTTACTCTTATACTGGAGTTAGTTACTCTTGTGTTGGAATAGTAGTAGGCTCCTATCATATGCTCTCCTTATTACTTCACCATGACTGGACAGGCCATTATTGAAGTATTCATCTGTCTGACATCAGAATGTTTTGCAATTATGGAATGTTCAATGGGGAGAATGTTTTGAGTTCTGAAAGTTCCAGTACTGTATGTTTTCATTGAAAAAGTTCAATGAACTCCTAGCTCAAAAGATAAAGGTAAAAGTGATTTTCTCATGATACAGCTCTCAATATCTATCATCTATGTTATTTTTCTCTCTCTTTTTATAGTTAATGAAGGTTCTGCAGAGATCAGTCAGAAGGAGACATCGACGTGCGATATTTGTCAGTTCGGGGCTGAATGTGACGAGGATTCAGAAGACGTGTGGTGAGTCACAAACACGTGACAGCTTTCCAGGGCCTGAAATCAGGTGTGTTCGACTTGAACTGCATCTCGATTTATTGATGGACAAGATTTGCTGATTGCAGTTGGGGGAGGAGTTGCAGGACACTTTGCGATTCTTGTCGTGTGCTGAACCTATACCAGTCCTTTCCTTACCTTGTTCACTTAGACTTCCCATCTTCTCTTTTTCCCCTTTTCTGTTTTGGTTCAGCCTTGTAATATATTCAGCCCATTGCCTAACATATTAACATATTCTTTTGTGGCATTCAATGGTGAGCCTAGCAGGTTGTAAATGTTAATTGTGTTGTCACTAGACTGTATGGGTCAGTTCTCTGTCACTCTCGAAGGATGATGGATTATTTCCTTGTACGAGGACCGCCGTTCAGGACAATGGACAGATGACCCTATATATGGAGGGGCAAAAGATTGCAGCTCTCTTCTGCTATTCTGTCTTCATTTAATAGAGTTCCTCTTCCATTGCTGACAGATTAAACCCTTAGGACCATGGGCGGGCAATTACTATTCTAATATCCCTCACAGTAATACGCTAACCTGACAGCTCAGAGGGAGACACAGCAATGCAGAGAGCAAGATATATCAAAAGGGACGGCAAGCAAACGAGGGAGAAAATGTCCGAAAAAGACAAGGATGAAAAGAAAGAGGGAAATTAGACAATCCAAGCAGTTAATGTGAAGGAATATGTCTATTTTAAATTTCATAGTGTCAAGTAAAAATGGGTGTGGGGATTGCAAAACCATTGCACAGAAAAAAATATATAAAATTAGCATTTTAGAAAATACCAATGCTTGCAAGAAGTATATTGTCAATGTTTTAGGTTTAAGGTTTTAGGCTTTGGTTCTTTGAAAACAAGATGTATGCTCAATATGTCCTCAATTTATTTTCAGTCCACTGTACATGAGAATCAATACAAGTACAGAGTAAATGCTTTGTAAATGATTAAATACATGCAAGGAAAGATCAAAATTAAATGTCAAACCAATCATAGGAACTGAGTCTGAATTGGCTCATTTAAATGCTAAAATCATGGGACGTTAAAGTGTTTGATGCACTCTGTAGACACGGGTATCTGACAAATAACATGAACATTAAACCTTTTTTCAACATCAAGATTGTATGATAAAATGTCGTTCTCCATTTTTTATTCTCCTATCCCTCATTAATATTCATGCAACCATATGTAAACAATTTGTTGGGTGATTTTCCCAGAAACCTTGTTGTTCTTTGGCGCAAAACCTCAAAATGTTTTAATATTTGTTTGAGTATCATGACCACCCCAACAATATAGCAATATTGGCTCAACCAATGCCAGTTTGGGGCAGGACTATCTGTTTGACGATCCAATGGCAGACTGGGGGAGTGTTTGAGAAACCTTTTAAAATTCCTTTTTGTTACACTAGTAGCACAGTATATAGAGGCACAGAAAACACTTCAGTTGTAGAGAAAAAAAGTCAAATATGGCCCCTTTAAGAGAAGCAGTTTGTGTGTGAGAGTCTGTAAGTAGCTCTATCTGTGACCCTTCTCTCTGCAGGCCAAGACACAACACTCAACCCTCATGCTAACAGTTTTGTTGTTTAATATGCAGGGAATCTTTAAACCAAATATAGCTGCTTCAATTCCTGTTTAGATTATCTTTTTCTTTGAGAATGATGAAATCCCTCCTGATCCTTTATTAGTTGCTTTCATCAATAATCATTTTTGGAAAGCTTTAAAAAATGAGAAAATATATTTTTCATCAGCTACAATGAACAGTGAGTGTGATAGATTGATTTGCAGAGTTGTAATTATAGACATTATAGGAGTTCTCTCTCTTTCATTTCCCTTGGAATCTATTTGTGTGTGCGTGCTGTGTCTGATAACCAATTAGCAGCTACATCTGCAAGCATTGACACAGCCTGGCCCTGTTGCATAGAAATTCAGCTCAAACGATTTCAAACAGTAATCAATTTGTACTCTTCTAATGACATTTACTGCTGCTCAGAATAAACGGAATGAATATGCTTCAAAGCATGTCACTTTTACACTATAATAATCACATCTGTGTGCGTGTCTCCATATGTGTATGTGTGTGCCAAGTGGTTGTGTGAAGCCATGATGTGTGAGTCAGTCAAGCGGGGTTTTATTCGTTTTTTCTTCGCCTATGTCTTGCCTGGTTCTGCATTATCCTCCAAGACTCCTCATCTCCATATGCAGCATTTTCGCCCTTTGAGTATCAAGTCAAGTCAAGTCAAGTGGTTTTTATTGTCGTTTCAACCATATACAGTTAGTACAGTACACAGCAAAACGAGACAACGTTCCTCCAGGACCATGGTGCTACATAAAAACAACAAAGGACCAACATAGGACCACATGAGACTACACAACGAAATAAAATACCTATATAAACTACCTATATATACCTATATAAAGTGCATGTGCAAACATGTGCAAAAAGTACAGGACAGTACAACAAATTACTGACAATGAACAGGACAATAGACAGTGCAGCGCTGACCAGTACTCAGTAGTGCAAAAAGATGACAGTTTCTAAAAATGTAAACATAACATACTATGAGATAGTGTTCTATGCACATAGCAGTTATTGAAGTAGCAGACAGTTATAAAGTGACAGTTATTAAAGTGCAACTCAGGACACGTGTGTGTCAAAGTATTGAGAAGTCTGATGGCTTGGGGGAAGAAGCTGTTACACAGTCTGGCCGTGAGGGCCCGAATGCTTCGGTACCTCTTGCCAGACGGGAGGAGGGTAAAGAGTTTGTGTGAGGGGTGTGTGGGGTCAGTCCACAATGCTGGTTGCTTTATGGATACAGTGTTTTTTGTAAATGTCTTTGATGGAGGGAAGAGAGACCCCAATGATCTTCTCAGCTGTCCTCACTATCCTCTGCAGGGCTTTGCGGTCCGAAACGGTGCAAGTCCCAAACCAGGCAGTGATGCAGCTGCTCAGGATGCTCTCAATAGTCCCTCTATAGAATGTAGTGAGGATGGGGGTTGGGAGATGTGCTTTCCTCAGCCTTCGAAGAAAGTAGAGACGCTGCTGGGCTTTCTTGGTGATAGAGCTGGTGTTGAGGGACCAGGTGAGGTTCTCCGCCAGGTGAACATCAAGGAATTTGGTGCTCTTGACGATCTCCACAGAGGAGCCGTCGATGTTCAGCGGAGTGTGTTCACCTTGTGCTCTCCTAAAGTCAACAACCATCTCTTTTGTTTTGTCGACATTCAGGGACAGGTTGTTGGCTCTACACCAGTTCGTCAGCCGCTGCACCTCCTCTCTGTATGCTGACTCGTCGTTCTTGCTGATGAGACCCACCACGGTCGTGGTCATCGGCGAACTTGATGATGTGATTCGAGCTGTGCATTGCTGCACAGTCGTGAGTCAGCAGAGTGAACAGCAGTGGACTGAGCACACAGCCCTGGGGGCCCCAGTGCTCAGTGTGGTGGTGGTGGAGATGCTGTTCCCGATCCGGACTGACTGAGGTCTCCCAGTCAGGAAGTCCAGGATCCAGTTGCAGAGGGAGGTGTCCAGGCCCAGCAGGTTCAGCTTTCCAATCAGGTGCTGGGGAATGATTGTGTTGAATGCTGAGCTGAAATCTATGAACAGCATTCGAACGTATGAGTCCTTATTGTCTAGGTGGGTGAGGGCCAGATGGAGGGTTGTGGTGATGGCATCGTCCGCTGAACGGTTTGAACGATCACGCAAACTGCAGTGGGTCTAGTGAGGGGGCAGCTGGGTCTTAATCTGCCTCATGACGAGCCTCTCGAAGCACTTCATGATGATGGGTGTAAGTGCGACGGGACGGTAGTCGCTGAGGCAGGACACTGAAGACTTCTTTGGCATGGGGATGATGGTGGTGGCCTTGAAGCACGTTGGAACAACGGCGCTGCTCAGAGAGATGTTGAAGATGTCGGTAAGAACATCTGCTAGCTGGTCTGCACATCCTCTGAGCACTCTGCCAGGAATGTTGTCTGGTCCAGCAGCCTTCCGTGGGTTGACTCTACGTAGAGTTTTCCTCACATCTGCCGTGGTAAGACAGAGCACCTGGTCGCTGGGAGGAGGAGTGGACTTCCTCGCCATCACGCCGTTCTGCACTTCAAACCGAGCGTAGAAGTCGCTCAGTGCATCTGGAAGGGAGGCATCTTTGTCACAGGCAACTGATGTTGTCCTGTAGTTAGTGATGGCCTGGATGCCCTGCCACATGCGCCGCGTGTCACCGCTGTCCTGGAAGTGACTGTGGATTCTCTGGGCGTGTGCGCTTTGCCTCTCTGATTGCCCGTGACAGTTTGGCCCTAGCTGTTCTTAGGGCTGCCTTATCGCCTGCTCTGAAGGCGGAGTCTCGGGACCTCAGCAGCGTGCGCACCTCCGCAGTCATCCACGGCTTCTGGTTGGAGCGTGTGGTGATGGTCTTGAGAAAGTGACATCATCAATGCACTTGCTGATGTAGCTGGTCACTGATGCTGTGTATTCCTCCAAGTTGGTAGAATCGCCATATGTTGCAGCCTCCCTGAACATGTGCCAGTCAGTACACTCAAAACAGTCCTGAAGAGCAGAGATGGCTCCTGCTGGCCAGGTTTTCACCTGCTTCTGAAGCGGTTTTGTGCGCCTGACGAGCGGTCTGTATGCTGGAATTAACATAACAGAGATGTGGTCTGAGTAGCCGAGGTGGGGCGGGGCTCCACCCGTGCACGCCTGGGATGTTTGTGTAAACAAGATCAAGCCGTTCACCCCTCTCGTTGCAAAGTCCACATACTGATGGAATTTAGGGAGCACTGTCTTGAGATTTGCATGGTTGAAATCTCCGGCGACAATAAACAGTCCGTCGGGGTGAGCGTTCTGCAGTTCGCTCATAGCCCCATACAGTTCACAGAGCGCTTCCTTAGCATTAGCGCTGGGGGAATGTAAACTCCGGTTATGCAAACAGTGGTGAATTCCGTGGTAGATAAAAGGTCTGCATCTAACAGTCACAAGCTCCAACAGCGATGAACAGTAACTAGAGACTAGCATAGAGTTCTTGCACCATTCCGTGTTGATGTAAACACACAAGCCACCACCGCGAAGTCTTACCGCAGAGAGCTGTATTTCTGTCGGCACGAAACGAGGCGAGCCCGTCTAGCTGAATGGCGGCATCCGAACTCTGTCGCTGAGCCACGTCTCCGTGAAAACAAAGACGCAGCAGTCTCTAAACTCACGCTGCGTAGCCTGCTGGAGTCGGATATAGTCCAGTTTATTGTCCAGGAGCAAACATTTGAGAGCAGGATAGACGGGAGAGCCGGCCGGCTAGGGTTTGTTTTTAGCCTAGCATGGACCCCGCCCTCTTTCCGCTTCTGCTTTCGCGACACCGCTACGGCGTCCTCTCCCCGCCACCGGCATCAGGCGACGCCGAGGGCTGGAGGCCTGGTCTCCGCAGCAAGCAGAGTACGCGTAGCGCCTCCTGCAGGTCATCATGCAGCTTGGTTTTTGCATGAGTCTTATATTTGAGTAGTGTCTGGCGATGGTAGACACGAACACTGGTTGCTCCGATGTCCATGTGTTGCAAAAGTCGGGCTTTTTTAACAAAAATAGCACCATTGTGGATCCGGAGTGGCCGCTGCGTGCTACCGCGCCGCCATCTTGGATCAAACCCATGCACAGCAGTATGCCCATGACAAGACCGGTATGCCCATGACAACCTGGCTTTTCAGCTTCATAAACAAAGTATTGGCTTTTCAGCTTGCAACTTCAGGTGTGTGTTTGACTCTCTCTCCGTTACTGTCGTTCTCGGCAGCCTTTCAAGCCCATCTCCGTCATCACTGTAACGAGACACATGTGTTACGTATCATTAATCAACAAGTGATGGCCCTTACCGCTTCCTCTCTTCCCAGCGACAGACACATGACCAAGTCCCGCCCCACACAGGCATACCAGGCTGACCTGCTTAAAGAAATGGACATAAGTGGTCCGGACCCTGAGATGTTTAAAGAGATGTGTCACGCTTCCAATCTAGTGTTCCGGGCTAAAAGTGACCACCCAGTCTATCAGCAGATCCATGGGTAGCCTGATGTCCTTGGAGCATCATCTTTGGCAGACCTTGACCTATATACATGAAAAGTACAAAGCTGTCTTGCTTGATGCCATCACGCCAGGATTTCCTTCTGAAGGGAGAATAACTCGGTCCCTGAATAGCAAGGAAATCAGTAGTTCGGCAAGTGCACGCAGCGTCACGTTTCTTTCAGGGAACCGGGGTTACAGTCTTAACCTGAGGGTTCCCTTTCAAATCTGTCACTTCGACGCTGCTTCAGTAGCTGAAGCTGGGGGACCCTATACCATCACTATGTGCTACTGATTGCTCACACTTATTGCATCACTAGCCAGAACGGGGTAAAAAGTGCAACCCAAATCTCTGTTTCATATAGAAAATAGGCAGGAGGGAGAGAAATATGGACACACAGAACTGTCACAGACCGGCAATGTACCGTGAACGACACTAGCCAACTGAGTAGTGGAGCATAAGCATCTCACAGTGCCGACAGCACTAAACTCTACTTCACAGCCAAAACCTGGGAAGAAAGAGAAGAAACGTATTCTGGGTTTCCCAGTCCACAATCAGGTAAATGTCCTGTAAGGACACACCATTCATCCAAGCCCAGGAGGAAACAATGCCCCTAGTATAATGGGCTCACACCCCTATAGGGCATTGAACACCTTGCATATTATAAGAGAGCGCAATGGTGTCAACCACCGATGGCAAAGCCTTTGCTTGGAGATGGCCTCAAAACAAATAAAAAGCTGATCCATCAGCAGAAACTGCTGTGTATGCTCAATGTACAAATGCAGTGCCCACACAAGGCAGAGCAAATGCACTCTACACACCTCATCCAACTCAAAAAGGGGAGGGGAGAAAGCATTTAAAGTTACCACCAGAGCCCAAAATGGGGTGGTCAAAACTTGAGGCACTTAACAGTGCCTTGGCTTTACCCTTTCATACGTATCGTCACACGTATGTGATGTAAATTACTGGGCCTGCAGAGTAGCTTCACACATATGTGTTTCTGCAACAGCCAGTTACGTTGCAAGCTGCACTGACACAACTTACGCTGGTCAAGCGTCTGTAGTTTATATTCGCTCAAACAGTTACTCATACAGTCTTTTGAGTTTGAGTTTACTTTATTGTTCAGCCATAGTTGTATTTGGTCTCATCACACACACAGAAAACATTGCGTATACTTCCCTCCAGCAACAGTATGAAGAATACAGTTTTACACACGAAGCATGAAATAATCAAACATAATAGCATATAAACAAACAAAAAATAATACAGAGTATACTGTAGCATAACTATATTCAAACATGATGCATAAAAGTACATTAAAGCCAGTATGATTTAACATATATATATATATATATATATATAAAATAATAATAATAATAATAATAATAATAATAATAATAGTGATGTATTTGTTAAGAATTTTTTATTTTTTTTTATAGCTTGCTTATATGGCATTTTGTGACCTATAACGTTGTCCTGATGGAAGGAGCTGGAATTTACCATTGAAAATGTGTGTTGTGTCATTTTTAATTAACAAGGCCTTCCTGTGTATCACAATTTTATAAATACCATCTAGTGATCTTTGTTTGACACACGCAATTTTCCCTGCTGTTAAAGTTCTGTCCAGTTTAATTTTACTCTTCAAAGTTAACTGTCCGTACCAAACTGTTATATTAAAAAACGTTTGGTTATGTATGTAACCTCCGTTCCCCGAGGGAGGGAACGACACGTTGTGTCGGAGAAGCGACACTAGGGGTCTCTCTTGAGCGCCGATATCCACCTCTGATCTATGAAAAAAGGCCAATGAGAGTTGGCAGCCAGTATTTGCATGTCCCGCCCCCGGACATACGGGTATTTAAGCGGCGCAAATATGGGAGTTCATTCAGGATTTTTCTGAGGAGCCGGAAATGGTCCGGCCACAACAGTGGCTCAGTTCAGCGACATGGCGGAGGAAAGACACAACGTGTCGTTCCCTCCCTCGGGGAACAGAGGTTACATACGTAACCAAACGTTCCCCTTCTGACGCTCTCTCCATGTTGTGTCGGAGAAGCGACACTAGGGGACCCATTCCAATCTTGCCATGTGCTGAACCGTGTACGTGAACTGCCGATACAGAGGCGGGCAGGGATTCATCCAGTGCCGCGCATCGTCTGTACCTGGCTGCACGTATCCTTCCCCAATGCCCCATACGAACATCGGGATCCTTCTAGTTACCCTGAGAGGGGAACAAGGCGATGTTTGCCAACATGGGAACGGGCCAGCCTGGCTGGGCCTCTTTTCTCTCTATGTTTCTCGCATAGAGCAATCACGGCCGGGCCCTTACACGCATATAGGGAAGGGGGTCTTACCCAGACCCTGCGGAGACCACACCTGCCCTTTTTCTTGGGGAGGAAATGTGGTAGACACGTCACACGGCCGTCTTCTTTGGGGCTCGTGTGGAAAGTATGGTGCGGTGGTAGATCCAGCCTCGCAAGGGGGGAGTTGCTACAGCACGGTGACCGGGGCAGCTGTAACTGCCTAAGGGAGACACGGGGGTCCGCTCAGTAAGGGACAGAACCGTGGAATTACACACAGGGGAGTCCGAGCAGGAGGCCTTACCTGTGGAGCACCTATACCAGTACAGGGTAGCCATCAGGGTACCCACAGTGGCTTGGGTCGGCGAGTTCCTCCGCTGAACCGCGGACCCGGAGGGCTGGGGAGGAATCGACCAGGGTCCCAACTCGGAGTGGGGCGCTCTGGGAAAAAAGGCGCACTACTTAACCTTGACATCAGGAAAGGGCGCTGAGCAAGCGTATCCACCCGGCCGGTCAGTCTACGTGTTACCGAGTTCTACGGGCTCGGACCTGACAAAACACGAGATGCAACCGACTCAACGCGGAGGTTGTAAAACCTCGCAAAGGTGTTGGGTGCTGCCCAACCCGCGGCTCTACAGATGTCTGCTAGGGAGGTGCCCTTGGCCAGTGCCCACGAGGACGCAACACCCCTTGTTGAGTGAGCTCGGACCCACAAGGGTAGGGGCACGGCCTGGGTGTGATAAGCCAGTGTGATGGCGTCAACAACCCAGTGGGCGAGCCTCTGTTTGGAGACGGCATTCCCTTTCTGCCGTCCCCCAAAGCAGACGAAGAGCTGCTCAGAGCGTCTGGTGCTCTGTGTGCGGTCCAGGTAAATGCGCAGGGCGCGCACTGGACATAGCAACAAAAGGGCTGGGTCTGCCTCCTCCCAGGGCAGCGCTTGCAGGTTCACTACCTGATCTCGGAATGGTGTGGTAGGAACCTTGGGCACATAGCCCGGTCGCAGTCTTAGGATCACAGACGTATCCGCCGGACCGAACTCCAGGCAAGTGTCGCTGACAGAGAACGCTTGCAGGTCCCCGACCCTCTTGATAGAGGCGAAGCGATCAGCAGGGCCGCTCTTAAGAGAGAGGGCCCCGAGTCCAATTGATTCGAAGCGGCTCAAGGGAGGTCTCTGGAGTCCTGCCAAGACTACCGAGAGATCCCAGGAGGGAACTAGGCCTGGCCGGGAGGGATTCAACCTCCAGGCGCCTCTCAGGAACCTGAGGATCAGGTCGTGCTTACCAAAAGACTTGCCGCCTACAGGATCGTGGTGGGCGGCAATGGCGCAACATACACCTTGAGGGTGGACGGGACAGCCTCCTGTCCAGACTCTCCTGTAGGAACAGGAGCACTGACTTGATCGCAGCATCTCTGCGTGTCTTCAGTTCGGAAGAACACCAATCTGCATAACAAGCGCCACTTTAGGGCGTAAAGGTGCCTGGTAGAGGGGGCTCTGGCTTGGTTAATTGTATTCACAACGGTCGCGGTAAGCCGGCTAGTTCTTCCGCAGATCCCGGCCCAGGGACCAGACGTGGAGGTTCCAGAGGTCTGGGCGTGGGTGCCAGAGCATGCCCCGTCCCTGAGAGAGGCGGTCCTTTCTCAGGGAATTAGCCAGGGAGGAGCTGTCGCGAGAAGCCTGAGTTCCGAGAACCAAGTCCGAAGTGGGCCAGTAGGGGGCCACTAGCGTGACTTGCTCCTCGTCCTCCCTGACCTTGCACAGCACCGTGCAAGAAGGCTCACTGAGGGAAATGCGTACTTGCGCAGCCCCGAGGGCCAGCTGTGTGCCAGCTGCCTGTCCCGAGGGGAGCCTCTGTTAGGGCATACCAGAGCGGGCAGTGGGAGGTTTCCTGGGAGGCTAACAGGTCTACCTGGGCCTTGCCAAACCGCTCCCAAATCAGCTGGACCGACTGGGGTGAAGCCTCCACTC
The DNA here is from genome assembly GCF_025860055.1 of Xyrauchen texanus. Classification (NCBI taxonomy): domain Eukaryota; kingdom Metazoa; phylum Chordata; class Actinopteri; order Cypriniformes; family Catostomidae; genus Xyrauchen; species Xyrauchen texanus. The sequence continues at coordinate 11,331,430 of NC_068288.1, forward strand.
CCGCTGGGCAGGCGTTGTCGTGATAGCGGCGTCCGCTACGACGCTGAGCTTGCTGGGGATGTGAGTGGCACGCAGCTTACTTGAGTCGCTGCTGGCTCCATAGGAGGAGACGGCGGGCGAAGTTGTGACATGTGGCGGAGCGTCGCACGCCTTGGCGATTTATGTACGCCACCACCGTGATGCTGTCCGATCTCACGAGGACCTGTTTGTCCCGAACTAATGGGAGGAACTTCCTGAGAGCAAGAAGGACGGTCAGCAACTCCAGGCAGTTGATGTGCCAACGCAGCGGGGCCCCTTTCCAACGGCTCGCTGCTGCGTGCCCGCTGCACACGGCACCCCACCCGGACCGGGAGGCGTCGGTTGTGACCAGAACGCGTCGGGACACCTGCTGCAGGGGCACTCCTGCCCGTAAAAAGCAGAGGTCTGTCCAGGGTCGGAGTGTTTTGAGGCAGGCGGGGGTGATCCTTACCCGATGCGTGCCGTGGTGCCATGCTTGTCTCGGGACTCGAGTCTGGAGCCAGTGCTGGAGTGGTCTCATATGCATCAACCCCAGCGGCGCGACCACCGCGGAGGACGCCATATGCCCCAAGAGCCTCTGGAAAATTTTTAGAGGGACCACTGTGCCTGGCTTGAAGGAAGCGAGGCAATCCAGCACCAACTGAGCACGCTTGCTCGTGAGACGTGCTGTCATTGAGACTGAGTCTAACTCCAACCCGAGAAAAGAGATGCTCTGAACCGGAGTGAGCTTGCTCTTTTCCCAGTTGACCTGAAGCCCCAAGCGGCTGAGGTGCCGGAGCACCTGGTCTCTGTGTGTGCATAGTAACTCTCGAGAGTGTGCTAGGATACGGCAGTCATCGAGGTAGTTGAGAATGCGGATTCCGGCTACTCGTAGTGGGGCAAGAGCCTCTGCGACCTTCGTGAAGACGCGAGGGGACAGAGACAGGCCGAAGTGGAGGACTTTGTACTGAAACACCTGGCCGTCGAACGCGAACCGTAAGAAGGGTCGGTGTCGTGGCAGAATTGAGACGTGGAAGTACGCGTCCTTCAGGTCTACCGCTGCGAACCAATCAAAATGCTGAACGCCAGCCAGAATATTTCTCTGCGTGAGCATTTTGAACGGGAGTTTTAACAAGGCCCGATTGAAAACTCGCAGGTCCAGGATTGGTCGTAAGCCGCCGCCTTTCTTGGGTACAATGAAGTAAGGGCTGTAGAAACCCTTCCTCATTTCGGTTGGAGGGAAGGGCTCTACCGCGCCCTTGGCTAAGAGGGTCGTGATTTCCGTGCGCAGGGAACTGGCATGATCGCCGTATACTGCGGAAAAGCGGACGCCCCTGAAGGGGGGCAGGAGCCGGGCAAACTGCGTAACCAAGTCGAATGGTCCGGAGCAGCCAGCGTGATGCGTTGGGAAGCGAAAACCACGCTTCCCAGCTCTGCGCTAGGGGCACCAAGGGGACGAGTATTTTGGACGTACCCGGCGGGGCAGAACAGGTAATGCCGCGTCGGGCGGCTTCGTTGCGGCCTGAGGCTGGGGTGCTGAGAATAGACTCAAAGCACTTACCTTGCTCGGGCGGCGCTCTCCGCCGTCGAGGGTGGTGAGAGTGGAGCGGGTGGACGTAGACATCAGCTCATCATGCACCTCCGGGAAAAACGGGACCGGGGGGATGCGAGGCAGCGAATGGCGCGCTGCCCCCAGGAACCAGTCATCCAACCGTGAAGGCTGTGGGGAGGATGGAGGGTTCCAATCCAACCCCACGCCACGGGCGCCCGGAAAGCATGTCAGACATCTGAGCGTCGGCCTCAGCCTGGGCCTGCTGGCCTGAAGGCGGCAGTCCAGGGGAGTCCTCGGCATCAGACATCACACTCTCCGATGCAGCGGTGAGCTCATCTGCTTCGGGCTCGGGAGGATAGACAGCCAGGCCGTGAGGCGAAGCCGCTATCGCCGCTGAGCGTGGACGGGACCAGCGAGCGTGTCGGGAACGGAGGTTCGCGGGGGCTACCCGGCGAAACTGCACCCGCTGCCGCCTCAAATCGCCTCCAGTGCCAACCGCATCGTCCTCAATCCCGTGGGAGGAAGGAGCAATGCGGGATGCAGCTGGGGTGGCTTGCTTTCTGTTGAAAGCAAGCCACGATCGCTAACGTGGTCATGGTCATGTTCTCGCAGTGAGAACATGAACCATCCACAAACGCCGTCTCGGTGTGATCGCTGCCCAAACACACGAGACAGCGCATGTGGCCGTCTGAAGCGGAGAGCACTCTATCGCGATCCAGGAACAACACAGGGACGGAAGGGCATCTTGAAAAGACGGCGTCCTGAGAAGGACGTTCAACGCCGCTGTGTTTTGCTCTTTTAGAGAAATTACTCTTTTAATAGGAATTTACTCTTTTAAATACACAATGTGTGTGTGTGTCTGCGCTGTCGAAGCGCTCAGGGGCAACAATGCACGCCATGCAATGTGAAGGAGAAAGCCGCTGTTGTGCGCCGTCAAGATCCAACAGCATGCAGATCGTCAGAGGAAACAAGAACATTTATAGTGGTGTGTAAACTCGCAGCAAACTGCAGACAGACCATCGGCTCCGAAGAAATTTTCTGAATGAACTCCCTTATTTGCGCCGCTTAAATACCCGTATGTCCGGGGGCGGGACATGCAAATACTGGCTGCCAACTCTCATTGGCCTTTTTTCATAGATCAGAGGTGGATATCGGCGCTCAAGAGAGACCCCTAGTGTCGCTTCTCCGACACAACGTGGAGAGAGCGACAGAAGGGGAACAGAATACTTTCAATTAAATTGGTATAAATGCTTTGCCGAACACTTTGACTGACAGCAAACCCTCTCAACTTACGCAGCAAAAATAACCTCTGGTTTGCTTTTTACAAATGAGGTCCACATTAAGTTAGCTCGCTGTCAATCAAGGTTCCCAGGTACTTGAAACAGTCAACAGTATACACCACTTTACCACATAGCATAATAGTCAAAAGGTTTTTTTTCAGGATTTATTTGTAGTAAACTCGACTCACTCAATTGTACCAACTTAGAGACGTGCTCATAGTACTTATTATTAGGAGAGTTCCTAGATATGGCACTAGTTTAGCGCAACTAGTGCCATATCATCTGCATATTTAAATAATTTAAAATCCCTGTTTTTCAAATTAATTTCATATGTGCAGACAGAAAAAAAAATCGGTGATAAAACGCAGCCTTGGGGTACCCCCATTTTCAAAATAATTGTGTCTGACATAACTCATTCAGACGTCACTGTGGGCGATCAATTAAAAAATTCTTAATCCAAAGAACTACTGCCCCACTTACTCCCAAATCTAGAAGATGCTTGAAAAGAAGATGTATTTGTATTGTAGTAAAAGCAGAACTGTAATCAATAAATACAATTCGGGCATAGGATTCTGACTGTCTCAAACTAGTGATTGTATTCCATTGTAGTCCATATGACTCGAGCATTTAATTCAAAGCCACTTGAAGACACGCGATAGCTTTGTGAATCGCAAAAGGTTGTGTTTAATAAGTAAATATACACAGGTAGTATGCTGTGAAGTGCATTATTGAATGGTGCTGCTCTGTTGATACACACACAAACATAACTTGCAGGCAGTCACATCTATTTTCAGCACTCATAGCTCATGGATATTTTATGTGAGCGCTACTCATGAACAACATCTCAGATGTAGATATTTCGGTTCACTTATAATATGCATTTAGAACGAGCACCGAAGGAGCATTTTACCAGAATTAAACTACTGTGAAGTAGCCCACAAACAGGCACTTACAGGACTTCCTGGAGTGTTAGGATCATCAAAATAAAAGCGTGAGGGTTTTAAAGTTAAAAGTGCATGATTGAAATATAGTAATGATCTATTTATAAATTCTAAAAGTCAATAATAATAATAATTTATTATTGTTATCATTATGTGTTTACAAATTATAACAATATTTAAGTTGAATGGGTTTTAAAAAATAACCATGTGAGTGAAAAGCGGACTGATATCTTACAACTAAACTGAACTAAAAATACATCTGAATCCTTTAAAGCATTGTTTCACAACATTTTTTCTGCAACGGCGCATTTTTTACGGCACAACACTATCACACATAGGCTAACCATCGTCAATATTTTTCCTTTTCAAGAACTTCTGCCATCTTAGTAACATGTTTACTTGTAATGTTTGAAAATTGGCTATGCAAAAAAAAAAGTAAGTCACACAGGTAGGCTGTGTGAAAAGGTAAGACAATCACTGGTCCACGAAAAATGTTCTGGGGATATTTTTTTTAAGAATAAGCTAAAAGCACCAATTCCAGCTATTTTAGTGATTCAAGTTTATTGAAGTTTACAATTGTGCAGAATTATCTGCAAAATAAAGAGTAGTTTGGTGAGGCTTTCTTCTGTTTCACCAATTTGTAAAATTTTATTAACTGATTAGTTCAGTGACCCATTCCGGAAATGTCACTAGGTGGCGACAAATGAGCGTCTTATATACTGTGAGTGAGTCAGTGAATTCTGAGATGATCTTCGTCAGTTTGAACCAGTCTGGCCATTTTCTGTTGACCTCTCTCATCAACAAGGCGTTTCTGTCCACAGAACTGCCGCTCACTGGATGTTTTTTGTTTTTGGCACCATTTGGAGTAAATTATAGAGACTATTTTGCATGACAATCCCAGGAGATCAGCAGTTACAGAAATACTCAAACCAGCCCATCGGGTATCAGCAATCATGCCATGGTCCAAATCACTGAGATCACATTTTTCCCCCATTCTGATGGTTGATGTGAACATAAAATGAAGCTCTTGACCCGTATCTGCATGATTTTATGCAATGCACTGCTGCCACATGATTGGCTGATTAGATAATCATATGGATGATGGTTGGTGCCAGACGTGCTGGTTTGAGTATTTCTGTAACCGCTGATCTCCTGGGATTTTCACACACAACAGTGTCTACAATTTACTCAGAATGGTGCCAAAAACAAACAAAAAAAACATCCAGTGAGCGGCAGATCTGTGGATGAAATGCCTTGTTGATGAGAGAAGACAACAGAGAATGATCAGACTGGTTCTAACTGACAAAGTCTTTGGTAATTCAGATAACCACTCTGTACAATTGTGGTGAGAAGAATATAATCTCTGAATTTTATTCTGAGATGTGGGTTGGCGCTGTTTTGGTGGCACGAGGAGGACCTACACAATATTAGGCAGGTGGTTTTAATGTTGTGGCTGATCGGTGTATCTTTAGCTATGAAGTTTGTTAGCTTCTTAATTTGTTAACATTTAATTTGCTATGATTTGATTGTGTAAATGGCTTTCTCTTCTCATTATATATATTTTTTAATATATATATGTATATATATACAATTTTTTATATTTTTTTGTATTAAACTTCTTTCTATGACAGAACACAGACATAAATCTTGATCTAGTGTGCACTGACAAGTTCACTCTGTTCTAAGCTCTCTCTATCTCTCTCTCTGTAGGTGTGTGTGCAACATTGATTGCTCCCATATCAGCTTTAATCCGGTTTGTGCATCAGACGGCCGTTCCTATGACAACCCCTGTCAGGTAAAAGAGGTGTCGTGTCAGAAACAGGAAAGGATTGAGGTCAGATACCTCGGACATTGTAAGGGTCAGTCTCAAATCTCAATTTATTTAACCCAAATGTGTTCACCTCTGCTTAAGTCCCTTGGAATCTAATTTTCTTTTCCAATTATGAGGATATTATGTGGAAAGTTACCGCTCACACACCCTCTTTTCTCTGTCTCTCTTTCTCTCACACACAAAACAAACAATGTATCAGAATCGAGAAGTCTTCAGCAAATAAAATCTCCTTTTATATATATTTGTAAACGATGGCACATCTCAATTTGCCTTAAGGACCACATGCACTCAAGCTGGCATGTACTTCACAAGTTTGTGCAAAGCCTCATGATACATGTTATCGCAGCATGCTATGTGAATTTTCCATGTGTACTTCAGTGGAGGCAAAGAATTCAGAGCTTTTGCAAAAAAAATTGTTAATAAGGATTTATATATATATATATATATATATATATATATATATATATATATATATATATATATATATAAGGGCTGTCAATCGATTAAAATTTGTAATCGAATTAATTACACGGTGTCCGATTAATTAATCGCAATTCATCACATTTAATCGCATATACAAATATTTGCTGAGAAAGCCCCTCAAATAACAATAACTCAATATATGATTATTCATATTTATATCAATATATAATTATACATAGTTATCTTTAAATATTTAAAAATTATATATTTATATAAATATTCAGATAATTAAAATGCATTACATTCTTGTGGCAGAAGAGTTATTCATTGATAAGATACAAAAAGCGGCTTTAAAATACAATGTATTGTTTATTACTATATTATTGATCATGAGTCAATCATTGACAAACAGTTCACAGCAATCTATTACACAAGTGAATTTGTCAATCAGTTTGAGATTTATTATGAGGGTTTGTTTAAGGACCTGTCAATTTACACCTGCATCAGATGTCTCGGGTGTGTTGAGTCATAAACATAAAATGTTTAGTTCACTGTTACAAGTTAAATATAGTTTAATACTCAATCTTTAAACACATCTTGAGATCCCTTAGATCGCATTTGCGTTCCTTGGAGTGTTTTGAACGCAAGTACGTAACGCATGTTTGTTGTTCTGCCTACTGAATTGTTTTCTTCACTGTATAAACTGTGTGTTGCTCATACAGCTGAAATTTCACTTACTGCCCTCTGGAATAAACAGGTGGTACTACAAGCTTGCATTCCTCAGGAATCTTCCTTATTATGGTCCGTGGGCATGCGATTAATTGCGTACGTGTTTTTAGCACGTTATTTTTTGTAAAATGAATCGCACTGAATTAATGCGTTAAATCGACAGCCCTAATATATATATATTTATATCATAAGTAACCTAGAAATGTGCAGTATTTCTCCTTAAATAAAAATATTTGTCATAATTTATTTACCCACATGTCATTCCAATCCTGTATAACTTTTTTTGTGGAACAGAAACATTTTAAGTTTGAAGAATATCCTGGTCCATCTTTTCAGTACAATGGCAGTTGAAAGTCACTAATTTTAAAGTAATGCAAAAAAATAATATGTACTACTAAAAACTACATTTATATATGAGTAGGAAAGAAAGAAATAATGATTTATAACAATTACAATGAAATGAAACTAATTAATTAGGTGTAATCATTTTAAATTCACTTAGAGTAATTAGATCATGAAAGTTTAGGATAGTTTGCAAATTATTCCAAGATGATGGCTGAAAAACAAAAGGCCTTTTTTTATAACCAATTCCAGCTTTAGGAACAGTCATAACCACAATGTCCTGAGACCATAGTCCATGCCCACCACATTTTTGTAGAATAAAGATAACATAAATATTCAGGGAACTTTTCTAATATAGCCATGTAAATAAATATGTACAAATGACTAATCGGCATATAAACAGGGAGGGGGACAAAATAATTTAGAATACAATGTACAGGTATAATGAACAATGCAAATAGGTATATTACTTCAGATATTCTTTATAAAAAATAATATTTATGTGTAAAAAAAGAGTTTTGCCAGTAGCCCTCAACAGTCATCCAGTGGCCTTCTCATTTATGGTGTATACTGCTCAAAGATGAAATTGCATTTTGTTTAGCTTGTTAATTAAATTCTACCACAAAAAGAAATGATTCATACATATGCCATTATGCAGGTTTTCTTACCAAATATTTTACATAATTTACTTTTAAATATGAGTCAGGCAACTTTTAAATACTTTTAATTTCAAACTAAGCAAATGCGTTCATTGCTTTACATTTAACAGAGGTAGACAAACTTTCACAACCTTTACATTCAGAGCAGAGTACAAAAGCATGTTAAAATTAAAGCTGCAAGCAGCAATGAACAGGCCCTCGCACCCCGGTGCACTTTGGGGCTGATGTGCCAGGGGAATGACACTCTGATTTATTTTTGTTTATTAATTTTTTTGAATTTTTAGCACTTAAATGTTGTTAAGAGTTTATCACAGTGTAAAACATGTAATTTCCTGTTGCCAGTAGGTGGCGCTATTACTATAACTGAATATTGGCATAAAGAAGAGTTCAGAGCAGGACTCTTATAAAACATATGAAGTTTGGAGTAGATTGGACATTGTATGTTTGAGTTTCAACATCTTCCTGTTTCATGGCGAAACATTGAAGTATGCCTGGCCGCCACAGACACGCCGTTCAATGAAAACTCAAAAGCTTCGCACTTTAGCATCGCAAAGGCCTCTAAATTAGACTGGTTTAATCTCTAGGAGTTTGTTAAAGTACGAAACCTGGAAATGGCAAAAACTGAGCAAAAATTTAAGAGAAAAATCACAATGGCTGACTTCCTGTTGGGTTGTTACATATGCCTAACGATTTTATTATGTGTAGGTAAAACGTGGGGTGAGGGCTGCTTTGTTGAAATTGTGTAGGTGGCGCTATCGAGCCATTTTGCCACAATTAATTCTAAAACCAGAGTTTCGTGTGTTTAGGCCTCAGAAATGTGACTCGTTTCATATCTAACTTTGTCAGGCCGCCATGGACACGCCCTTCAACGAAAACTAAAAAGCTTCACAATTTAACATCAAGGCCTTTAGATTAAGACTAACACAATATAATGTTGATCTGATAAAATCTCTGGGAGGAATCTGTTAAAGTACAAGCCCTGGAATTGGCTGTTGCCAGTAGGTGGTGCTATGACTATAACTGAATATTGGCAAGAATATTCTTTAGATTAGAATAACCGATTATGATGTAGATCTGATGAAATCTCTAGGAGGAGTTTGTTAAAGTACGAGGCCTGGAAATGGCAAAAACTGAGCAAATATTGAAAAAAAAAACAAAATGACTGAATTCCTGTTGAGTTTAGGGCATGGGTCCAAGATACTTTTTTGTAGGTATTGTCATGTAATACATGTGTACCGATTTTCGTACGTGTTCGTACAATTTTCAACGCACATCGTTGAAAGTTTGTAGGTAGCGCTATTGAGCCATTTTGCCACACCTAATTCTGAAACCCATATCAGATGTACATTTTTATAACTTCTGATGCGTGTGCAAAGTTTCATGAGATTTCGAGTATGTTTAGGCCCTCAAAAATTCGATTAATTTGGGAAAATAATAATAAACGCCTAGAAGAACAAAAGGGTCCTCGCACCATCGGTGCTCGGGCCCTAATAATAATAAACTCCTAGAAGAACAAAAGTGTCCTCGTACCTCGGTGCTCAGGCCCTAATAATAAGAAACGCCAAGAAGAACAATAGGGTCCTCGCACCATCGGTGCTCGGGCCCTAACAAGTAAGTCTCTGGAGAACTAGCCTCCTTTATGTGTCCTCAACAGGCCACCATACCCTGTACCTCCCAGTGTCTGTGACAGTTTGATTGAGCGGTATGACCTGCTTCACAGACAGTATCAGGAGAGAGTTTGAGAGCCAGAGAGGAAAAAACAAAAAGAGAGAAAGATTGTGATTAATTGAGTAAACAGTGGAGGGTGGGGTGTCACTGCTGTAGCATTGATTCACCCATTGACACAGATACCCTTCAAATGCTTCATAACACACAAACACACACAAACTCCCACACATGCACACTTTCTTCTCACTATTTCTATTTTGAGACGAAATGCTGTGCTCTCTCCTGAACACAGCCTTAAAGGAATAGTTCAAACCAAAATGGAAAATTCTGTGATAATTTACTCTCCTTCATATCATTCCAAACCCAAAGCCTTTCCCTTCACCACAGCTCTCGAAGTTAATTTGCATTAGTGTGAAGATGTGTCGTGTCAGGTTTGACATCAGTAATGCCAGACACCATTGGTTCTTCCGTGTCACGTGACCAATTGTGGTAGGATAAATGTTTAATATGCAGAAGTGCGAATGAGATACGTATGAGCTGTAGTGGAGGGAATGATTTTCAGTAAACGAAGACTTCAATTTCAGTGTTCCTCACACAAAACTATTGTATTACTTTGTTATAACTTGTGATATTGTATGGCAAAAGAATATAGCACACAAGTCATAAGGACTACTTTATGGTATGTTTTGTCCTATTCATTGACTACATTTAAAAATATAAATGTAAAACAGCAAGAAACCTCTCATTACCGTGTCTCTCTCTCTCTGTCTGCCTTTCTCTCTCCATGTATGTGTTTGTATAGAGGAGAAAGACCAGGTGAGTGAGGTACCCTGGGGTCTTTACATCCCGTGTCCGGAGCGTTACAAGAACTACTGTGTCCATGGAGAATGCGAGTATCCTAGCAACCTCTCGCCCCCAACTTGCAGGTAATTTCACCACACAACATATCAAACTTTTCCTTTTCTCTGACCCATACACCCACAGACACTCTGGAGAGGACAGGTGGAGGGATCGAGATATTGATTTCAGACATATGGGGGAAGAAGTGAGAAGGCGAGAGGATAAGACAAGAAATGAGAGAAGATGAGAAGTGATGAAAGACAAAGAAAAAGTGTGAAGGAGATGGAAAAAACAAGAACAGAAATTGTGTGTGTGCCACCCCCTGAAAGATGAGTCATTCCTATCAGGTGTGGATGTATGCGTGTGTGTATATGTGTCGGCTGGCAGGTGTCCCATCAACCAACTCCTCTGAGAGGTCGAGGCTCTAATTAAACTAGAGTATGTTTTATCTCTCTCTCTCACTCACTCACACACACACACACACACACACACACACACACAGAGAGAAAGGGAATGATGAAACAACCATGTGCCCGACAGCGAGAGCTATCTCTGTATCGATAATGAAAACAACAGGGGGGAGATGCTTTGCACTGCGTAAGATCCAAGTTACGGCACTGGGCGGGACTATTTGTTTGGGCAACCAATGCCAAATGGGGGAGTGTAAAGTAAAACTTTTTGCAATTCTGTTCGATGATGCTAATGGTGCAGAAATTACACACTTCAGCTTTAAGGTCTGTTACATCCCTCTTTCTTCTGTGTGATTGTATTTTTTACCAGTTGTCATTCAGGCTTCATTGGTCCGCAGTGTGACACGAAGGACTATAATGTGATGTACGTGGTTCCTGGTTCTGGAAAACTCCGCTACATTCTGATTGCATCTATCATCGGTGCTCTGCAAGTGGCCATCATCTGCCTCGTAGTGCTTTGCATCGCACGGTGAGGTTGAAACACACACATAAGCTCATACAGTAGGTACCAGACCAAAATTACCCTTACCGCCACATTTACTGCAGAAGACAAACTGTCAATTCAAGTCACAACTGAGATTAGTTCAGAAAATCACTTCCTTTTTGCATCTTTATTAAGTGTAAAGAAAGTGACACTAGTTAGTATTATTAACATTGTTGATAATATTATTATAAACATTTGATTTGTAATTGGATAACAACGCAATGAATTAATGGTAGCATTTAAAGTTGTAAGAATTTCACATACTGTATATGCATAATAAGCTCGGCGGGGTGGGCAGAGCTGTTTACACTTATTGCAAATAATCATTTATTATTGCAAACAACACATTTATTAAACTGCAAATACATAAGCTCCTTAACACTGCATGAACCAGGACATTCACAATCACTTCCTTTTCTGTCACCTTCTTTAAAAGCAACAATGTCATGGAATATTTGCTTCGCGTGAGAATGAGCTTTGACACGTTCAGCTCCCAACTACAAACAGTATGGCTGTAGCACCATGTAGTGGTTTAAAGCAGCAAGTGCACATTTCGCATGCTTTTTTGACCACATTCGTCTGTGGTTTTGAGATCTGATCACAAAATGTTTTAGACCCCGTTTAGACCTGAATTTAGCGCTGACCACATGTGATCGGATCACCAAAAAAGCATCTTAATACCAGGTCTAAATAGGGGTCTCCAAGGCTACGTTCATACCGCAGCTGAATGTGACCCAAATCTGATTTTCTGCTCAAATAATATTCTTTTTTTTTTTTAGGTTTTATAATGACATTTCAGATAGGATACTGGTCTGAACAGCCAACGCTCATTAACTGACCTGAATGCGTATAACACTCCCTGAGCATGTGTATCAAACTCTGGCATGTTCAATATTATAATATGTACAATCTATTAAATTGCATTTAAAAATTAAATTAGCTGGGGTTTTTTAAGCAGATAAAGTATTTTTAAATAAAGTAATTTGCTTTCGTATGGTGCAGTTAAATTATCAGAGTATATACAACAGTTAGTTCCGGTACTCGAATCTGATTGGACGAGAGACTTTCCTTGAGCACTGATAGTCTGACACCATCACCACTCCGACGCTTCACTGTGTGTGTTTCACTCCGTTTGTGTTCGTCATCCTAAACTAGGACCTAAACTAAAGTGTAAGAGCAGTGCAGATCTGTTAAGAGCTATGGTTTGTCTTTTTTGACATTACATATGTTAGCCAGCAGGTGGTGGCAAAAGATAATTTTTGTGTGTAATATGAGCCAATTAGGTGATGTGAAGTGAATCTGCATCAGCCAGTGTTTACATAAAACAGCTCGTTGTGATTGCTTGTATTACAACTACATTACTTAAGCTAGGAAATTGCTTTAAATGGCTTTAAACTAACAACTTCAGCATTACAGCTCATCCCAGCTGAGCGATTAATTACACAATGGGTGCTGTTTAAAATGGCTGAGGACATTGAGGTTTCTATAGTGATCGACTCTTGCGCACTGGCTACCGTGAATTAGGGAGAAAAACCCCCGCTTGGACGCTATTTTTCCACTGAAAAAGCTGATCTTCAGAAAACTGACAGCATCTCTGCTTGGGAGTGGCAACAGGTGATTTCACACATTCATCTCTCTCTCCCTCTCTCTCACTCACACACACACACATCATTGTTTATCCAATAACTTGGTAGAAACAGCACAAGCCATGATATTATTTCTGAAATGGCATTTTTCAATGACTAATGAATGCTTGGACGCATCATTTGGTTTGAGCCAGCAACGGCAGAGTCTGATCCGCCACGTAATAAAGTATTTCCATGCACAAATGCGTTTTTTTATGACCGTACTCAGTTTTTCCAATTTTTTTTTTACATTTACATGTTCATTAAACTGTTGTTTATAAGCAATATCACACTCGCAATCATATCACTATGGCACTTGGCTTGCAGCCTCGTGCCCGCGGCCGAATCACAGGATTGCTGATGTAGGGCCATATCGCACTCTTGCTCGTGTGAAATTGCTTAAGTAATATTACTTAAGAGCAAAACACAAAATAAAATGAAAAATAAAAAATAAAAGGACAGCAGGAAAAACAGCCCAGCATATATGTAAGGTAAGAAGAGTTGTTGTCTACAATTATTTCATACTTGCTTGAATTCACATTTTGATGTAGTTTGAGAAATATAGAAAGTGTTTTTTCTACACGAGTAAAGCACTTACCTAAATCTATCTCTGCACCTTTCCATACGCTTTTTTACATGTAGTCCAAAGGAATTGTTAAACCCAACTGTTGAGCCTTTCCTTTTATTTTACTTCTTTAAATAAAAAGAAATTAATGCATTAACAAAAAAGAATATGACTCAAAATTAAAAGTTTTAAACCATAACACGTCTGTATATGCTGGAAATCAAGTGCACAAATGCTGAATTTTGAGTTAGATTGATGTAAAAATCACATTAATTCTGACCTGGATGTTCACACTGAGGGCACATAAAAAAACATTTTTAAAAATCTGATACGTATCCCAGTCATTTCCATATAAAAAGTGGTCCAGATCGGTTTTGAATATGTCAGATTCAAAGCGCTTTAGGCTATTCTTATGACCATCCAATTAACAGATCTGTGTCATGTATGAAAAAAATTAGACTATGTAAAAAATAAGCTATTTAAGGTGTTTATTTGCAGTTTGAACATGTGGAAGTGTGATAAGATATGGGAACATTATTTGAACAAAAATTACATACTTATTACATATTACATATATAAACTGTAATACACCAAAACTATAACATTCATAGATTTAATATATATAAACATGTATCAAACGTATAAAAGTTGTATGAACATGGACAATATGAAAATATGAAATATTATTTTTTTTATGAAAATATACAACAGTTAAAAACTCTTTTTTGGCATATAATGAGTATTCTTAAATATTAGCTACTTTTTAAGTTACAGTGTTCATTGTTCATGCTTTAGAGACAATTCCTTTTTAAACGGTTTAAGATATTTTGGAAGTATAGTATTTTTACGGAAACCGCATACTCACATAGGAAGTTACACACAGATTAGCATGTTAGTAAGAAACTATTTACTTTGTTCAAGTTCACCTGTGCATTTGCTTCATTACAAGTCATAATATTAAGTTTATGTTGTGGATATAGCTGAATATACAAGTTAGTACCGGTCCTCGAATCTGATTGGATGAGAGAAGTTCCATGCGCACTGATAGCCTCACAACATCAGCCCTCGGACGCTTCACTGTGTGTATCACTCCACTTGTGTTCGTGCTGTTCTAAACTAAATTGTAAGAGCAGTGTAGATGTGTTACGAGCTACTGTGTCTCTTTTTACATGTATTTTTGTTTTTACATTACATATGCTAGCCAGCAGGTGTGGGCAAAAGATAATTTTTGTGTGTAATATGAGCCAGTTGATGAAGTGAATCTGCATCAAGTCAAGTCAAGTCAAGTGGTTTTTATTGTCGTTTCAACCATATACAGTTAGTACAGTACACAGCAAAATGAGACGACGTTCCTCCAGGACCATGGTGCTACATAAAAACAACAAAGGACCAACACAGGACCACATGAGACAACACAACGAAATAAAATACCTATATAAAATACCTATATATACCTATATAAAGTGCACGTGCAAACATGTGCAAAGTATGGGACAGTACAACAAATTACTGACAATGAACAGGACAATAGACACAGTGCAGCGCCGACCAGTACTCAGTAGTGCAAAAAGATGACAGTTTCTAAAAACGTAAACATAACATACTATGAGATAGTGTTCTATGCACATAGCAGTTATTGAGGTAGCAGACAGTTATAAAGTGACAGTAATTAAAGTGCAACTCAGGACACGTGTGTGTGTGTGTGTGTGTGTGTGTGTGTGTGTGTGTGTGTGTGTGTGTGTGTGTGTCAAACCAGTCTCTGAGTATTGAGGAGTCTGATGGCTTGGGGGAAGAAGCTGTTACACAGTCTGGCCGTGAGGGCCCGAATGCTTCGGTACCTCTTGCCAGACGGCAGGAGGGTAAAGAGTTTGTGTGAGGGGTGTGTGGGGTCGTCCACAATGCTGGTTGCTTTGCGGATACAGTGTTTTTTGTAAATGTCTTTGATGGAGGGAAGAGAGACCCCAATGATCTTCTCAGCTGTCCTCACTATACTCTGCAAGGCTTTGCGGTACGAAATGGTGCAAGTCCCAAACCAGGCAGTGATGCAGCTGCTCAGGATGCTCTCAATAGTCCCTCTATAGAATGTAGTGAGGATGGGGGTGGGAGATGTGCTTTCCTCAGCCTTCGAAGAAAGTAGAGACGCTGCTGGGCTTTCTTGGTGATAGAGCTGGTGTTGAGGGACCAGGTGAGGTTCTCCGCCAGGTGAACACCAAGGAATTTGGTGCTCTTGACGATCTCCACAGAGGAGCCGTTGATGTTCAGCGGAGTGTGTTCACCTTGTGCTCTCCTAAAGTCAACAACCATCTCTTTTGTTTTGTCAACATTCAGGGACAGGTTGTTGGCTCTACACCAGTTCGTCAGCCGCTGCACCTCCTCTCTGTATGCTGACTCGTCGTTCTTGCTGATGAGACCCACCACGGTTGTGTCATCGGCGAACTTGACGATGTGGTTCGAGCTGTGCATTGCTGCACTGTCGTGAGTCAGTAGAGTGAACAGCAGTGGACTGAGCACACAGCCCTGGGGGGCCCCAGTGCTCAGTGTGGTGGTGGTGGAGATGCTGTTCCCAATCCGGACTGACTGAGGTCTCCCAGTCAGGAAGTCCAGGATCCAGTTGCAGAGGGAGGTGTCCAGGCCCAGCAGGTTCAACATGATTGTGTTGAATGCTGAGCTGAAATCTATGAACAGCATTCGAACGTATGAGTCCTTATTGTCTAGGTGGGTGAGGGCCAGATGGAGGGTTGTGGCGATCGCATCGTCCGTTGAACGGTTTGGACGATACGCAAACTGTAGTGGGTCTAGTGAGGGGGGCAGCTGGGTCTTAATGTGCCTCATGACGAGCCTCTCGAAGCACTTCATGATGATGGGTGTAAGTGCGACGGGACGTTAGTCGTTGAGGCAGGACACTGAAGACTTCTTTGGCATGGGGATGATGGTGGTGGCCTTGAAGCACGTTGGAACGACGGCGCTGCTCAGAGAGATGTTGAAGATGTCGGTAAGAACATCTGCTAGCTGGTCTGCACATCCTCTGAGCACTCTGCCAGGAATGTTTTCTGGTCCAGCAGCCTTCCGTGGGTTGACTCTACGTAGAGTTTTCCTCACATCTGCCGTGGTAAGACAGAGCACCTGGTCGTTGGGAGGAGGGGTGGTCTTCCTCGCCACCACGTCGTTCTGCACTTCAAACTGAGCGTAGAAGTCGTTCAGCGCATCTGGAAGGGAGGCATCTTTGTCACAGGCAACTGATGTTGTCCTGTAGTTGGTGATGGCCTGGATGCCCTGCCACATGCGCCGCGTGTCACAGCTGTCCTGGAAGTGACTGTGGATTCTCTGGGCGTGTGCGTGCTTTGCCTCTCTGATTGCCTCTCTGATTGCCCGCAATCTCCTCCGCCATTTTAAACTGTGTGTCCTCTCCAATGTGGAAAGTCCGATAAGACGTAAGCATCTTGAGTTGTGAAATCAGCCAGTGTTTATATAAAACAGCTCTACATGATTGCTTGTATTACTACGACACTACTAAAGCTAGGAAATAGCTTTAAACGGCTTTAAACGAACAACTTCAGCATTACGGCCCATCACAGCTGAGAGACACAACAGACTGATTAATTTCACAACTCAAGATGCTTACGTCTTATCGGACTTTCCACATTGGAGAGGACACACAGTTTAAAATGGCGGAGGAGATTGCGATTTCTACTGAATAGTGAAAGACTTTTGTGCTACCGCAAAATAGGGAGAAATTTTTCTTGTCAGATTTTGTCAACAGTGTTATAAACAACTGTTTTAATTAAAAATCAATTATCATTGTGATGCTTTATTTTTTGTGTCTTCTTGATTGCATTGACAAAATTTAAATATCCTAAATCAACAAAAATGTTATTTACATTAGTAATTTCATTGATTAGATTAAGATTGATTGAAAGGTTAGAACTACTTAAAATCTCAATTTCAGTCATTTAGGTCAGTGTTGTCCAGTCCTCGTCCTTGAGTACCACCAACACTGCACATTATGGACTGCTCTCTTATTTTACACACCCAATTCAGGTTATGGAGCCTCTACTGACAAGTTGATAAAGTTGATGAAGATGAGCTGAATTAAGTGAGTTAGATTTGAGAGACACACCAAAATATGTTGTGTTGGTGGTACTCAGGACAAGGATTGGGAAACACAAATTTAGTGGTAATGGAGGTTCAGCTGGCAAAAAAAAGTTGAAATCCCTGCCTTACAGCTTTAAATGTGTTCTTACACACACATACAGTAAGAGTACAGTCATGCACAAACATACTGTTGGTATCAGGGTCTTTTGGGGGTTTGGGAATGCACCATGAAAGAATGTCAATCTGCAGTGCCCTCCTTCACCTTACAGCCCGCAAACTGTTTCTATAGCAACACTGACTGCAGGAGTGTCATAGGAACATCTCTTTCTTATTGGTCTCCGCTTACTTTCTCTTTAATTTTCTCAACTCCTGTCTCTCTCTCTTCTGTCTCACTCTAGCTTCTGTCCATCTGTTTCTCTTTCTTCCTGTCTTTCTGTCAAGCTAATCAAAGATGCTCAGACTGAAACACATAACTAATCAAACACACTCCTGCAAGGCTGTAGTGATTATGGGAATGTACTGATTCTCTGAAGTCACATTGCGTGCAGAGTGAGAGAGATGCAGGGAGGGAGTGAGAGTAGTGGTTTGGAGATAACGTCTTTGGCAGAAAAGAGAATGAGATAAAAAAACATGAGGGAGAAAGGAAAATCAGTCTCTGATGAGCGATCATTTGCACTCTTTGACCTTTTTAAAAGTTTACAGCCAACACTAGCGATCCTCCCCCATTTCCTCTGCTGTGCCTGAGTAGGTTGCGTTACAAATAATAATTATCCGTCACTTTGATAGAATGGGTTGTAAATTTTCCCATGCTCACTCTGGCCACTTGTGAGTGGGCTCTTTTTACTTTGGGCTGGTAAGCAGCCTAGTAACCACTCAGAACATCTTAGCAACTATGACCTCCTTCATGCTCTATTTATATCCATTATTTTATTTTTAAAAAAAAAATCAAAAACTTACCTCAGTAATGACTTTTGGTTATGATAGAAGTTAATAAAGATCTAAAGAACTAAACTCGAATTCGGCAAAAATGGTTGTGGTTTATTAATTATTGATTTGAAAAGTTTAAATGATGCAAAGCTTTCTTCAAAGCAACGTAAAGCAATCAAGTTATCATCATTTTTTGTAAAATATGATATCACAAGAACTTGAAAAATCACCAACATTTGTAAAAGACAATGCAGCCTTGCAATCTGGTCACTTGATTTGATGAACAAGGTTCCATAAATTATTTCACTGCAATACACTTTTAATCTCTCTTCACACCCCCACTTCCAAGTGTAAGCAGCCTTACTACAGCCCCTAACGTGTTATGGTTGTGTTTTGATTGTTGCTTTGTCCCATAACGAGGCTCCCAGGGATGCGCGGGGCAGTGGAATGGACCATGACATCATAATAGCCCGGTTGCCCTCAGTGTTTCCTCCCCAGGGGGAAATTGCCACCTCACTTTCGTACAATCAGCACAAATGGCCTATGACGGCAGTACATTTAATAAATTTTTCCAAGAGTTGCCCTGTAGGGTGCTAAAGGAGAGTGTTTATTGATTAAAAGACAATGAAAAGATTTCCCAAACAGACACCGCAATTCAGCAAAACTGTTTTGCTCTGATTTAATGTCTCACTTTTTGGGGGATAATTTTTGTCATTAGAATTTCAGAGATTACATTACACAGTTGGGGTTACTACTTACTACAGATTATACACAGAACGTTATGGCATACGTTTGGGGATTGGTCCTTTTATTTTCTGACAATGCCCCTGTGTACAAAGCAAGGCCCATAAAGATATAGTTTATTGAGTCTGGTAAGGAAGAACTTCACTACCTTGCAGAATGCCCAGCCCTGAACCCCACTGAACACCTTTGGAATTAAATGGAACGCTAACCAGGTATGACCTCACTGATGCTCTTGTGTCTAAATGAGAGCAAATCCAAGCAGATGTTCAAAAATATTAAGTGGAAAGCCTTCCCAGGAGAGCAGAAGCTGTAAGGGAGAACCTACTCCTTTTTAATGCCAATATTTTTTAAATGTATTGTTCTTAAAGCCATATAGTGGCCGTATAGTATAACTCAAGTCATGTGGCTTGTGTAAGAAAGAAATGCTATTACTATAGGGCTCTCCCAAAACTGTAGCCACAAAGTTGAAAACAATACCCTGGAATGCCATTGGACAAAGTAGCATTTTGATTTGTCTTCACTGGAATTAATAGTGTGTCCAAACACATTAAATAAAAGGAGTTGTCCTCACAGTTTTGGCCATATGGTGTAGCAATGCGCTAAGGGTCACTCAGAAAATCTTTGCAATTGCATTCAATAGAAATACCCTGCTGAAAACACACAACACTTGAGCATCGTGGCACAACAATGAGCATTGGCGCAACAATGTTTTTTTTTTTTATGTCAAGCCAGAGCATCCGCAGATACATTTGTAATTGCACTTAATAAATGTGATGCTCTAGATGTCGGTAAGTGATTGGTTTCCATATCCAGTGCAGCCAGTAAGTTAAAGGTTCTCTTCACTGTGTAAAATTGTACGTTTGAAAGTGAGAGGATGGAACTAATTAAAACAGAGACTGCATTTAGTCTGTTCAGGAATCAGTGTCCCCCGCGTACCCTGTTGCCTCGGAGCCTATTTAAGAGCCAGGGGCGCACTCTGCCCTATGCAAAATATGACATTTAATAAAGCAACGAGAAAAATATAATAAAGATTCCCTGTGGCTGAAGGTTTCCCCCGTCGAACTCTGTGGAAGAGAGAGAAGCTGTAATGAGACAATTTAAACCATAGCAAGTACCTGTCTGTCGATATCTGATCTACAGCTGTCTGTCTGTCTCTCTATCTCCCTCTTTCTGTGTATTTTAGACATTCATATACTCCTGCATTTATTATTTTCTTCTGTGGAACTTTGGAAAATGGGCTTTGCATAAGCAATATAATTTGAGATTACAATGAATATAAACTTCAGTCGTCTCTGTTTACAGAAGGTGTCCACGTGGGAATCGGATAGCACGGCAAAAACAAAACGTTCCAAACTTCAACACGGAAAACACCCTGCGGGCCTCAACCAGACTCATCTGATGAACCCTGAAACCTTCAGAGTGACATGTGCTAAAGAAAGCAGAGAATGGCCCCAGGGATTTGGGGAACACACACCCCTCCAGACAAGTGATGCTGGGTGTATAAGAACTGAAGTAGGACTCCAAGCCGTGTGCAAACGTTATCGCCCCATGTTTTCCATTGGGCATAAATGGGACAGACCTCACAGGACAGGCCTACTTCAGATTTGCCACTGGCCTGCAGGCTTGAATAAGGCTTATTGGGAAAGATAAGAGTCAGTCACCTTTGTTGAGGTGTCAGAACATACAGCCACAGCAAGGGGATATCAGAAACACCCTATCCCTGGGGCTGCAACAATCTGGATAAGAGGAGCGCTTGTCGATGGACGGATGGATGGATGGATGGACGGACATTTAAACTGGAGAGGTGTGCCACATGTTGCCTTGTATTTGTTGTCAATGACACCATTGAAGAAAAGTGTCCTCCAAGGCTCTTTTTGTTTATGTATTAAATATATTTCCAATAGGTTAACTTTCTTGTGATGGTGTTTTTCGTTGTTTTTATTCGCTGTAATGTAAATAAATAATTTATATCATGTGATCTAATGTGTCGTTGTATATTACTCAGTATGTTGTATATTTTATTTTCAAAATTTCTCAAATGTTTCATTTTAGTGGCCCAAAAAGTATTTGGATACTTTTGGACACTTAAATACAGTGTTGTATATATTATCCATTTGTCATACTTGAGTAAAAGTAATGTTACCGTCGTGGAAATTGACTCAAGTAAAAGTTATAGTAGCTCATGAGAAAACAACTTAAGTAAAAGTTGTAACTCATATTAAATTTACTTAAGTATCAAAAGTACAGGTAAATTGCATAAATTAGTTCATTGGTGCTCATAATTTACTTGCCCTCATGCCATCCCAAATGTGTATGACTTTCTTTCATCTGCAGAACGGAAACAAAGATTTTGAATATTTCAGCTCTATAGGTCAGTTCAATGCAAGTGAATGGTGGCCAGACATTTCAAGCTACAAAAATGATGAAACCACTGAAGTCTTATGGATTCAGGTCTGGCCTCTATTCACTTACATTGAATTGACCTACAGAACAGCGATATTCTTCTGAGAATCTTTTTTTGTTCGTGTTCTGCAGAAGAAAAAAATGTAAGTCATACACATCTTGTATCGAATGAGGGTGAAAAAATTTTGAGATTTTTAATGGCGCAATCAAGTAAAATCAGAATGATCATATTTATGGGATTATGGGGCCAATAAGCAACCACCCAGCAACCAAACAGAACATCCTGGCAACCACATACTGTAGCAATGCGCCAAAACACACAGCAGAGATCACCGTGATAACTGTGCAACAATCCAGAAAACCCTTGTTACCACATACTGTAGCATAAATGTGATACAAACAAATATAACACTTTAGCAACCACCAGAAAACTAGTTTTGCTTTGCAAAGAACATTCACATATAAAAATAAATATTGTTGGACATTTTAATGAGTGCTGGTATTCATACACATCTTGTTTAAATATAAAATGTAAACGCATTTGATTGACTTTTATATGGGTGGGAGACTGATCGCACATAACTTCATTATTTCACAGCTTTCATAATGTTTAAGCCTAAACTTTAAAATTTAACTAGTCAGGAAAAAGATATTTTCTTTTTCATGAGCCGTTTCTTGTCTTCCCCAGTGGAGACAGACGACGGAAAACGTAATCTGGTGCACACTTCGCTTGTGATTTTGATTCAGATTCATGATTCTCAAAACAAAATATTCACACCGCTTTTTGAATCTTTTTGTTCAGTTCAAAGGAATCAAATTTAAAAGATTTGACTCAAATGATTCTTTCAACAAATCACACATCACTATCGCCGATCTGCGTGCATTTTTGCACATACTGCTGTTATTTTTTGTTTTGAGATGTTCAGTCACAAAAGTAACGAAAGGGTCTGGAGAAATGTATTGGAGTAAAAGTAAAATTTTTCTCTTCAATATGTAGTAAAGTGAAAGTAAATGTCCAAAGAAATATTTAAACTCAAAAAAGTACAAAAATTACAAAACTGTACTTAAGTACAGTAACGAAGTATTTGTACTTAGTTACTATACACCTCTGCTTATATATATGTTTATTTGCGTTACACAACAAAATATTAAACCAAGTGGCATCTGCAGACAAATGAGGACCATCATTTAACAAGGTGATTTTAGTGGACGTATTAAGTCAGTTCCCTCAAGTTCACACAGGTGTCCTAGGAGAGTAATCACAGAAATCAGTCTGGGACATATTCCATTAACGCTCTCTCTTCCTCCACTTTCCTGTCAGTTCTCCTCTTCCCTTATCTAATGAAGGCAAAACTCAATAATCATTTTTTAAAATGCCACTTGGTTTGATATTTTGTTATATAATGCAAAGACACTCATACATTATTAAGTGTGGCTTAAGTGTCCAGGTAATTTTTGGGCCACATTTATATTGAATTCTCTTTTTTGTACTCAAATGTCCTAAACTTTCCTGCAACAAAGTTTGAAGGTCTTTTCAATTGTCCAAAATGTCAATACTATCACAGATTAAGAAACACCCTGTACTTTGTTGATTAGCTTTAGAACCAAGTACATCCTTTCTCGTCACCTTATTTTCTCGTAGCACAATCTGACATGCTCAGGAAAGGAAGTCTGTCTGTCTGCATCTCTCTGCCCAGAGGGAGTTGTAGGCGGATGAGGGCCAGCAGCCGGTCGATGGCTGCGAGTCGCACCCATTACCCAGCAATCAATGCTGCCACAAGATCCGACAGCAGGGAGGCTGTCACGACCTCTGTCCTGCTCTCTCCTATGCCTCTGAGCTGTCCAATACAATCACCGCCAACAAGTTGTGTGTGTGTGTGTGTGTGTGTGTGTTAGGGAGCTGAAATATATAAAACTACAAAAAATGCATGAAAGAGAATATGTCTATGAGTTCAACTGGTTGAGAACCACTGGTCTACAGTATGAGATCTAATGGTGCGTTCACATACAACGTGAAGAACATTTTCGCCTCGCATTGTTAACGTGAGTTTGACCGTTGGATTATAAATTTGTGCTTAATCACGCGTTCCCGCGAGTACCGCGAACCTCCAAATATTCCCCCTTCTCTTCCGGAAAAGGACAGGAGGAGGGGCTTCTACGACTCGGTTCATAGTAAAGTACAACCAATAGAGATTGCTAAGACATGTGACCAAATGGGCGGCAACGTCATCAGAACGCAAAGGATTATGGGTATGTTTGGCCCATTTACATGGGCTGGCATCGCATGGCAGACTGTTCTGGCATGAAAATAATAAAAAATTAGCGTGAAAAACAGAATACAATCCTACAAAATGCAGCGGTCTAAAGAAAACATTGTCGGACCATACCGCCTAAAACTAAATCCTAATGCAAAGACGAGGTATGACGAGAAAATAAAGGGAATCAAAGGACTGGATCCTTACGAGCATAGTGACTGGTCAGGGGACATCAACCTGTTGCCCAACTTCCAGCACCCATATATATACCCACAGACATGTGCATGTATGCACTAACACTTAATATCATGTAGTCGTGTATAGATATACACACGACTACATGATATTAAGTGTTAGTGCATACATGCACATGTCTGTGACTTATCACCCACAACCTACCTCATACATTTCCAGTTATCTTTTCTATGGTCTATTTATAATGTAAATGTATTCATCTAAATTTATTTACATGTTACATATGTAAAGAAACTGAAATTAAGTTGGTTGTTACTACTATTTAAGTTATGTAATTGTGTTTGCAACCAAATAACACTGATTTTGCACAATTTTTCCTTAATACAGACAAAGGAGGCAGAATTTCATTCAGTCTTTGTGTATTTTATGTACAGAGATGGCTAAAAATCATTACATGTGAGAAGTCACATTACAAAATCTTTTGAAAAAAAAAAAAACATATTTCCATATTAGATGTGAGCATGGTGTATAATTCTAACACGACGGCTTCACAACAATACTTGGACACATATTGGTCAAAGCACAGCACTCCCAAACCAAAATTATATCCAGCTAAGTCTTATCCTCCACCTCTCAAGGCACCCCAAATCCCAGACGTATTGTGTCATTTAATATGTTAAACTTAGAGCGCATACACCCGATCACTGCGCTCCACGTGGATCCTGACATGAGCTAACTTCCTGGTCTGTGGCCCCTGGTGAAGGCCGGTATTTTCAGTGTAGCACCCACAAGGGCAACACTTTCTTTAATATCAGTGCCCGGCGATGGGGGTGGATTCACGGGACCTTCCATCTCAGTTGCAGGTGTAGTGTTGTCTGACAGTAACAATAAAAATAAATTGTGTCATATCACAACCTTTAATCCAAAGTAATCCAGATTAGATATACACAGGGGGCAACATATATTGTATTATTTTACTATTTACCTGGGTATAAAGGTGCTGCATTATCCAACTCAGCCTCAGGACCAGTGTAGTCAGTGCCTGGCGATGCTGTTGTTGTGACCTTGTCGCTCTTCTCCTAAACCGCTTGAACCGGTCTGTGTTCGTAGCTTTGACCTCAGTATGGCCGAGGTACAGAGAAGGGGCCCAGTCAGGATCACACTCCAACATTTCATAGGCAGGTTTGCCTGCAAACAGTCACCAAATAAATTGCTATGTAGCCTAGATGTACAACATTTTCTAGCCATTTCATGCTAGTTAACAGTTAACATTGGCCTAACGTCAAATCTAATGGTCTGGTTAAATAAAAAAAAAACACGCTGGTTATTTGCCCACAACATAACATTTACAGAGAGTAATTGTAACTTACCTTTGTGAAAATGCTTTGAACACACCATCATGTGTGGTGGAGTGTTATCGAAGGTAATCTTGGGCCTCCTTACCGCTCCTATCCATGCCATTCGTCGCCTTTTTGTCACCTCTGAAACGTGGCTTGTACTATTATTTTTCCACGCTGGAAAACGATAAAAGGATTTTCCGTTCTTAAGCTTTATGCCACTTCTATCGTGAGAACGAATATTGCAGTTTATAACACAGCAGGTAGACGGCATCTTGAACACTGCGTTCTTCCCTCCATGCACTCAAGTCTGGCGCCTACTGTTTGTGCCGCGGATTCCCGAAATGCATTACGTTCACCACTGGTAAAACGTCACGATGACGTCACATTAGCGATCTCTATAGCTGGAATCAAGTAGACGCGCATATTTTTAGAACTTACCAGGTAGTCCAACTTCCACGCTCAATTTCCTCCAAGTGATGTATTTTTTCGTCCGGTCTCTGTACATGTATGACGTTGTGCCATACAATTCTGGGTGCCCACACACCGCTACAATTTTTAAAACATTTTCATCCATTTTTCCAGATTTCTTCTGCTACTACGTCGTTACGTCAGTGACATCCGGATAATCTCAACGCTGATAGGCTTTCGCAACAACGCGTCATGCGAATTTC
Source organism: Xyrauchen texanus (assembly GCF_025860055.1). Lineage (NCBI taxonomy): Eukaryota > Metazoa > Chordata > Actinopteri > Cypriniformes > Catostomidae > Xyrauchen > Xyrauchen texanus. The sequence continues at coordinate 11,357,463 of NC_068288.1, forward strand.
TTGCTCGAGTTGAAATGTAAACTGGTGCGAATTAAGCGTTTTTGCATGTTCGAGTCGCATCATTTGCTGCATTCGCACCGCCCGGCATCTTTACATTGACTTTGCATGTAATCACGCCGCATAAAACACTCGCTTGACATTGTATGTGAACGCACTAAACGACAGGGTTCCCACAGATCCTTAAAAGTCTTAAAATGTCTTAAATTCAGTTTTCCAAAATTTAAGTTCATAAAAAGTCTTAATTTTTATTTATAGAGGTCGTAAATTTGGGGGAGGAAAGACTGGAATCGTGATATGACCTAATGTGATTATCAAACTTCAAAAGAATACGATTTAATTAAATAATGCATGTGCTGCCTCATTAAAAGTGAAAACACAGCACTGTTGTATTTTCTCTAATATGTGGGGGCTTGTGTGTGTTTCCAGCTGTTGCAGATCAGTTCACAATTGTTAAGACATCTTGGAAATTTATGACTAATGATCATCTGTTGATGATGATGATGATATAGTGTTAAAGAAATATACAATGTTTACTTTGAATTGTTTATATTGTAATACGTTGTAGATCTTCGTAGGAGTCCATGTTTTATATCCCTTATTTGTTTGAATGAGCTGCTGGAAGCAGTGAAGCGCAAACATTTCAAAATAAGAGTCATTGGTGTATTTCAAATTTAAAGTGCCTTTAAAGTTAAAAGTTCCACATTATGAATAAAAGCTGCCTTACACAAAATAAATGTAAAACTGACAAAAAGAGCATTATGTCTGTTCTTCCTTTTAAATTTGAATCCTCTCCTTCAATGAGGGGAAAATTACCCTTTTCTTGTCCTGAACAAATTGTGATATTGCACACAAGAGACAGATACTTGTGCAGATCATCATTAGCAACGTGAGCAAACTGATATGATGATGTTCAGTATCGTGAACGCTGAAATTAAACCGGTACGATATCATCTTGTTGCTAATTTTGGCACCATATTACAGTATGCTGTCAATATCAAAATGATATGAGATATGAAATCAATGACAATTCTGTATATTGCCAAGTGTGCTCATTAAACAGCAGAAGGATGTAATTCATTTCAATATTATACAGTCACATGTGCTGCATGGTACAGAATGAACAAGAGGTGCCTCTCTGTTCTGTCATCTGATTCACATACACATGCACACACGCATGCGCACACACTCACACAAATGCAACACACACTACTGGTGCTTAATTTTCATGCAGTGTGTTTAGGATATAATAGCACTTTTCTACTGCACATTACGGTTCGACTCGCCTCAACTCTACTCGCTTTACTTTTCTGAGCTTGCATTTCCACTGCAGTTTAGTTCATTTAGGCTGATCGTCATAGTTGTGCCACCTCTACTGCCGTGACATAATCTTAAACACGACACAAACTGACCAAAACAATAACACGACCGCTAGCTTTTAGCTACTAGCTCATTGTGATGCATAAAGCAGTTGTTGCATGGTGATTTTACACAAGTGTAACGGTTAAATTGGCCTGGTTGTTTTAGAAGCTTTCCAGTAGCTGGTCAACTAAATAAAGTGAAGCTTTCAAGCAGAGTATAGAGTTAACATAACAAAACGTACCATCCTCCATCGTGGATCAACACCAGTCCAGGGCACTCTCCCTCCCATTGCTCGCTGATTTAGATAGCATCCATTTGGTCAAACCACTTCCACTTTTATGGGGTTTTTTAACTTTTCCCTACACTGTTGGTTGGTCCGGTGGTAGCCATGTGCGGCCAACAGCTGAGACACTTCCTGAGTGACTTTTTTCAAAAGTGGCGTGAACAAATGATACTGTTATCGCTGTTGCTAACTTTAAAACTAGCGGGTTGATGTCATATATCGGAAATCCAGTGACGCTGGTAGTGACGATCCTCCCTGACAATCAGTAATCTGAATTAAAAGTACCAGGTACCAGGTGGATACCCCAAAAAGCGAGAAAAGTCGAGTTGAGTCCAGTTGTACCGTGCAGTGGAAAAGCCACATAAATGGCTGTTAACACTTAAATGAACAGCTTCAGCTCGAGTCGCGACGGGAGTATCCCAGCATTACTGGGAAGCTTGATATAACTAACCCGTCAAAAACAGGAAGAACTCAAATGTCTGTCAAAATAAACGTCCCGCTTAAATGAAATCTCTATTCGAATGGATGATTTGAAATTGAAGACAGAAAAACATAACTACTGTATAAAAATTTAATATTCAAAAAGTAGCAATAGTACTCATAATAACTATTCTATAATATTAAATGGTTGTTTTAATATTAATATTATTATTACTATAGCAATATCACAAATGCAAGTGTTTTATCAGCATGTTCTGATTCAGCCATAGCAGCCTTGTGCCACAGGTAATCAGATTTTCTTTTCAATAATGTTTTCATTAATTCTGTGAAGCTAGCTCTGTTTTTTTTTTTTTTTTTTTTTTGTATAAAATATTTATACAGTCCTTTGCAAAAGTTTTAGGCACTTGTGAAAAATGTTGCATAGTGAAAATAGTTAAAAATAATGACATGAATATTCATTTTCATTCATTTATCACTTAATGTCATACAAAGTCCAGTAAACATAAAAAACAAGCTAAATCAATATTCGTTTTAACCATCTTTGCCTTGAAAACATCACCAATTCTCCTAGGAACTCCTGGATACAGCTTTTCTTGGTTGTTAGCAGACAGGATGTTCCAAGCTTCTTGGAGAACTTGCCACAGTTCTTCTACCTGTTTAGGCTGTCTCAATTGCTTCTGCACTTCATGTAATCCCAGACTGACACTATGTTCAGTGGGGGGCATTGTGGGGGCCATGACATATGTTGCAGGGCTCCCTGTTCTTCTCTTATAATCATTTCTATTTGCAAAAGTAATGTTTGGGAGTCTAACATCTATATTTCCTTTTGACACACTAAAGCTGAGATATAAATAACCATCTTAAGACAAAATTTTTATTAAAACATTTAACATGGAAAAATTCAAACAGAAAAAGCATTATTTGTATCTGTGAGACTTTATGCAGTTCTTTTAATCAAGTCATTTTTTGGGTAATTTCATAAAAAATCTGAGGCTTTTTATTTGTTGATTATAGTATCGATACCCAGGTACCTGGGTTGGTGTCGTACCGATGCCAACATTTTGGTAAAGGAGCTACCCTAATGCTGACACAAATCTGTATGAAGAACCAAACACCGTCAGGATATATGGCTTGACAAGTTCAGTGACACTTCACATAATCTTTTTAGGAACGCTTGATGACCACCGCTGCTGCTGCTGCCCGTGATGAGTGTTATTAAACTCACTGCTGATAATTTGGAAGGTCAGATAAAAGTGATTGGTAGGCCTCATCAAATCACTGACTTACATTAAATAAAAACATTACATCTTACCGGGATACTCTGAGAAGTGATGGTACGCAAGCAAGGCTGGACTGGTAATCTGGCATACCGGGCATTTTTGCGGTGGGCCGACGCATTTTGGGGCCGATCAGGGGTGGACTGGCCATCGGTAGAACCGAGCGGGCCGGTGGGTCGGCCGCGAAACGTGCCGGATGACCGCGATTAATATGATATATATGTGGAGTATTTTAAACTTGCATATAGCCCCCTGTTTTACGGATAAGCAATGTTAAGGCCATTTTGAATGTGTGCCTGTTTAAAGAAAGCCCACTGCCTGGGCCTTACTCCTTGACACATGTCTTGGTCTGTAGATTCAGAAGGAGAAAAAAGATTGGACAAACAGTCCCTGTCCTGACAACCGGTAATTTATTAATTTATTTTTTGTAAAAAATAACAAAAGTGAAGTGCCTCCTGTCTCCACATTGAATTTCTGCTTACCTGTAGCCTACCTTAGCTTCCACGTTGTTTGCTAAAAGAGGGAGGACTCAGCAGCACAATCAAATGCTCCACGCACGGCAATAAGCCACTGGGCCAACGCAAACTCTTCCCCACTCAAAGAAAGTCCTCTGGACACTTTCTATGGGAAATGTGCAACTCATTTTGTTGCAGCAAAGCACTTTGTTGGCACTTTCCTTCTCTATGTGAAATAAAACCAGCCTCTGGACTGCCCCCTGGAGGAGGCAAGAAAAAGGACCAGGCTGTCATTTGCCACAGAGAAGGCAAAATGAAAGAAAATAGACGAATTTCCAAGGATGAATGAATAAAAATCACAGCTGTGGCAGGAGGACGTGTATTAGTTAAACCAATCCAGGAGAAGCAAAAGCTTACAGCACCTGGTATTCCCAGGCGGTCTCCCATCCAAGTACTAACCAGGCTCAGCCCTGCATAGCTTCCGAGATCGGACGAGATCGGGCGCGCTCAAGGTGATATGGCCGTAAGCGAAGATTGTTGTGAACAGACGGCTATTTAACTAAGAGTCTGTAATACATGATTTATTTTGAAATCGTATTGATTTGAGTAGGGGGATACGGAATTAATTGTATTTGTTCAGGTCTTGAAAAGGGTCTTAAAAAGTCTTAAATTGTATTTTATAAACTGCAGCAACCCTGGTCTTTAAGATTCCCGTGTCCCTGTTTCCATGACAATCAGTGGCCACAAGATGGCAGTGTTGAATCAAGGGAGAGTTTCTCATACGATTCATACAAGGCTTCAATCATAATGCCAAATACATCATTGTCTTGTCATGGTCATTGGACCAGTGCAAGATTATGGGATAAAAATCACGTCAAATGTATTGTGGTCACGGATGCAAAAATAATAAGCGTGAATCAAAAAAATAATAAGCGCAGATTTAATCCAAAAAATTCAAAAAAAAATATTTCGGTCCTCAAATACAATTTTTCATATTAAATTAAAATATACATAACAACCGAAAAAGGTGTAGGCTGAAGCCTTTGCTTATTGTGCCTGCCCTTTTTACATATTTATCTAATGAGCGTCACTTCAGTGAATTTGATTCATACAAGATAAACAAAACAGTAACATAAGACATTTCACAAATGTGCATAAATAACATTCAGACATTAATACAATATTTTAAATATTATATAAAAAAAAACTATTCATATTGAGGTATATAGTTATTTATCATCCTTTTTTAAACATTTTCTTAAATTTACAATGTGAACTACACATTTTTAATTCCTTTTCACAATTATTCCATAGGTTTACCTCTTTCAAAGATATACATTATTTTTATATATTCCTTCTTGAGCTTATTTTTTTAAACATGTACATTCCCCTTAGTTTATATTGGCTTTCTCTTATTTCGAACAACCTGTGAATACAATTTGGAAGTAGATTATTATATACTTTATACATTATCTGCGCAGTGTAAAAATCAACCAAATCAACACATTTTAAGACATGTAATTCAATAAATAATATGTTATTTATTGTTATATGTTGGTTCGTAGGCCTAATAGTCTACCCTTTTTACAATCCTTATTGCTCTCTTTTGTAACATATATATTGGATTTATGGTTTTATATGTATGACCCCATACCTCCACACAGTAAGTAATGTATGGAACTATGAGCGAACAATACAATATATATAATGAGTTTTCATTCCAAATATGATAACTAAATAAGAACCGTAAAATTAAATGAAAAGGGCAGATCAATAGCCTATAATAAGTACATATCAAAATAATAATCATGTTTTCCTTGCTTATATAACTTTTTTTTTTTTCTTGTGCTCTCTGATAACTTTACTCATATTTTAATTTTTTGTACACTTACGCTGTAGTTTTCCTTGCTTTTGTTTCCAAGTCCTGCGCTTTGGTTGTGTTGCATCCCTATTGGTCCACTAGTTCTTGATTGACAGCTCCTCCTCTAGCCAGTCAATCGAATAGGGGAGGTGACGTCACTCCAATGAGACTGCTGCTGCACAATGGTAGATAATGTTTTTTTTTTTAATTATTATTATTATTATTTATTTACAAATTAAACAATTTATAGTATCAATATAGAAAGCATAAAGAAAAAAGTAAAAGACAATACAAATTGGGGTTTCAATACAAACAGCATTATGTTAAATTATTCAAATTAGAGATCTTTACAAATATTTTTGCTTTAATATTTTTACAAAGCTTAATCATATTGTAATATTCTTGTAAGTCTATCAAAAATAGGTTAATATTGGGTTTGTTTTCTGACCATATCAACAAATATATATATATATATATATATATATATATATATATATATATATATATATATATATTAAAATATATAACACTAGGGGAGTATTATTGCTTCTGCATATAGATCTGGTATTGCTACAGTTACATTTTCTAATATCTACACCTTCTAGAAAAATAAAAGCAATAAAATCTTGTTTTTTTACAGATTGGAAAATCTGATAAATTCCTTAATAGCAATCTTACTCCTCCAGAGATGGATCTCAATACTTTTTAAAACTCTTTGTGACTAATTGAAATACCAAAATGGACAAAAAATTTGTAATTTAAAAAGGAACCATCCTCCCTTTCATACCAATCTTTTAGGAAAATTGTTTTGCCATTGTTTTAGATCTCTAGCCAATTTCAAATTGTATATTTGTGAGGTGAAAAAATTATGTTTGTAGGTTAGGGTCCACATTAGAAGTACCTGTAAGGCTGACATCAAAATTCAAAGAACTCTGCGAGAACCAACGTCATAAAACTCTCACACAGACAAACATCTCCACCCAAGATAACACTCCCTACTTGCTAAGGACCATACAAAGCAAATCCCATTTTTGACCTCTATCTCACCTAAGGGCACTTTAGAATGACATCCTTTTCTGTAAAATAAGAGGTTTTCTGTTCATACATGTTTGATATCATTCAAGAGGTCGCAGTGCGACTGGTAAGGTGGTCTCATTACCTTTTCAGATTAAACAAATCCCATTAAGATTTTAGAACTTAACAGAATCCTGCACTCTATTAGAGACTTGTCCCTCCCAAATCTCCCACTGGGACCACATGCTGTATGCAGATTAGGTATATTCTTTGTAAACATCAAAGGACCTAATCAATCACAAGTTTCAAAGGTCTTTGCCAAATGCTGTATAATTCTGGAGGTCTGTCCCCATCCCTGCCTGTATGTTAATGAGGTATGTCCCCAGGACTACCAAACCTAACCACTCCCAAAATTCCCTTGTTCATGGTTTGGGTATTTAAGGAAATGTGACACATTACTCAGGGTTCTCTGTAGTCAGACGAGCCCACACAGTTTACTGTGTGTAATTTATATCAGGTGATTGCAATTCGAATTTCTTATGTTTTGATAAAATGTCTAACTTTGACTTATCACTGTTTAATTGGAATTGATTATGTTACCTGGTCAATAAATTGTCAACATTTGATTTTATTCTGACTGACTCTGACATTGTGTTTCCCAAACAGATTAAAGGATTCGTATGTTACCGCAAATCTGCGTCAGATTAGTGACGACTAATATTTGGCATCGATTCAAGTGTACTTGGTTTGCAAAGACAAAAAGGGAATTTCCGTTTAGAACAGCAAACGCTGCTTGACCAATCTAAATTCGGGTGTGTCTTACCTGTTTTGATTTGATGTTTCTCCAGATAAGTGTATGGGAAACCACACATGGCCAATCCAAAGCTATTATAAGAGAAGTTATGTTGGTCAACTTACATCTGTAATAGTGGCCGTGACCTCTACTGAAGAAAACGTTAAGTTACATTCAAGTGTGTGCAATTCCATGGGGCTATACTGAAGTATCTTTGATTGTGTATACGTGAACGATCTCAGGTATATAGCAATTACCTCTGTTTGATGATCCAATACTGGCCGCTTGTGATCGTGAGACCCGCGAGGACCTCAAAGCGACATAGTTTCTTAATCTAAACGGGTAAAGTACAATTAAAGGAGTTAAACGAATAATCAAACATTCGCTCACTTTTAATGATGCTCAGATATCATTAAAAACCTTTTTCATTTATGGAGTCAGATGAAATAACGAGGTAATACATAAGAGAAAATGTATTTCATTTAACAATGTTGTGTTGCGTAACAAGAAAGACAGTATAGCGCAGAGACCTTCACCCGTATTATTGGAGACCGTCATTGGACCGATAAACGGGCTTACATACCGGTCTATGAAAGTTTGACAGTTTCATTGATAATTTCCCAACATCAAAATTGCACTTCAGTAAAAAGTGTAGTCCACCATCCTGTTAAAATATTAACTTTTGGGAAAATATTCCACATAGAGTCTTGTTTATATTTAAGATCCTTTTGTATCCATTTTATCTTAAAAATCCTATTTGATTATCCGGTAGTCCAAAGCATTTAGGCCGGCTTCTTCTTGGATATTACATCGCTTTGTTTTAGATAACAATGGTAGATGAAGATGTATAACCGTCAGTTGGCAAATCCTGGACAATCACAGGTAATTCAATATAACTATATTATTTGTGGTTGATAGATACACTGCTTGTGTCTGTTTTGAGGATTTTCTGCCAGCTGGAAACAATGTGTTTTCGGATTAGGCCATTATCATAGTCCGTTAACACATGTATCGAGTCAGCTGAATTTAGTTAGCAGCCTTTAGTTTAGACATTATTTAAGACTTCCTTGAGTGCATCCGGAAAGTACAGCACTTCACTTTTCCCACATTTAGCTATGTTACAGCCTTATTCCAAAATGGATTAAATTCATTATTTTTATAAAAATTCTACAAACAATACCTCATAACGAATAGTGAAATTAGTTTGTTTGAAATCTTTGCTATTTATTAAAAATAAAATTTTGTGTATGATGCTACAAGCTTGGACATTTTCTCCCATTCTTCTTTGCAGGACATCTCAATAAATTGTCGATGTGATTTTTGTCAGGTGATTTTTTTCGTTTTTTTATTTTTAATAAATAAAATTAAAAGATTTCAAACAAACTTCTTTCACATTGTCATTATGGGGTATTGTTTGTAGAATTTTGAGGAAAATAATGAATTTGATCAAATATGGAATAAGGCTGTAACATAACAAAATGTGGAAAAATTGAAGCGCTGTGAATACATTCCGGATGCACTGTACGTTGGCATTGTTGGCACGGCTACATGTCATGATATATATTTTTCCTTGTGTTACAGGTATGTTTTTGTGTTTGATTCTTGACTGTTAAAACTGTTCTATTGAGACAAATTTGTGCTGCGTCGCATTCTGATGTTTAAAACAACAGCAGAGAAGTTTATCGATGCTGAAGATGGTGATGCATGTATGTGTGAATGCCTACTGTCGCCAGAGGATATATATTTTTCCTTGTGTTACAGTAAACAACGCATGAAACGCAGTTCTCCGTGTCCGTCTGTGATTTAAGTGCAGTCGGATGAGAAGCGTTACACTTGGTCACATGTTTCTGGTTTTGCTGCATATCGTGGAAAACAACTACATGTAGCAGTGCCAACAATGCCAACCTAGGATCAGTACATAACGCCACATTCAGCAACATGGAAAAGCGGATCAAGTTGAGATCTGAACTCGCGACTTCATTGGTACAGCTTGTAAAAACATGCATCAAACATCCACACAAACCCAGCTTTGTTTTTATATAGGCCTATATATATATATATATATATATATATATATATACACATACACACACACACACACACACACACACACACACACAGTATATATGCAGCTAATAACCTACAAACAAGGAAGTCTTAAATAATGCCTAAAGTCTAAACGAAAGACTTTATGCAAAAACTAAATTCAGCTGAATCGATACATGTGTTAACGGACATTGTTTCCTAGAGCTGGCAGAAAATACTCAAAACAGACACAAGCAGTGTCTCTATCAATCACAAATAATATAGTTATATTAAATTGCCTGTGATTGTCCAACCGGTTAGCCATCTTCATCTACCTCCTTGCGATTGTGTAGCAGCCGTCGGAGTCGCATAGAAGTGACGTTACCTCCCCTCTTCGAATGAGTGGCTAGAGGAGGAGCTGTCAATCAAGAACTAGTGCACCAATGGGGACGCAAAACGCCCCCTGATTTAAATGAAACTCTACTCACAAGTTTTGGAAAGCCAAGCACAGAACTTGGAAACAAAAGCTAAGAAAAATACAGTGTAAGCGCACAAAAAAACAGCAATGTAAGCAAGGAAAACTTTATTTAGTTTGCTTCTGATGACTTTAGTTTTTCTTTTGGAGCATAAAATGCGTTTATATATTTTTGATTCATGCTTGCTTCTGCGCTAATTATTTTGATCTGTGCTCATTATTTTGATCTGTGCTTGTTATTTATTTTTGCGCTTCTTTTTTAATTCACGCTTATTATTTTGATTCACGCTTATTATTTTTGTATCCGTGACCGCAATACTTTTGAAGGGATTTTTATCCCATTCAAGATCCACCAATACTTATCCAGCAAGTAAGCTTTGAGGCAAACTCTTTATTGATGCCAAAGGTTTACTGCAGGTTCACCAATACCGGTGAAGAGCACACAAGCACATTTGTATGTGAAAATAATTTGTGGTGAATTTGCGGCAACTCTAGATTTTTTGTAAGAATTGCGACATGAGTAAAGTGTCATACGCCTACCTGCCGTTGACTGTACTAAAAGAGTATCTCAAAGCAGTCGTTAGGCCATTGTACACCAAAGGTGAATTTTCTTTGTGATTTCTCATGTAGCCTAAGTATAGCTGCAGGCCGGAGATCTCAAAATGGGGGCGTAATCTCCAAAATATGGTGTGTTTTCTCCAGAATGATGCTGGGTTACTCCAAAAGTGAGTGGTGCCAACTCCAAAAGGGGGCGACACCTTCAAAGATGGTTAGGTAAGGGGCTCTAATTTGGAGCTCCTGCCCATTTTTGGAGCTCTGTCTGCAGCTATACCCTTCTCCGATTTTTCGCATTTTGAATTGAAATAAAATGTTTAATCAAACATCCATCCATCCATCCTCAACCGCTTATCCGAAGTCGGGTCGCGGGGGCAGCTGCTCCAGCAGGGGGCCCCAAACTTCCCTATCCCGAGCCACATTAACCAACTCTGACTGGGGGACCCCGAGGCGTTCCCAGGCCAGTGTGGAGATGTAATCTCTCCACCTAGTCCTGGGTCTTCCCCGAGGCCTCCTCCCAGCTGGACGTGCCTGAAACACCTCCTTAGGGAGGCGGCCAGGGGGCATCCTTACCAGATGCCCAAACCACCTCAACTGACTCCTTTCAACGCAAAGGAGCAGCGGCTCTACTCCGAGCTCCTCAACCTATCTCTAAGGGAGAAGCCCGCCACCCTTCTGAGGAAGCCCATTTCGGCCGCTTGTACTCGCGACCTAGTTCTTTCGGTCATGACCCAACCTTCATGACCATAGGTGAGGGTAGGAACAAAAATTGACCGGTAGATCGAGAGCTTTGCCTTCGGCTCAGCTCTCTTTTCGTGACAACGGTGCGATAGAGCGAGTGCAATACCGCCCCCGCTGCCCCGATTCTCCGGCCAACCTCCCGCTCCATTGTCCCCTCACTCGAGAACAAGACCCCGAGGTACTTGAACTTCTTCACTTGGGGCAAAACTTCATTCCCTACCTGGAGTACACACTCCATCGGTTTCCTGTTTAATCAAACAGTGGATTACTAATGAGCCATTCTCCCCTGGAGCGAACATTAGTTCTGAATCGCACACCAACAAAGCAATGCTTTTTTTTAGATGAATGTCAAAATAATATTTCTTCACCTTTCTTACCAAATGCCCTGACCAATAAAATATAAGCTTCGATCACTTGTCAGGAGCTGCTGCAGTTACCAAAACCAGTGCAACAGGTGGCGCTAAAACACAGAAATCTGTTTTGACCACCGAAATTAAACACTGAAGGAACTCAAGGAACAAATCCTGAACCAGCAGTGAGGATGGGTAGTTAAGGCATCTAATGCCTTAAAAACTGAAACGTGTAAACAAATATGAAACTCTGAAAATCTTTTATCTCTAATGTAACATACTTTCCTTTGTATCAACTTTTTTGTGTCTTAAGTGTTTTGTTTGTTTTTTTGCCAAATATTTGCCAAAAATTGTGTCTTTGTATCAAATTGCCTTTGTATACCAAAAATGTGGTGGTCACGACAACATTTCTTATGGATTACTTATATGTTTCCTTTATGTGATTTTTGGAACTATAAAGGTCTAATCGCTATTCACTTGCACTGCATGGACCTTAAGAGACGAGATTTTCTTCTGAGAATCTTCGTTTGTGTTCTTCTGCTGAAAGAAATATATTCACATTTGGGATGTACATGATGAGAATTTTCATTTTGGAGTGAACTATCCCTTTAAGCGTATAAATAGCTGTGTTCTTATTCTAATACATGATGCACAATTTTAAGTGTATTTGTGACTGGTGGAATATTCTGCCTTATGTATTGCTCTGCAAAGATTGATACTTTTCTATGAGGCATTAGAAAAACTTTATAAAGGCTGAGCACAACTATTAATTATTTTATCATCTCTACTTTACTGGTAGTTTTTTATTGAATTTAACACACTCTCTACATCAGTGGTCAGTATTATTAAAAAATAACAGTATTATAAAAATATAAAATGTCACTGTTTTATTATATTATATTAATACTTTTAAAGCTACTAAATGTATTCAGCCAAAAGCAGTGAGTGGTTTTGCATTTTCTTGTAATTGTTATTTGATCAGGAGCATAGATTCCAGGGGGCTAGTAACCCTTGTTATTAACGACACCTGTGGCTGTTAAGTCAAGTCAAGTCAAGTCAAGTCAAGTCAATTTTATTTGTATAGCGCCTTTCACAACACACATCGTTTCAAAGCAGCTTTACAGAATATCAGCATTAACAGACGATAAAACAGTAATGTCTATAAAGTCGATTAATCATCATTGTGTAATTTCGATAAAATACGATTTTTAATAGTGTTTAAAAATAATTAAATGATAATTGTATTAATAACCCCAGTGAGCAAGCTGTAGGCGACTGTGGCAAGGAACACAAAACTCCATAAGATGTAGATAATGTAGAAAAATAACCTTGGGAGAAACCAGACTCACAGTGGGGGCCAGTTCCCCTCTGGCTAACTTCATGAATATAATGTAAATATTACTTATGTGTAGTTCAAGTCATGGTTTAAAATTATTAAACTAAGTAATTGTTAAGGGTCAGTGTTTAAACATTGATTTTGTTTGAACTGTAAGATTAATGACCAAAGTCTTTGAAGTCCATCCTGATTAATTGCAGAAGTTCACATAGATGCAATTGTCCTTGTTAATTGGCTGATGAAGGCTTTTGTTGGCAATAGTTAGTCTATGCATTCCATTTCAAGATCGTAGTCCATCTATAGACCAAGGTGATGCAGGTTGGAGTTGGCATCATTTCATCCTCTGAAGTCCGTCATAATAGATTGAAGTGATGTTTGGCTGGCACCGGCTGCATTTAGTCATCATCATTCTGTGATGAGTCCAACATGAAGCAGGAATGGTGCTGGATCCAGCCGGTTCTGGTGACCTCAGGATAGGAGTCCCGAGGTTGAGACAGGGAAACAAATAAAAAGATGTAAGCGTAGATGCCATTTAATTTATTGCAGAGTAAGAGATCATGCTCAATGTTTCTGGTTTCTGGTTCCGGCAGACCCAAATAAAGCAGCCTAATTGTGGGTTGGAGGATAAATTAGGTGTATGCCTGGCTAAATAGATGAGTCTTTAGTCTAGACTTAAACTGAGAGAGTGTGTCTGCATCTCGAACAGTGTTTGGGAGACTATTCCATAGTTTAGGAGCCAAATATGAAAAGGATCTTCCTCCTTTAGTGGATTTTGATATTCTAGGAACTATTAATAGGCCAGAATTTTGCGATCTTAATGAACATGATGGAATATAGCGTGGTAGAAGATCACTTAAGTACTCATGGAGCTAGACCATTCAAAGCTTTGTACGTAGTTAACAGAATTTTAAAATCAATACGGAATTTAACAGGTAGCCAATGTAACGATGATAAAATGGGGCTAATATGATCATATTTCTTGGTTCTCATCAGCACTCTGGCTGCTGCATTTTGAACCAATTGAAGTTTATTTATTGATCTTGCTGGACATCCTCCCAGTAATGCATTACAATAATCTAGTCTTGAGGTCATGAACGCATGAATTCGTTTTTCGGCATCAGCAACCGAGAGCATATGCCTTAATTTAGCAATATTTCTTAGGTGGAAGAATGCTGTTCTACAAACATTTGTAATTTGATTTTCAAAGGACAGATTGGTATCAAATATAACACCTAAGTTCTTCGCTGTTGAAGATGATGTAACAGTACATCCATCTAGAGACAAATTATATTTTAGTGGCTTATTTTTAGAGTTTTTGGTCCAATAATTAGAACCTCTGTTTTGTCAGAATTGAGTAGAAGGAAATTTCTGGCCATCCAATCTTTTATTTCATTAATACACTCTGCTAATTTTGAGAATTGTGAAATCTCATCAGGTTTTGAAGAAATATAAAGTTGTGTATCATATATACTATTTCTCTGTAGAAATGAACATATTTGGGAGGATACTACCTTTTCTAGTATTTTTGACATAAACGGGAGATTTGAAATCGGTCTATAATTAGCAAGTTCTCCAGGATTAAGTTGTGGCTTCTTAATTAGCGGTTTGATAATTGCTATTTTAAAGTTTCTTGGGACATGTCCTAAGCATAGCGAGGAGTTAATGATATTAAGAAGAGGTTCTGATATTACAGGAGATACCACTTTTAAGAGCTTAGTTGGTATAGGATCTAACAAACAAGTTGTGGCTTTTGATGTTTCGATAAGTTTTGTTAGCTCTTCATGACCTATGATAGCGAAGGATTGAAGTTGCACATGAGGGAAATTATTCAACATTGTTTTCTGGGGTGCTATGACAGATGATTGCATAATTCCAATTTTATTTCTGATTATTTCAATTTTATCTGTGAAGAAATTCATGAAGTCATTACTCTTGAGCTGTGACGTAATATCTGGTTCGGTTGAGGCTTTATTCCTAACCAATTTAGCCACAGTACTGAATAAACATCTAGGATTGTTGTGGTTATTTTCTATGAGTTTACTAAAATATGCTGACCTGGCAGCTTTGAGTGCGTGTTTGTAGCTACAGACACTATCCTTCCATGCACCCTGAAATACTTCTAATTTTGTATTTTTCCACATGCGCTCCATTTTCCGAGCTGCTCTCTTGAGAGCATGAGTGTGATCATTGTACCATGGTGCAGGACTTATTTCTTTAATTTTCTTTAATCGAAGTGGGGCGACAACATCAAGGGTGCTAGAGAAGACTGCATTTAAATGTTTTGTTATTTCATCAAGTTCTTCTGGGCTTTGGAGTTTATTGAGTATATGAGATAGATCTGGAAGAGTATTAGTGAAACTATCTTTAGTGGTCGAAAGAATGGTTCTACCTGAACGATAGCGTGGTGTAGATTGAGTAACATTAGCTGATTGCAGCATGCAAGAGACGAGGTAATGATCCGAGATGTCATCACTCTGTTGCAGAATTTCTATATTATCAACATCAACTCCATATGAAAGAATTAAATCTAGCATATGATTATGGCGATGAGTTGGTCCTGTTACATTTTGTCTGACTCCAAGAGAGTTGAGAATATCGATAAATGCTAATCCCAATGTATCATTTTCATTATCTATGTGAATGTTGAAGTCACCAACAATCAAAGCTCTGTCTACAGTAACTACAAGATCTGATAAAAAATTTGCAAATTCACTAAGGAAATCTGAATAAGGCCCGGGTGATCTATACACTGTAGCAAGGGTAAAGGACGACAGAGATTTTTTATTTATATTTGTATTTGACGGTGTCACCTTAAGCATTATTAGTTCAAAAGACTTACATTTATATCCTGTCCTCTGAGTAACACCAAAAACTTCACTGTAAATTGTAGCAACACCTCCTCCTCGACCCTTCAGACGAGGCTCATGTTTATAACAATAACCTGGGGGAGTAGATTCATTTAAACTAATATATTCATCCGGTTTAAGCCAGGTTTCTGTCAAACAGAGCGCATCCAATCTATGATCTGTAATCATTTCATTGACACTTAGTGCTTTGGTAGAAAGAGATCTAATGTTTAGTAGCCCTATTTTTACATGATGTACATTTTTAATTTGTTTGTTTTGTTCAAGTTTGACCTTAATCAAATTTTTTCTAAATGATTTAGTGAGGGTTTTGTGTTTGGTAGTTCGGGGAACAGACACAGTCTCTATGAGATATCTAGGTGATACAGTCTCTATGTGTTGTAGTTTATGTGACCTGTGTGACGTCTCAAGGCAGCTAGCAGACGTTCGGATTAACCAGTTTGTCTGCTTCCTGACCTGGGCCCCATTTAGTCAATTAATATCGTTATTAAGTCTATGAGCCAAATTACTAGAGAGGAGAGCTGCACCTTCCCTGGAGGGATGGAGTCCGTCTCTCTTTAGCAGGTCAGGTCTACCCCAAAAACTTTTCCAATTGTCTATAAATCCTATTTTATTCTGCAGACACCACTCAGACATCCAGCCATTCAGTGACACCAATCTACTATAAACCTCGTCACCATGACGAGCAGGGAGGGAACCAGAGCATATTATAGTGTCTGACATCGTTTTTGCAAATTTGCACACCTCTTTAACATTATCTTTAGTGATCTCCGACTGGCGAAGCCGGACATCGTTAGTGCCGACATGGATAACAATTTTAGAAAATCTACGTTTAGCATTAGCCAGCACTTGTAAATTTGATTTGATGTCAGATGCTCTGGCCCCCGAAATGCAATTAACAATAGTGGCTGGAGTCTCTATTTCCACGTTCCTTACAATAGAATCACCAATAACAAGGGCTCTTTCAATATGATTCTCAGTGTGGGTGTATCACTGAGTGGGGAGAATTAATTGGAAACCCTAACAGGAGCGGGAGAGTGGTGTCTCTTTGCTGAACGATTATGCCGCCGAGACATCACCCAAATGCCCTGCTGCAGGGGCTCTATAACCGGAACCAAAGTGTGTGTGTTGCTCTCTGTACTGCCCACATCCGAAACAGTATCTAACGGCTTCTCTTTCTCACTGACCTCTACTAGCGTTGAGAACTGCAAGAGAACTGAAGCCAGCTATCTGTAGCTCGTGCACACAGTCCATAGGGCCAGGAGCATCGGCCAAAACAATGACTTAACGTACAAAAAAATAACATGATTCACCGGCATCATGCTACAGATGAGGTAGCATAATTCAAATTACAGTTATGATGGTTTTACTGCAAACTTTGAGACTGTATACTATATTTGACTCTAAAGTGCTGGAACAGGGCTACAACTAACTGTTGATATAGGTCTGATTGTGCAAGAATGTAGTTTGAAGTAATCACTTTTCTTTGCATGATACATTGACTGCATTTATACAATAGCCTATGTTGGCATTAGCCAGCTAGCCAGCTTTATCAATAGCTGTTAGCTAAAGTTTTTTGGATGATGACAGTAGCTGTTTTATAAAATACACTGTACATTATAAATATGTTGACATAATTCAGTATTGATGTGATTCCATCACAACTGTTATTATGATATATCGATGCGCTTTGTTTTATAATAATAGAATGTATATATTTTCTGTATAACCAAGTTATGTTACACTAATGAATGGGTCTTTTGCATTATCTTGAACATTGTCTAGCATTAATTTCATGTGTTATTGTAGTTAACCTTGCTGAATAATTACAGATTAACATTGTTTATTACAGTTACTGTGCAGGCAAGATCAAGTTAGCTAAAATTACACAGATCAATCCTTATGGCACACTATTTCACCTGCTTAGCAGTTATGTAAGTTTACCTGTCCAATAAGAAGAATGCCAATTCAGGGTCTGTTTTGATCCCCAAAACTGAACAAAGGTCCCTCCAGGAATCAAATGCCATGCAGATGTTCACTCTAGTTTTCGCTCGATCGTGACCACGTTCCCGCTTAGCCAGATGGGATTCAGAAGAGACATGTTTTGTTTTTTTTTGGCTTACTCTGAGTTTGTGCAGGAGTCGGTGTTGTGCTAGCAGCCAGACGTTTGCTGGATTCCATCTCTAAGATCATGTTACCTAGTGTTACAGACTGTCTGTTGACGCGGAAGAGAAGCTATTACTGTCTGAGGCAAGGCTCTCCGGAGTACGCATAAACGTCACATCCTTTGGATTTTCCCTGCAAAAGTGACCCACTCCCTTCACATGATTTAATTGGCAACCTAAGAAGTCCAGGAAGGGTTCTTTTTTTAAGTTGCGTTACAAACCATTCACACATTGGCAAAAATATGTATATACGAATATTACATGAAAATTGTTACATATTGCAACTTTAACATGCATGCTTAAAGACACAAGAAGACAAGCGCTTTGTCACAAGGCACATTCAAACAAGAGGGATCAGTGCCTTGTAGCGGTAATGATAGAAAATCAGATAAACAGCTTCTGGACAGTAGTGTCGTCTAGAGCATATGCAGGCCCCCGGATACGCTGTCAGATGGTCTTACGCCAGCTGGACCGCTTTGTCCAGTGACTCCGGCCAGTGGCACTGGACCCACTCGGCCATCCCCTTCAGCAGCCGGGAGATCAGCTACTCCAGTACCATCAAGCTGATTACATCATAGACCAGCACCCACCGCCGGCAGACATCACGGAGCTGCTGAGCAAAGGCAAACCTGTGGCTGACATCGCTCAGCATCAAGGAGCGGAAACGCTGGCGGTGCTCTTTTGGGCTGCGGCTGACACGCTGCAGAATGGACTTCTTCAACCTCACGTAGTCCAGCAAGTTGGTGACTAGAAGTTGTTGTGCCACGATTTGGCCTTCCCGGTCATCAGCGGCATAAGATACTGGCCATTGTTGCTGCGGCCATCTCAGGGCTTTGGCCATGTGCTCAATGAGCTCGAGGTTGGCCTCCAGTTCATCTTGAGTCCCCATCTTCGCGAGCAGCACGTGAGGGTTCGCTGATGCTGGGGAATGAGCAGTGACCAGCGGCCCTTGGGTTACTAAGCTCCGCAGCTCCTGCCGATCCTCTTCCTTGGCCTGAAGGAGTGCCTCAAAATGCTGCTGCCTGGTGTTGGACCTTGTGGATGCTGGGGAGACCTGAAGACACAATCCAGCAGCAATGACACGATGGCAGTGTATCCTTTGTTAGGGGTATAACAGTTATGACCCGGACCAGATATGGAGAAAGAAGACCAGGAGTCGAGAAGTTCAATTAAAGAATCAAAAATTTACTGAAGTATAGTCTGCAGTGAAATTGGTAGAGCCAGCGGCAAAGTCTCACGAGGAGATCGAAAGCCAACTCGTACCTTACACAAAATCTTACATCAATTATACCATTTGCAAGGACGTACGTTCCATTATTTTACTCCTGATTGGCTAAAAAACCAAAAAGTCACAACATATAGACAGCTATGCAGCCTATCAACATTAATCAGCGCACTTGTCGTCCGAGCCCGAGATTTACATCTGAAGTGACCTCGCAGATGGTCGCGGGGCGTCTTCGAGACGGCCTGGTGTGCATCCCTGGGTTCAAAACCTGGGTAGAAAGTCAAACGCACACACAAAATACTGACGAACGACAGTTCTTCTCTGGGCACAAGAGAGCCAGAGCACAACGTTATCAGGCCATTTAAACCAAAACAGAGAAATAAAATATTCACTCCTCGGGCAGAGGAGAGGGGTAGAAATAACATACATTTCTTCCCTAAAGAAATAATAAGAGAAAATCACACTTCTACTATTCAGGTATTATTACATAGGACTTTAAACTATATAATTAGTCATGGAAAGGTAACAATCAAACACAGAATACATCTGGAGCCTATGTTTAAGGCATTCTCCCTGCCCCCGAAGAGACTGGAGCCTCACAGATAAGCTTATCCCCAAAAGACCTTCAGCCTACGTGCAGGACAGAGAGAAAGTCTCTGGAATGTTCCTAAAAGAGACTAGTTAGCATTCAACACACATATGATTCAAAGTATATTTCAGTTATGCATAAGAAAATAGAATTGATTATGTGATCATGCATATAGTTAATTCATCACTTTATTAAAGAAGTTAAGCAACAGAATACAGATAGATGTTGATATAAAAGGATATATATATATATATATGTATTGATATATCTGAAGAGACAAGGGATTTTGACCCTCACCCTTCACCTTCTTCCTCTTTTCTCCCTGGTTTTGGCACCAGTGTAAAGGTTCAATGAAATGAGGAAGCGGGGAACAGCGATTACAACTCAGGAAACGTCACTTTTATTTATAAATCAAACATGTCCGCACCAAGCATGAGGGTAATGCTTCATAACAGCCATAACAGCCACACACACACACACACACACACACACACACACACACACACACACACACAGCTTGTCAGCTGGGTTCTCTCTCTCTCCCACTCTGGTGTTTTGGGCAGCCTTTTAACTCCCCGCCTCCCATTGTGAACATAGAAACCACAATTAGCAGCAATTCATTTCAGGTAAAAACCCTTACCACTTAATCTCTCCCCAGACTAAAGCATGGCCATGCCCTCACTCCCACAATAAGTAATTAAAAAATAGTTAATTATGGATTTACTGAAGTAATATTGTAGTAACCATGTTTTGTTTTGGGCTGAAACCATGGTTTTACCACATTAATATGGTTAATTGTGTGGTAACTATGGTTTTACTAAATAGCATAGTTAAACAATAGTTAATGGTTAATTTTTATTGAATTTTTTGTTTAAGCTCACAAATGTAATAATAAAAAAAAAATGACTTGAATTATGACAAAATTATATTTGAAATTACCCATTTTATCCCAAGAAATCACAAAAAAAGATGTATCAGCATTGGTATCAGTATCTGCTAAATTGGATTTGAAATGATTTGTATCGGGATCGAAAAGAAAATAAGTGGCATCGCCCATCCCTAGTTGGTGCCACTCCACCTTCAAGTTTTCTATGCGCGATTTGATTTATGGTAGTCACAAGACTCTTCCTAACCAATCACACTGATGAATAAAAATTACATCAGAACAGAGAAGTAGCAAACACAGATGTGGGAAAACAGCCCTTACAGTAACAGCCCTTAGATGTACTCAAGTAAAAGTAAAAGAATCCAATTTTAAAACTACTTAAAAAGTACAATTCCTAAGAAAAACTACTTAATTACAGGAATGAGAGTATTTGTAATTAGTTAATTTACACCCCTGTCTGTTACAAGTAATTATGTTTGTGCATTACGCAATGATTTTAAACAAATGTACTTAACACAAGTATATAGAAAATGCCTGATAGTGCCATGTAATCAGCATTGTTCCAAGTGATAACATGTTTTAACCGTTCGTACTGCCAGTCAACTTGTCCAGCAGGTGAACTGAAATAGTTTGTGAAGTGCTTCAAATGCTTTTTCTCATTGAGGAAAACAAAAACAAACTCTTTGTGGAAAGTTCAGTTCTTCGGGCAATGGAGGAGTCAGGAGACAACGAAGCCTTGCAGGCAAGTCTTTTATTTTCTGCTTTCAACAACTTGTATTTAACGACACTCAATTCACGTAGATTCTTCAAAACACTCAATAAGATAACAAACTTTTAATGCACTCAGTAAAGGTCGACACCGTGCTCTCAGGTCACACTCTCCCTCTCAAACTGATGCGTTGGTGTGCCTTTTCAAGTCTCCCTCTGCCATCAGTATAACAAGAGACAGGTGTTAGAGATAATTACAACCCAGGTGACAAGCCTTACCACTGTCCCTCTCCTGCAGACAGACACATGACCACGCCCCCCTCGAATTTAAACAGCTGAAGTGCCAGGTACCAACAGGCGCGTTGGTATCTTTCATGCGGTGGAGCCATTGGAGTGGAGTATGATCTGAACGGAGGGTGAAGGCCCACCCCAGCAGGTAATAGCAGAGAGTGAGGACGGTCCACTTAATCGCCAGACACTCCTCCACGGTGCTGTACTTAGTCTCACTCGGAGAGAGCTTACAACTAATGTACAGCACCGGTTGCTCATCCACCTCCTGCGAGTGCACTGCCTCCAGCCCTCTGTCAGATGCATCCCTCTGCAAAATAAAGGGGAGAGAGAAAAGCCTGCTGGCACGACTCCACTGGACCAGATCGGGGGACCCCTTTCTAGTGAGATCACCCAGCGGGCTGGTGATGTCAGAGTAAATGAGCAAAAATGTTCGGTAGTAGCCAGCCCCAGAAAGTCTCACCTCCTTTTTGGTCTTGGTTCTCAGACAGGCTGCAATCACTGTGGTTTTGTTAACCTGGGGACGCACCTGCCCATGGCCCATGTGGGATCACAGATACCGAACTTCTACCCACCCAACTGCGCACTTCTTCGGGTTGGCTATGAGCCCTGCCATTTCAGCGACCTCAGGAAAGATCTCAGATGTTGCATGTGCCACAGTGAGTCATTACTATAGATACAAATATCCTCTAAATACGTGGTGAAATATGCTGTATGGGGTCTGAGAATTTTGTCCATGAGATGCTGGAGGCCGGGGCCCCCAACAAACCGAACAGAA
Organism: Xyrauchen texanus; assembly: GCF_025860055.1. Lineage (NCBI taxonomy): Eukaryota > Metazoa > Chordata > Actinopteri > Cypriniformes > Catostomidae > Xyrauchen > Xyrauchen texanus. Next base: position 11,379,931 of record NC_068288.1, read on the forward strand.
GGGTCACAAATTGGTGTAAGTAGAACGGTGTGGAAAACTGTTTTTTTTTTTTTTTTCTCGGGAGATTGGAGTTATAGGGATCTGCCAATAACCCTTTGTTAAGTCCAGTCTTAAATCAAATTGAGCCACGGCCAACTGATTGAGCAACTCGTCAATCCGAGGCATTGGGTATGCATCAAATTTGGACACCGCTTTCCAGGGCCGGACTGGGACAAAATTTCAGGCCGGGAAATCCTACACCCATCCAGGCCATCCTATGCACCCAAATAAAATTTAGAAACCCGGACAACCTTGTTTTTTTCCCCCCTAAATTACATTTATTTCACAGTATGACCATAACATAAAAACATAAACAACCAACCTAGAAGTAAAGCAGTCCTAATATCAAATGGGTCTGCACATAACGTACATACAAGCATTTACTCTAGAAGTCCAAAGCTGTTTCTACCGCTCTACTTCTCACTCATATAAAAAAAGGACATTTGCATTACCTTATTAAATGTATGCATCAACTTTCATGTCAAATTCTTACATTTGATCAATAAATTCAGTTATAATAAAAAGACACTATAGGGCTATTACCCATCAAATTAAAAAATGTGCACTGCAATTACAACTGCAATAAATAATGTTATGAGATTGATGTTTTAAATAAATGTTTGAATATATATAAAAAAAGCAATACTTAAACATTAAACTAAACCGCCAATAGGTGGCGGCAAGTGACCGTCTTAATTAGTGAGTCATTCATACAAAAGATTCGTTCAAAATGCTGAATCATTCAGTAACAAAACACCGCGCTGCTGTAGCTTTCCTTTGGAACTATTTTGTCGGTGAAATAGAACAAAAACAGTTAATATGGTTTGTGTCTAAAATGTAAGTAACTTAATAATAAATATTAACTACGCTACTTGTTTATTGAACAATAAATTCAATGTAACATTTTCAATCGTGATAATATTCAGCAAAACAGCTCCCTTAGTTGTGTTATGTTAAACTAAATCATATGTTATAAATAAAAAAAACATCAATTAGAATTTTTACCTTAGTACATTTCTTCTGTGAGTTTTCTGTGTGCACTCATTTGTTTTGATTTCTCCACAAATGTAACGTTAGAGCGCTAGGCACTACCGCTTACATTTGCTAGCAGTTCAATACTAAGTTAACGAAGAAGAAAAAAGTACAGTATTTACAGATGAAACTGACCTGCACTTGAAGCCCTGAACAGGTCAGTAATTTTGCAACATTTTGCTGCTTCTTCTTGGAGTGCTTTCTTTTTTTTTGTCCTTTCCCTAAAAACATGTATGACACAAATTATATTTGGTTTTAGTGATGCACACCCTCATTGTGAATCACAATTTTATCATTTCAGATGTCAGATAAACAAGTGGTGATAATTAGCTTTTTATAAAATGCACTCTGTCTATGTTAAGATTTTTCACACACACATACACACGTACCATCTGATCAGTTTCCGAGTTCACGTCACATTTTCGCCAGCATAAAAGCAGATGCTCGTCTGTTGGTTTGCATCACGCCAATATGAACTGAATACAACTAGTGCAGAATTCAATAAGGATTACCTTGCAATATAACTTGGCTTTGCTTTAGATGCACAGACACTATGATATATCTTCTTCTCTCATCCAACACCTCAACAACACGTTTCTACAGTGCTCCCCAGTGGACTCAATTGTAACTGTGAGATTTGATGAGAAATTAAGAGGGAAAAGAGTGTAATTCAGCACTGGTCACGGCAGGAAAATGCAGAAAGGAAAATTAATTTGTGATATTTGAGAAGTGTTTTTAATGCTCGAGTAGCTAGTGATTCCACAACAGTTACAATTTAAATAATTGGTATTTAGAATAGTTACATGCAAAAAGTATTTAGATTACTGAACAGATTACTTTGCATTTTATTGCCATTTCTTTCATTTAATATTTAGTCTTTTCAGATGGAAAAATGTATACATATAAATTATACAATCCATTTGAACAGCAGTGAAACACTTTCTTATTATGTGTTACATTCATACTAGCAGACAGAGTAGACGTTTGAAATAAGTTTGGAGCACAAGAAATAAAAATAAACCTTGTGTAAATTGCTATTTCTAGCCATTTTACATGCACATGTTACCAGACATGATCATGTTTTTTTTATCAAGAAAATTCACGTTACATCATCATTTCTTTTTTCTAGTAAGACCTTTGAAATTAGGGCAAAAATCATATTCTTGATAATAATTTTTGTATTGTTTTCCAGTAAAAATATCTAAATATCCTTAAAACAAGATCAATTTGATTTATCTTGTTTTAGAAACAACACTGCATAAGATATTTAGGTTTTTCAGAGAATGTATTTTTAACATCTGTATTTTGTCTTAATGTACTAGGGGCGGAGCCGTGGAAGGCTCAACAAGAGAGCTGGAAGAGACTCTGGAACGACCTCTGTGTTCAAAAACATCAACAGATGCCAAATGACAACTTGCATTGCTTGATGTCACAGTAAAAACATGAGAGGAGAGTTTCATCAAATTGTTTAATCCCTACTCTGTTGCTATGTGGGATTTGTTAGTAGCAATGCTAAACAGTTCAGTTCCTAAAAAGGGATCCTGATTTTCAATAACAGTTTTCTGTATTTCTGTACTTCAGAAATGTATCATTGTCAAGAGCTGAAAAAACACTGGGATTTCAAGCCAATAGAATCAGTTAAGTTTGTAAACAATTACCTTTTATTTCCCCAAAATAGGTCATATTCATCTAATATTTAATTAATGAAACTTTTACCAAGTAAACAATTTTTGTTACACATGACACCCAATAGACCACACAAGGCTACCAATGGACCTACCAACACCTGCGTTTTAAAAAAAAACTTAAAAGTGACTACAGAACCATCAAGGAAAAGTGCTATATTTGAACAAAGTGCCATTATATGATGTTTTATCTTTTGAATTTCTTTCTTTTTTTATTGTACAGTAACTTCAAATCAGATGATTGCAATACGCTCCAAAAAAGTTGGGAAAGGGGCAGTTTAAGACTAATAACAATTTTACAAGTTAAAATAACAAGGTGATGTGAAACAGGAGATGTTAAACAGGTGCCTCCAAAAACAGCCTATTCCTTCAAGAGCAAGGATCATTCAAGACTTGTCAATTTGCCAACAGATGCTTCAGCAAATAATCCAGCACTTTGAGAACAAATTGGAAGCAGTTTGGACATTTCACCCTCTACAATGCACAATACAGTTAAAAGATTCAAGGAATCTTGTCAAATCTCTGTGCGTAAAGGGCAAGATTAAAACCACTTCTGAATGCATGTGATCTCTGATCCCTCAGACTTCACTGTCTTAAAAAACATTACTCATCTGTAATAGAGCTCATGAACATGAATGGGCTTGGGATTACTTTAGTAAACCTTTGTTAGTCAACACCATTCACCACTGCATCCACAGATGCAAGTTAAGAATTTACTATGTAAAGGAGAAGCCATACATCAACACTGTCCAGAAGCGCTGCCGTCTTCTCTGGTCTCGGTCTCATCTTAGATGGAAAGTAAAACAGTGGAACAGTGTTTTTTGTTAAAATGAGTCCATATTTCAAAAGGTTTTAGATTTTTTTTTAGGCCAAATAGGAAAAGGACCATCCAAGCTGTTATCAGCATCAGGTCTAAAAGCTAGTGTCAGTATGGGCCAGGGGTGTGTCAGTGCCCATGGTATGGGTAACTCGCACATCTGTGAGGGCACCATTAATGTAGACAGACATGTACAAATTTTAGAGCAACATATACTGCCATCCAGCACCGTCTTTTCCAGGGACGTTCCTTAATTTAGTATAAGCAGTGAGTGCGGGTGCTAGATTGGCATGACTGCTGTTCCCCTTCTGTCGCTCTCTCCACGTTGTGTAAGAGAAGCGACACTAGGGGTCTCTCTTGAGCACCGATATTCACCTCTGAACTATGAAAAAAGGCCAATGAGAGTTGGCAACCAGTATTTGCATGTCCCGCCCCCGGACATACGGGTATTTAAGCGCCGCAAATACGGGAGTTCATTCAGAAAATTTCTTCGGAGCCGATGGTCATGTCTGCGATTGCTGCATATCACACACCAAGTTCCTGTCATCCCTCTGCTGCATGCTGTTGGATTCCACGGCGCACAACAGTGGCTTTCTCCTGTTTGCACGGTTGTGCATTCCTGCCCCTGGGCGCTTCGACAGTGCAGATCATAAAAGAACTCTCACGAGTCCTTTTTTCTTAAAAGAGTGATTTTATTTAAAAGAGTAATTTCCTCTAAAAGAGCAAAACACAGCGGCGTTGGACGTCCTTTTAAGGACGCGTCTTTATAAAGATGCCTTTCCGCCCCTGTGTTGTTTCTGGATGCGATAGAGTGCTCTCCGCTTCAGATGGCCACAGGCGTTGTCTCGTGTGTCTGGGCAGCGATCACACCGAGGCTGCGTTTGTGGATGGTTCATGTTCTCACTGCGAGAACATGACCATGACAACATTGCGGTCGCGACTTGCTTACAACCGTGAGCAAGCCACTCCAGCCGCCCCCCATGTTGCTCCTTCTTCCCACGGGATTGAGGACGATGCGGCTGGCGATGGAGGCGATTTGGGGATGGCAGCGGGTGCAGCTCCGCCGGTACGCCCTCGGACCACCCGCACCCCAGCACGCTCGTTGATTCTCATCCGTGCTCGAGGCGGCGGCGACTCGCCTCACAGCCAGTCTGCCGACCCTCTTGCGATGGAAGCAGATGAGCTCGCCGTGGCATCGGAGTGCGTGGTATCTGATGCTGAGGACTCCCCTGGGCTGCCGCTTTCGGGCCTTCACGCCCAGGCTGAGGCCAACGCACAGATGACCGACATGCTTTCCCGGGCAGCCAACAGCGTGGGCTTGGATTGGAACCCTCCATCCTCCCCACAGCCATCACGGCTGGATGACTGGTTCCTGGGGTCTGGGCGCCGCTCAGAGCCTTGCCCCCCCGGTTCTGTTTTTCCCGGAAGTGTATGACCAGCTGATGTCTTCGTGGAGAGCACCCCTCTCCACTCGTCACACCACCACAGGCTCGTCCGCCCTCGCCACCCTCGACGGCAGAGCGTGCCACGGGTACGCGGCGATTCCCCAGGTCGATAGCGATCCATCTATGCCCCGGAACCCCTACCACCTGGCGAGGTCGCCCCGTACTCCCTTCGCTGACCTGTAGAGCAACCTCCTCGCTGACAGCGAAGGCCTACAGCGCAACCGGACGCGCCACTTCCGCCCTGCATGCCATGGCTCTCCTGCAGGTCCACGAAGCCAAGGCACTACGCAACATGCACGGGGATGGCCTTGATCCCGACACGCTTCAGGAACTGCGCTCAGCAACCGACCACGCCCTGAGAGCAACGAAGGTCACAGCGCAAGCGCTCGGGCAGGCGATGGCCACGCTAGTGCTCCAGGAACGTCAACTGTGGCTGAACATGGTCGAGATGCGTGAAGCCGACAAGACTCGCGTCCTCAACGCCCCTGTCTCCCAGTTCGGCCTCTTCGGTGACACCTTCGAGGACTTTGCCCAGCAGTTCTCCACGGTAAAGAAGCAGATGCCCCGTCTGCTCGCCGAGGGCGTCCTCCCGCGGCCAGAAGACAAGCTCCTGCTCCACCTCAACCCGGGCCCAGCATCGAGCAAACCGCGGGAAGCGCACGCCCCCTGTCTCACGGACCCCCTCAAAGACCCGGAAGGTTCCCAGGTGCTCCTGAGACAACGCACCCAGAGCCCAAGACGTTAGCTCCGGAGGTGGTAAGACCACTCCATCATGGAGGGCCAGGAGAATCCTTTGTTTTTTCATTTGCCGCACCCCTTAACAGGGGCTGCGGTACCCAAATTCTCAATAAAAGAGCTATTTCCTTTGTCTCTGGGGCACATGGCCCGCAAATGCCGTTCTCTCGGCACTCTGCTTTCAGGCCTCAACAGTCCCGGCTCCATGGACGCGGTGTCCCCACCATCAGCCTCACGACTGTTCCCCGGCCGGCCGGTTCAGACGAGTCCAGAGGACGCCAGCATCAGACCTCCTCCTCAGTCACGAACCCGCCCCCTGCCGGGTGCACGGAGCAAGGTAAGTGCTTTGAGTTTATTCTCAGCACCAGAGCCTCGGGACGCCACGTTGCCTCCTGATGCCGCGTTACCTGTTCCGTACCACTGCGAAGCCCCACCGGGTACGTCCAAAAAACTCGCCCCCTTGGTGCCCCTAGCACGGAGCTTAGAGGCGTGGCTTTAACTCCCCAACCTGTCACGCTGGCTGCACCGGACCATTCGACCCGGTTACGCAATTCAGTTTGCCAGGTCTCCGCCCCCCTTCGTGGGCATACATTTTTCCGCAGTACACGGCCAACATGCCCATTCCCTGTGCAAAGAAATCGCCTACCTTCTATTAAAGGACACGATAGAGCCTGTCCCTCCAACCGAAACGAAGAAGGGTTTCTACAGCCCTTACTTTGTTGTACCCAAGAAAGGCGGCGGCTTACGACCGATCTTGAACCTGCGAGTTTTCAATCGGACCTTGTCCAAACTCCCGTTCAAAATGCTCACCCAGAAACAAATTCTATCTGGCGTCCGGCATCTAGATTGGTTCGCAGCGGTAGACCTGAAGGACGCGTACTTCCACGTCTCAATTCGCCCTCGACATCGACCCTTCCTACGGTTCGCGTTCGACGGCCAGGCGTATCAGTACCAAGTCCTCCCCTTTGGCCTGTCTCTGTCCCCTCGTGTCTTCACGAAAGTCGCAGAGGCAGCTCTTGCCCCACTCCGAGAAGCATACGCATACTCGATTACCTCGACGACAGGGTCATACTGGCCCACTCCCGAGAGTTACTATGCGCACACAGAGACCAGGTTCTCAGCCACCTCAGCCGTTTAGGGCTTCAGGTCAACTGGAAAAAGAGCAAGCTCTCCCCGGACCAGAGCATCTCTTTTCTCGGTCTGGAGTTAGACTCAGTCTCAATAACAGCACGTCTCTCCAACGAGCGTGCTCAGTCAGTGCTGAAATGCCTCGCTTCCTTCAAGCCAGGTGCCGTGGACCCGCTAAAACGTTTCCAACAGCTCCTGGGGCATATGGCTTCCTCCGCGGCGGCCGCGCCGCTGGGGTTGATGCATATGAGACCACTTCAGCAACTCGAGTCCCGAGACGAGCATGGCACCGCGGCAAGCACAACGTAAAAGTTACTTCTGCCTGCCGCCAAACCTTCAAACCCTGGACAGACCTCTGCTTTCTAAGGGCAGGAGTACCCTTGCAGCATGTGTCCCGACGCGTTCTGGTCACAACCGACACCTCCAAATTGGGTTGGGGCGCCGTGTGCAACGGGCGCGCAGCCGCAGGCCGGTGGAACCGAGGCACGCTGCGCTGGCACATCAACTGCCTAGAGCTGCTGGCTGTTTTTCTGGCTCTGCAGAAGTTTCTCCCGGAACAAACACGTCCTAGTCAGGACAGACAGCACCACGGTCGTAGCCTACATAAACCGCCAAGGCGGAGTACGCTCCCTCCACATGTCACAGCTCGCCCATCGTCTCCTCCTTTGGAGTCAGCAGCGACTCAAGTCACTGCGCGCCACTCACATCCCCGGCAACCTCAATGTGATAGTGGACGCGCTGTCAAGACAAAGCTTACCTGGCGGAGAGTGGAGGCTCCACCCCCAGTCGGTCCAGCTGATTTGGTACCGGTTCGGCAAGGCTCAGGTAGACCTGTTTGCCTCCCAAGAAACCTCCCACTGCCCGCTCTAGTATGCCCGGACAGAGTAGCGTCTGTTCGCGGACTGGTGTTCTTCCCGAGCCGAAGACCCGCAGAAGTGCGCAGTTAGGTCAGTGCTCGTGTTTCTTCAGGAGAGGCTGGAGAGGAGGCTGTCCCCCTCCACCCTCAAGGTGTATGTCGCCGCTATCACGGCCCACCACGACACGGTAGACGGCAAGTCTCTTGGCGTCACGACTTAATCGACAGGTTCCTAAAAGGTGCCCGGAGGATAACTCCCTCCCGGCCTAACCTGTTCCCCTCCTGGGATCTCTCGGTCGTCCTTACGGGACTCCAGAGACCCCCCTTCGAGCCGCTTGACTCAGTTGGACTCAGGGCCCTCTCTCTCAAGACCGCCCTGCTGATCACGCTCGCTTCCATCAAGAGGGTCGGGGACCTGCATGCGTTCTGTGTTAGCGACGCTTGCCTGGATTTCGGTCCGGCAGACACTTTCGTGATCCTAAGACCGCGACCAGGCTATGTGCCCAAGGTTCCTACCACACCCTTCAGGGATCAGGTGGTGAACCTGCAAGCGCTGCCCCGGGAGGAGGCAGATCTAGCCCTTTCACTGCTGTGTCCAGTACGTGCTTTACGGATTTATCTGGACCGCACACAGAGCAGCAGATGCTCTGAGCAGCTCTTCGTCTGCTTTGGGGGACAGCAGAAAGGGAACGCTGTCTCCAAGCAGAGACTCGCCCACTGGGTTGTCGACACCATTTCCCTGGCTTATCACACCCAGGCCGTGCCCCCCTCCCTTGCGGGTCCGAGCCCACTCCACAAGGAGTGTTGCGTCCTCATGGGCACTGGCTAGGGGCACTGCCCTAGCAGACATTTGTAGAGCAGCGGGCTGGGCAACACCTAACACTTTTGCGAGATTCTACAATCTCCGAGTCTCCTCTGGCGAGCAGACTCCCGTGTTTCCCTTAGGCAGTCATGGCTGCCTCGGTTGCCGTGCTGTATGTTCCCCCCTCTATGAGGCTGGATCCACCACCGCACCAACTTTTCCACATAGGCCCTAAGTCAGGCCTCTGATGGTTTTGCCACTTAAACTTGCCTCCCCTCTTGGGTAGGCGTGGCCTCCGCGGGGTCTTCTCCGCCCTGAATAAGGGCTAAGACCCCCTTCCCTCAATGCGTGTAAGGGCCCCGGCCTTAGTTGCTCTATGCGAGAAACATAGAGAGAAAAGAGGCCTGGCCAGGCTTGGCCAGCACCTTGTTCCCCCTTCCAGGGTAATGATAAGGAATCATGATGTCTTAAATGGGGCATTGGGGAAGGGTACGTGCAGCCTGATACAGTTGGTCGTCCTATACGTAAGAATACCTGCTGGCTCCTGTATCAGCAGTTCACGTACACGGCTCAGCGCATGGCACTTTTATAAGTGGACTCCTAGTGTCGCTTCTCTGACACAACGTGGAGAGAGCGACAGAAGGGGAATGGCTAGGTTACGTATGTAACCTCCGTTCCCCGATGGAGGGAACGAGACGTTGTGTCTCCCCTGCAACGTCGCTGAGCCGAGCCACTGTTGTGGCCGGACCATTTCCGGCTCCTCAGAAAAATCCTGAATGAACTCCCGTATTTGCGCCGCTTAAATACCCGTATGTCCAGGGGCGGGACATGCAAATACTGGTTGTCAACTCTCATTGGCCTTTTTTCATAGTTCAGAGGTGAATATCGGCACTCAAGAGAGACCCCTAGTGTCGCTTCTCTGACACAACATCTCGTTCCCTCCATCGGGGAACGAAGGTTACATACGTAACCTAGACGTTCTGACCTGTCTCCAATTGAGAATGTGTGCTGCATTTCTTCTAATAAGTGTTATTAGAAGAAATGAGGATGTTTCACAGCGGCAAACACTCAACTGTCCCAACTTTTTTGGAGTGTGTTGCAATCATCTGATTTGAAATTACTGTATATTAAAAAAATATATATTTTAAATGAAATTCATTAGGTAAATATTATATAATGTTTAGTTGTAGTGCTTTCTATATATAAAAAAAGGTGAATATAATTTAGAAATCACTCCTTTTTGTTTTTATTAGCATTTTTCATATTGTCCCAACTTTTGCGGAACTGGGGTTGTACATGAATGCTTATTGATTCCCCGTGTGTTAAAAGGGGTGGTGGGGCAAGAGAAGTTGACATGCATATGCATATTATTGATCCTATGTGTCACTTCAATGTTAGAGTTTCCAAGGAAGCATTAGTGATATTCCAAAAGCATAAGTGTATTCTGCTATAGCAATTCCATAATGTTTTCTCCAGGGGGCGACCAATCATTTCTAAAAAAAAATAATAATAATAAATACAAAATAAAAATCAAATGCAATCTGAGCTGTGTGCCTTCAAGCTTTTGAGATATTCCCATGGAAATCAACAGATCAGGATGTGCGTTTCTCAATGGTGGTAAAACAATGGAGATAAAATTGGATAAGGCAGGAATGCCCCACCCTTATTTAATGTAATCCTAACAGCAGATGAACTTTCCAGGTCTGTCTCTCTCAACCACTCTCTCTTTTTCTGGGTCTCAGTTCCTCTCTCACTGTCATTTCAATGTATGTCCAGCTGATTTTTAATTTATTTATTTTACTGAAGAAAAGTTAAAAATCATCATGCTATTTATAACTGTGTAAGGGTGGAGCTATGCAAGCATACACATGTCTGTGAAGTGCTTTGCATTTAGAAACCCAGTATGGACTTGTGCTTGTGTGTTATAATAAAGTGTTTTCATAAAGTAAAAATGTAATCAAAGTAAACATGAGAAGTATCCCCACAGCAGAGGTCAGAGGTCAAGGGGACCATGGATGGTCCCTTTTCCACTCTCAGAGTTCCATGTTTCCACAGCATTCCATGTCTCCATCACCATGTGCTGGAAAATGAGGGAAGGTTACATAATGGAGGCACACAGAACAATGCAGAAAGGAGGAAATGGGAGCAATTAAGTCATTGTTGTTCAGCTCAGAACATGTCCCCCCAATGTTCCCATGAAACATCCGTCACTGGTTTAATTGCAGGTCCCATTGTGACAACATACCCCGTATAGTGTGACACAACAGCGGGGCATGTTTTCTCTAAAGGTCAACGTGTGTTCAATGAACTGTATCCTTTTTTTTCTTTGTTATGAACAGTGAAAATATACAGTTGTTGTTGTTTTTTTTATTTGTTTTTGCAGTCAAGGCTTTAAAGTATGTGACTATGCAAAAATGTATATAAAAAAACAAATGTACCCTGAGAAATATTCACTGAAGTTAAAAGTGTGACAACTAGTCCTGGTGTCCCCTATATACAGTATACGTATATATTTTTCAAGAAGTATAATCTATTTTAATTGTTAAACCCAACTCAGACAATAATACTTTTTCAGAGTGAGTATGAAACTGACAATGTATAAACAAAAACAAGATGAGAAGTGATTCATTATTGACAGCCCTTTATTTTTTAAGGTGTTTTTCTTTCTTTTTTTAAGTTTTATAAGTTAACAAATTACAATATAAATCTTCACTAGAACACCCTAGAAACTGCTTAAATCCCCACAGGATGAGTCTACTGAGGTTAAGGTTTCAATCTGACTATGTTTTTGTTGACCTCTGCATTTCCCTGTTTAGGGACGTTTAATCGCATGGATTTCCAGATCTGATGTTGTGTTTCTCCATGCTTCTTCTACAGCTGCAAGCAGGAAAAATCACTTCACTCATACAGTTCGTGTAAAAACAAAATAAATACACAAGCTATGCTCACTCATTCAAACATTCATTTACTCATGCACAGATGAGATCATTGTTCAAACATGACTCTCAATATACTATTGCTCTCCTCAACATAAACAAAACAAAACCTAGAGACACAGAGTTAGTTGGGGGGGTTGCTCATGTTACAACTTACACGCCCATATACTCACACTCGACACATGCAAACACATAATTCCCTCAGTAATTGGTCGGGCTAGCTGCCATGGAAACCAAGCTCCACCCCTGTTGGGTGTGGATGGGCTTTTTAAGCTGTGGGGAAGCCTCTGTGCTGCTCTTCCAATAGTGCCAGAGAGTAAGAGAGGGAAGGAGAGACAGAAAGAGAGAGAGGAACAACTGAGAGAGTGTGGCTATCTTCAAAAAAGGGGTGGGAACGCTAAACCTGGAAGCTGAACATTTTTCCCAAGCCTGTAAACAAGAATCACAGTTTGTAAGAGCTTACAGACATTAAAATCCAGTGGAAGAAGAGACGATACGTCACGAGTAGCTCGCTTAAAGGTAAAAAGAAGAGAAAAAGCTAAACCATTTTTCTGTGTACATAGTGATCTGCCAAGACCAAGAACCGCCTCAGAATGGGAGAAGATGCAGTCCAGGCAGAAAGGAGCAGCATGGTAAGTGCACATGAGAGCCAGGAGCTGGTGGTGCCCACCCCAAGCCCCACTCAGTCTTCACCCACCCATAGACTCTCCCAACTGGGCACTGCCGACATCAACGCCCCAAGTGGAGAATCTAACACTCCTGGAGCTCTGGCTGGGGCCACCACAGGCACTCTCACCAGAGATGGAGCTACAGGGCCGGTGAACGCCATCACAGTCCTGACCCTTCTAGATAAGCTGGTAAACATGCTGGACACGGTGCAAGAGAACCAGCAAAAGATGGAGATGAGACAAGTCGAAATAGAGGGAGCCGTGAGGGGCATCCAGAATGATATGATCAAGCTGTCCAAGAGTCACACCTCCACCTCGAACACAGTCAGCAAGCTGCTGGAGAAGAGCCGCAAGGTCAGCGTCCACATGAAGGAGGTTAAGGACAAGATGGATAAGCAGGCCGTCCAGGTGAAGAAATTGGAGGTCAATCACACTCACCTGCTCAGGAGGAACAACTTCAAAGTGCTCATCTTCCAGGTAAACAGAGAGTATGTGCTTGTGCGTTGGTGGGGCAGGGGGGACAACTGGCAGTGTGGGGATTTTGAAGTGTTAAGGTAAAGACACATGAAAGATTGAATTGTTTGTGTTCATTGCTGCATGTCTTTTAAGAACCAAGTTCAACTGTCTCCAGCTCCAGACAATAAGGGATATTACTTTCTTACACAGCTGAGTAGTGTCTAATAAATGAGACTAAATGTAATTTGACAAAATTACTTAACAGTTTTTGATAAGATCAAATTAATCTCTCAGGGAGGGTCCATTTTTGAAGGAGCAGAGAAGGGTCATAGTTCAGAGTGTAAAGATGAAAGCAATGCTGAGAGGGTGTGATATGGCTTAGAGTCATTTTGAGGTGGGGCGGCATGGAAGCAAGAATTAGGTGCTCATGTTTTATCTCTACCTCTAAAAGTTGTTTCTTTTGGGTTCAAAAGCTCAGACAACAAAACCCAAACTGTTGTTTGCTGCTGTGATGGTCAAACCTGAAATCAATGGCTTTGTTTATCATGGATGTTGGGGAACTTCGAGCATCTGAATAACTATTTAATCAAGGACTCTTTACTAATTTTTCACAAAGCATGTGCTTGACTTAAAGTATTAACCTCTCTAACATCCTATAAAAGTTTTAGATAGTCCCTTTATTTCAGAAAGAAAAGCAAGAGTGCAAGAGATTCAGTAGGGGAGGCTTGTTTTGAAGCTTAGCCAAAAGCTATTATTTAAAGCACAATAGTCAGGAATAGAAGGTGTGTCCAGAGATCAACTACAGTGCAGCCTAATGTGTATCCTGTTGTCAGAAAGCCTGTGCTGTACTGTGTTACGCTATACTGGCTAGCTGCTGTTTGCTACAAGACCTGCAATCAGCTGAATGACTCAACAATTCCAAAGTAAGAGGGAGTTGAGAGAGGGCTTCCATTTTCCCCTCCCTTCTCCTAGCTGTAATACTGCAGAAGTGCACAATATACAGACTATATGAAAGAGTGCATAGTGAAACACATTGTTCAGAAAAAACTCAAGGTCAAATATCTCTCTCTTTGCAAAGATAATGTTTAAACAAAGAGTGGAAGGCAAGTTTCCTTCGATGAGCCAGTGTGAAAAACCTCAGCTTTCCCTCTCTGCCTTAAACAGCGAGTGCAATCTTCATGAGAATATTTGTTTCGTTTGCTAACAACCATCACAGGCAGAGTGCTGTTTATTTGCAGCTGCACAAAAATGTGCATGTTGCTATGGCATATACAATGTTTATTTGTAGGAGAATTTTCTGAGTCTAAAAGTTGTGGTAGTAGTAAATGAAGGCTTTCCCATGCCGCTTTTATTCTCACCATTCCCTGTTAATTTCTATTTCTCTAAATAATTTGCTCTCTTTAATTGCAGGATTAGGGATTAGTAGTGCTGTTTTTAATTTTCTAAGCATTCGCAAAGCAGTCAAGACATGTCTGGTCTTGGTATAAGGGAATATGTGTGTAATTCCCCTCTGTTTTGTTTTTTGCTTTTTTGGTTCACTGATCTACCCTACATTATGAGAATGGGTGGGACTGGGATGGACACAGGGGCAAAGTGTTCCTAGAACTTGGACATTTCCTAATCTGACATGCCTAAAAGACCCACAAACACTCCCTCTAAAATTCCTCACCTTATTTACTTTGATCTTCCCTCATAGTACCCTCTTCTGCTTTCTCTTTGGGTTGCCTGGGTTTGTCTCTCAAGAATGATATCCAAAGCGCAGACCGACCAGTTCTGCAATTCTCTTCAGCTTGTTAAACAGACGTTAACTTCAGCAGGAGAACTTTCAAGTTACTTCTGCCAAATTTTCTCACATTTATATACAAATGTTCACTATTGAACATGCTTGAAAAGACTAAAAAATACATTTGGGTGAAGCCAACTTTGTGTTTTTTTGGTTAACAAATTGTCCATTTGTCTTTAAACATTCTTAAATTTATTTCTTCATTGCCAAAGCCCAATATAGATGTTCACCACACCCGCTTTTATAAATTTTATCTTCCCCTGCTGATTTTGGATTAGGGGTGTTTGGCTTCTCCCCTCAGGCAGACTACATGAGCAAGAAAACACTGTTCTTGCATAAGAGAGACTCTCACATTCCACAAGTGAAATGAGTCTCTCCCTCTCTCTTTAAAATATATAAATAGGCCAATAACCACAATCAAGTAGACCTCAACGAGACATGGATCAAGACTTTGGTGACCAGAGCCATATAGAAGAAACAAGAAGGACAGTGCTTGTAAAGTTTTTTAGCTAATGAGGAGAGTTCCTGGGTTTAGCCAAACAATGTTCATTCCTTTTGCAATTATTCAGTATGACACAACTTTCAGTGAACACATTAGATTAATTTCCCCTGTGTTCTGAAAAAGACAACATATGGAATGTGTTATGTATGCACAATATCTCGAAGTTCTCATTACGATAAGTGCACATTGCTTTAATTTTCATCACACTAGAAGCCAAATCTTAGAGTAGGAATGCATAAGATGGCATATTTTTACAACTAGTCTTGCACTATCACCTAATAAGGCTATCTGTGTCTCTCCAGGGAGAGGAGAGGAAAGAGACAGAGAGAAAAGCAGAAAAAGAGTGAGGGAAAGAAGTCCTGCATGCAGAGAGAAAGAAGACAAGAGTTTTTGTTTCCCGTTGTCCATCAAAAAGCCATTATCTTACTTTAAACTCAGCTTACTGTTACAGTCCCCACTGGTGCACCATCAAATGAAAGCGACTAGTAGAGGCTAAATAAGAAAAGGGATTAGGTACAGTTGAAAATGTACAACTTACCTGTTGCTCCGAGAGAGAGAGAGAGAGAGAGAGAGAGAGAGAGAGAGAGAGAGAGAGAGAGAGAGAGAGAGAGAGAGAGAGAGAGAGAGAGAGAGAGAGAGAGAGAGAGAGAGAGAGAGAGAGAGAGAAATATTGCATTTGCAAATTACACAATTCTCACCCCTACATCTCTCACAGCACACTGAGCATGTAGCCAAAACACTGCATACAAATGTGACAGCTAACTATCTGGAACTGTATGTTAGAGCTCCAATTTTACCAGCACAAGTCGACCTGATAGCTAGAACACACAATTGAAAGAAAGGGGGAAAAAACAAGTACACATAACAGTAGAACACAATGAAACATAATAAATAACTAATTTCAATGTCCCACAAGACAAATGCATAGCTAGAATAGCACCAGACCAGCACTTAACCAGGTGCGTCAGCATGTAAATTCATTCTGTCTTTTTAGTGGGGTAGATGCCGGCCATCCAAAATTCGTCAGGCATTTGAGGCTCTTTTTGAGTTGTGAGTGGCCCCTGCCTCAGGGTTCACTCTATGTCATTCCACTGCACTAGGTTAAATACTGGACGAGCATGTGAAATGTGTGACATGAGAGGGACTGGATATGTTTATGCACATAGGACTATAGTTACAACTACATATAGTTAATCTACATACTACACTATATCCAGATGACAACCACACACATACAAGTGTAACAGATTTTAAATATTAGCTATCTTGACAGGTATTTAATAAACTGCCTCCAGGTATTGATCACTCCCCTTAATTCTACTCCCCCAATGAATCAAATGAAATGCAAATAAATCATTCAAATCCATATTTCACATTCAAATCTAAATGAGGACGAGCATTCTGAACATTTATACACTAGCACACACATAAAAGGAAAACATACACGAATACACACCATATGTCAAACTGAATAAAGGGGAAGACTAGCCTGACAGGGTCAGTGGAAGATTAGGCTTGGGTGAAATGTAACACATTTTGCCTTCTTGAGTTGGACACATATTGCAGTTATCTATGAAAACAGACATGATTTTGCACTAAGGTTATGAATGCAGACAGATTTCTGGCTCTTTGGTTCTGCTTAAATGTACACACATTGGAGAGACAAAAGCTGTTATTGTGTGTGTCCCATGGCAGGGAGTAATGCCAGCACAGAGAGAAAAACATACGCACTCACAATGCCATGGGAACACGTGTAGGGAGACACATCCTAGATAAACATCAGTATAAACCATTCTACAAGCCTACAGTAGACCTCAAATCAATTATAATGCAAGTAGCAATAAAATGTGCCCTTTCACACACTTAGATAAAACTCTTCTTAATGGTAAAGTTTAAGTTAGTAAAACATGATTATTCTGTTTTGGTAGGCCTATATTTTGCTATTATGTCCAGTTGACTGCACATCTTTGTATTATCTCTTTTAAAGCTGAAGTGTGTGCCTTTTTTAAGTTAAAATACAACTTTCTCCTATCCCTGCTTGATATGCAGAGACAATAAGTAAGCATCATAACTGTAAACAATGTCTCTGCCACTATAAAAGTTCCTGTTTGTTTTGAGCGACACCCTCCTGCTTGATACAACAACGTGACTCAACCAAAGTTTAGGGCAGGACTATCTGTTTTTAGTTTTTTCAAAACAGCCCAAAAATCACAAACTACAATAAGGTTCCATTCATTAACATTAGTTAATGCATTAGGTATCATGAACAATCAATGAACTATATATTTTTTGCCTCATTTGTTAATCTATTAATGTTAGTTATTAAAAATACAATTGTTCATTGTTAGTTCATAGTGCATTAACTAATGTTAACAAATACAACTTTTGATATTAAATATGTATAAGTAAATGTCAAAATTAACATTAACCAAGATTACTAGATGCTGTAAAAGGATTGTTCATTGTTAGTTCATGTTAACTAATGTTAACAAAAGGAACTTTATTGTAAAGTGTGGTTGTAAGAAGACATAGATTGATTGATAGATAAGCCAGATCCTTAATTTGGTCCTGAGATTTATCAATACCGTTACATCATTTATGTTATTTAATATAACGCCTTTTCCCTGTATTGAATCACTCACTCACTTATTTAGTTTCTCATCACCATTTATGTCTCTCCACACACTCTTACTAAGTCATTCTTGCTTGATGTTTTTCCAGGGCTGTTTTTTTCTATAGGGAAGCCCTTTTACACTATACAGTTCCAGCTGACTTCTTACATACATGTAAACACACACAAAGACACGTACTTATAATTGCACACAAACACACACATCTCATCACCGCCATTCCCCAGCTCTCTTCTCGCTGTCTCTTTCCCTCAATGTGTTGCATTGTGTTCTGTATAGTAACGATAGAGACAGAGAATGTACATAACAACATGCCTGTTATTCATGTCTGATGCAAAAAGAGAGCACATGGGCTGAGTGTATGAGGTTAACCAGCTGCTTCCAGTCAGATGTGATGTTAATGGGTGGCAGGAAAGGGGAATGCAAGAATTCACATTTTTCAGTGACTCACAGGGTCTGGAAGCCCCACTGTATCACTAGAGATAAAAACAGAACATGAGCTTGCAAATAATCCCCCACCATCCACAACCCCTTCAAACAGAGCCACGCATGCCAATAACATTCCACACCCCACCGCTGACCAAATATATGCCCTCAATCCTTCATAAGTATGCCTGGAGGTGAAGCACTGGTCAAGTGTGTTTAGAACATGAAGTCAGTATTGAGAGAACAACTGGATAGTGTCAATGATAACATTTTAACTTACAGTATTGAGAGGTGAGTGCATGGCACAGAGAGGAGCCAACGTTTGTTTGTGTCTACGAACACACTACTAGTCAAAAGTTTGGACACACCTACTCATTCTTATTTATTATTAAACGCAGGTAACAATTAATAACCTGTTAATTTTGTGGCAATTTTTTTTTTATGTAACCATTGACCAAAGGGGTTATCACAGTATATTTTTGGAATTACACTTCCTGTTGCCCAGAAAAAATTACACTTTCAGAATGATCCAAAATAAAAACCTTTAATTTTTTCACATTTACACATTTGGCAGACGCTTTTATCCAAAGTGACTTACAGTTCACTTATTACAGGGACAAGCCCTATCGTAAAACCCTCTCTAAAAATGCATTGCTTGAATAAAAAGAGAAACTTTATTTACCTATTGTGAGGTCTTTGAATATTAATCTCCTGCATATGAGAAAACCTGTATCTCGCTATCATAAGCGCCCACATTGCCCAAGGCAAGAGGAACCGGTTTAGTACACAAATGAATCAAATTTAGAGGATCATGTGACAGTCTGCTCAGAATGTGGCAGTCATGGCCTTTATTGACAAAAACATTGTGAGAGAAGTCCAAAAGATTCACACTCAACAAAATAAGAAAAAAGTGAGGAGGATGTAGTCATTCACAAGTATTTCCAAATCTCATACCTAAAGGGAAGAATGCATGGAATTAACAGTTTGGTTTCCCATGGAGGAATGAACAGGAGGAATGTTTAAAGCTGCATGTTAGTGTTGCTCTATTCTATTTTATGCTTAATTTGAATAGAGTATTTAACTTTGTATATGCTGATCATCCAAAGTGATTTAAAATGCACAAGTTCTTGGAACTAGATTTACCTTGTAAAGTAAGTCAAGAGAAACAGTTGAGCCAACATATGAGCCAAGACATGACACAAGCTGCTGTATGTATATGTGTATATGTGTGTGTATATATATATATATATATATATATTACCGGTCAAAAGTTTTGATCAAGTCTTCTAATGATCTTAAAAATCATTTGATCTGAAGGCGTATGCTTAAATGTTTGAAATAATTTTTGTAGACAAAAATATAATATTGCCACCATATTAATTTATTTAATTATAAAGCTAAAATTTAAATTTTAAGTTTTTGAAATTGATGACTTGGACCAAATAATAAAGAAAAGCAGCCAATAAGTGCCCAACATAGATGGGAACTCCTTCAATACAGTTTAAAGAGCATGCCAGGGTGATTCCTCAAGAAGTTGGTTGAGAAAATGTCAAGAGTTCATGTCTGCAAATTCTAGGCAAAGGGGGACTACTATGAAGATGCTAAAATATAAACAGTCAATCAAAATGTAAACATTGCACTATCAATTTTAGAGGCTTTCCTGCATGATGGAAATTTGTGAATAATTGACATTGCTGTACAATCTTCAATTTAGATGGAATAGTGATTTGATGACTGTTGATCATTCTTCCTGCCACACAGGCTTGTCCAGTGGCTCAACACCTCTTCTTTCTACCTTTTCATAGTTGCCATCCGTTAGAGCTATGGATTGCCTCATTGAGCCCTGAGGACAAACCCTGAAAACATGCAAATAAGAACAAGTATATTCAAGAGCAATGTCAAAGGCATTCAAACAATGCAGGAGATGCTGAAGCTGTAAATTCACAGCATTGATTCCTTCGTGTAAACTGTGCCATAAAAATCTATCTTGAAAACTGTATATTTGAGAAAGATATCTTAACCTACTATATATGATTTATCTTTGTAGAATTTTGTCTAGTTAAATTTGAGGAATGCTAAAAAACAGTGACTTTTATTTATTTATTTATTTTTTGCAGAGTGGATCACACATTAGTCATATTAAATGACATGTTAAAGTGTAATTATAAGTGCTTGTTCTTGCTATGGTTACAAGTGTAACTTAGTGCCAACAATGAGCAGCATTCAAAGTTGTTAAATTTATAATCTGTTGGAACTGCAGCAGCAAATGTGCAGAGCCAAATATACGATCTTGACACAGCAAAACAAGATTGTGTGTATCTTATACACATTTCTCTAATTCTTTTAGTTTTTCTGGCTGATTTTGTCCAAATGTTCTTCTCTTGAAATGCTAAATTGAAAACAATTTCCCTATTGTAATCTTTGTCAGGATTTCAATAGGTTTATCGTTTTGAATCTTCTTCTACTTAATGGTTCATTTTAAACATGTGCTGCTCAGGTCATTATCAAGAGGTTCATGGAAACTTGGCAACATCTGGCCCAAACACCACTAACAATCCCACCACAGCCAAAAAGTGGAAAGACTGACTACTTACATACTTCAAATGTAAATCAGAATCAGAATTTATTACAAGGAATTTTTTCTTGGTGACAGAAGCTTCCAGTGCACAAACAATACAACAAGACAGAGATCATAAAAAAAAAGATTATGTAGCTTATAAAATGGCACTGATTTAAGTCCAAGTATCCAACTTAACGCTGACTATTGCTGTGGTAACACGATCAGTGTCTGATGGAACTTGAAAAATTTAAATTCCATTATAAAATGTGCAGGGAGTCGGTCAGATTCATGCTCCAAAAATGCCAGAAATATCATTCCAATACCTTTGATCCATATTTGCCTTCCAATGTAAAGTTATGTGGTAGGTTGGACAGGTTTGAAAAATCCCAAAAGCAACATTTTACCCCTGTTTTAGTGTATTGCAAATATCCACAGAGATAGATAGTTAGTCCTGTTAGGTTAAATCTGTCCCCATAGTTCGACAGTCCAAACTCGTAGATGTGAACATTAAGATAGTTTGTGTTTATATTCACATGTATGTTTGTGGGTGTGCTTTGCTTATATTTCCAACTGTTCAAAAAATAAGAATGAATGCAATTCACTGGGAGGTTTCCTGTGTGATGTGAGTCTTATCGCTAAGAAAAAAGTCTCTGACTCTCCTGCGCATTTCTGTCATGCCATGGAACATTCTGATGGGTGGGGTGCCAAACAGGACAGCTGTCCATGTGTCCCAATTCCTGCACTCCACCCCAAATGCTTCCTGATCTTAATCCTACTCCCTTTCAAAGCCCTACACCACACTTCCCTGCTTTATCTTTTCTCTCTTTTTTCCAATTGCCCCCCTCACTTGGCCATTCTCCAAAACTCAGAGGAAACTCTGATATAAGCTGTAGGGTCATGCCTGGCCTTCCTTCCCCAGTCTCACTTTTCTTGAGCCTTAATGGTTGTATCCAGGAGGGATAAGAGGGGTGGTATACAATGTTTTTTACACTAGATTTATTGTCCCCTTGGCAACAGCATTTACAAAATAGTGCATCTTATGTGTTGTCACTCAATAATGATAATTTTTTGCTATTTCATAGTAGAAGCTGAGCAGGATAACCCTGAAGACATGATACAGAACACTGTATCGTCTTATGATATTCTGAAACAAGGTCAAAGGGTAGTGGCCGACAACCACTGTCAAGCTCAACAAGCCCATACAGCTGTCTTTAGCCAATTTATAATGACACCTGCAAAGCCACAGACAGATCCACTGTCTGAGGTGTCCTGTTTAGGCTGCATTTAAAGAAGAGTGTTTTTGAGTTTTCAGGGAAGTTTTGCTATAACAAACATTTAAAGATGTTTAGAGTAAGAAACAAATCAGACTGGTCTTCTTTTAAATAATTTCTGAGTCAGTACATTTCCTTGGAAGAGAAGTTGATTTCTTTTGTTTAATGATTAATTACTTTGCCAGATAAGGTATTTTGTTTATTTTAAAATATATTATTAGAGTTTGTTTTTATAAAATCAGGTTATGAATTTAAAACTATTGAAGACAATGTAGAAATTATTGAAAATAACGTATCTCCCACAAAGACATGGCTGTCTTATGAATCATATAAATTCCTACACTCAAGTTGTCCAGACAACCAAATACAAAACTTGCAAGCAGTACTTTGGGCACTGACTTGGATTCCTCTATGGTATTAGTAAGAGGGGAAACCACTGCCTTTTACACAGTCTTTTGAAATCTAAATAAAATGTGGAAAAAATTAAATCCTTGACACAATACTTGGCAGAACTGTATAGTAAAGGCTCCTGCATACTTCATACAAAATGGAAGAACAAACGGGTGAGATTTTATTTAGAACCAAATCTGGCCAAAACAAAGGTGTTTTTTAGTTTGTTTCGGTGGTTTGTAACAGCCCGTAACAGGCGAACTGTGAGGAAAATTTTTACTGGCTGGTAAACACCTTCTTGGTCCATCATCGGTAGTTGTGTCCTGGAGCTCCACCTACTTTGAGGCCCACAGCTAATTCCCATTCAGTCAGTTAAGATCAGTCAACATGAACAGTGAGCTGGTGCAAACATACCTTCACCTGTACGACTGTTCACAGAGACATTTTCCAATACCATGTCACACAATTTTTTTTTCCGTTTAATTACTCTACAAAAGGAATCTAATCTATTCAAAAACTCTTAAGTCTATATTCACTCATGTGCCATTAGCCGAATATATGTTGAAGTAGGTGTAAGAGTGAACAAAAAATATACTTGATCCTCACTTACAGTTGTACATTTCTGTTATGCAGGAGGAAAATGAGATCCCGTCAAGTGTCTTTGTGAAGGAACCTGCGGCATTACCTGAAGTTGAGGAGGAGGCCCCTGCCATCAATGATAACCGTTCTCAAGAGGAGGGCCTTCACACGATTGCCCTCTCCTCAGATGAGGAGCAGGGACCAGAGGAGGATGAGGATGACGTTTTGGCCATTTTAAACCTTGAAGCTGAGTCCAGAGTTGAAAGATCTCGAACTGAGAAGATCAAGCGTTCAAGTCTGAAGAAAGTGGACAGCCTGAAGAAAGCTTTCTCCAGACAGAATATTGAGAAAAAGATGAACAAGATCAGCACCAAGATTGTGTCACCAGAGCAGCGTGAGAAAATCAAGAAAAGTCTGACACCAAACCACCAGAAGAACCCTAGTGCCAAGAGTTCTTCCCTCAAGGTCTCTCCTCTCACCTTCAACACCAAGAAGGTTCCAGAGGCTGAGGCTTCATCTCAACCTGAGAGCTCTCCAAGTGCCGTCGCCTCCATTGAATTGGCTCCAATTGAGAGCCCAACTGAAGACCTGCCCTTCAAAGAGGTTCACTGCCAACTTGCACCTGGACAGGAGGAAGTTAAGGCAGCTGTGGAGGCAATGGAGAAGGAGGTGCCCAGCATCCTGAATGGCACTGCTGAGCCTGAGCTGTCAATCACAGAGGATGAAAGTGAGGAGTATGCCCTTTCTGCGACACTGCCCCAGGGTGCCTCCCAGATAGAGTTGTCCCAGAATGCTTTACATGGAGAGAATGAAGAGGAAGGTGATAAGGAAAAAGGAAATGAAGGCATGCAGGATGAAGCAAGCCATATAGCAGAAGCTGCAGCTGCCGGACAAGCAGAGGGTGTTGCTCTCGTGCAAGCATCCTAATGTCCTGACCTCCATTCCAGCCTTGACACCCTCCTAAGCTGAGAAAACACTCTTTCCCTTATCAATGCCAGCCATCCCCCCGAATACCCAGACATCTACACAGTCTTGGCAGAGTACAGTCCTTGCAGAGTTTTCTGCGTTGTATCACAATATAGGCTATTCAAAGGCAAAATTCATGGACTATGATATATTTGCTTAGTAGGCCCCTTAATCCTGTTGTTAGTCCTTAGTCCTTTAAGCATTTAGTGCTTTTTTTAAGAAGTCAACGTAAAAGCAGTCTTATCAATTCAACTTATCCAGCAGTCTGTAAATAAACGTTTTACTTGGGAGAACTCACTCAAGCTGATACTACGCTACATGAATCATAAACTATAGCTCAGACAGCATTTATGTTTTTTGTCCACCCTGTCATGGTGCTTACCTGTCAGCTATAAAAGTGGGATAAGGAAAATAAAATGCTTGCGGCCAAAAAAATCAGCAGGTGCCAAGTGCACTCCATCTACCCAAAGGGTACATTTTAGCCATGGCATGGTTCTCAGCCCGCAATTCATTTCTTCTGGAACAACCTGTGCACAGCTGAAAGTGATACTGACTATATGCAACCTAGATCATTTGCAGCATAAATGCCCTTTAATGTGATTAATATATACAGTATATACTGTACATTATACAGTACACTGCCAATGGCAATGTCTCTGTTTATCAGAAATACTGTATATAAAGGGTCCAAAAGAAGTTGAAAAGCCAGCTGGAAAGAGTATTGTACATAAACTACAAACATATCTACATTGATGTTTTGTTGTGAAGAATAAACAATCAAATTACCCTTCTTAGTCCTAAGCACACACAACAAAGTGTCAGTGTTCTGTGTTTGGCTTTCTTCAAATATTAAATACTTCTTACATGGGGGATCCTGGTCTTCCCTGAGTTCCACATATGTCTTGGCCTTAATCAGAGAGCATTCCTGCTTTTGATATATGGCTCTTTCTGAGACCATTTCTCAAGCTTCTGTTGGCATGGTGTTGGCTGGGGAAGGCCTTGAACATGCTCTGTGGGGCCAATCTAGATTACAGGCATATTTCTGGAAGTGATGAAAGAAACTTTCAGCCAAGATGGATGCAAATTAGCACAAAGAGGTATGTAGAGTGGTGGAGATCAGAAAAAGTGAGGAAAAAATTATCTCTTTTGACTATTAAACTGAATTCATGTTTTAAACATTATAGAGGACCCAGAATACCCCCACCCTTATAATTTTATAAGTAATACATTTAACTAATATTTGTGCACACTATGCCATTCACTACCACACACACCCTAATAAAATGTTGTAAAAGAAAATCTCTTATAGAAACAGCACCGACCATCAATTGGGTCTGAAATTTGTATTTTGTCGACTATAACATATGTCAGAGTAAATGAGAATCACTTTTTGTGTTTGTAACGTGAATTGTGCGTTTTGCACAATAAAAATGTTGAGTAATTTGACCATATTTTTGAATTTCAACATTCCAGTGCTGAACAAAAACATAAAAGTGTGTATCTTTGCTTTGAGTGGTTTTCTCAGATGTGAAAAGGGATGAGGTTTTACTTCTTTTGAGTCTTAAAAAAATAACAAATGTTTATTCATTTTTGCATATGCTTGTAATCCCTAATCTATATTTGCATAGCTTTTAAAATGTTAATTGCACCAGTGACTTCATAATACATAAAAGAGCTATATGTTTCTAGGTTATCATATTTTTAGAAGACCTATGCCAAAGAAAAGGCTCATCTACAGCAGACACCTCACAATTTTTCTGTGACACCTGTTTACCAACTTTTTATTGAAGCATGCTCTGTTCTTATAATGCAAATAAATACAATTTTGAACCAGGCCATTTCATGTCTGTCTTGTGCATTTGTACTTGTTATTCTTTAATATCTGTCTGATAGGCTCTAACCTCTTATGGCTGTTTTATATAAAATAGGAGTGGCTTTGATCTGACTCTCAAGGGTGAAAACTTTTTACACCCCACACTTTCATACCAGGGCCACAACCAGGATTTGAAAATTAGTGAGGTCCACTGTGACATGTCAAGACTTTTACCAAAATTACACCTACAAACACAACATATTCTGTACAACAAAATAAATATAAAAATTCAATGACAGAAACCAATAATAATTCTGAAATAATAATTTAATCACAAATGCAGTTAACAATATTAATACTAAATTTTTGTCACATAGAAATGCCCAACTCAAAAGTATTGATTTTGAGTAGGGCAGCAACATTTACTCCTAGTAACTACAGACAAACAGCTAAAGTTCATTAACAACTATTGATAGGGTTATGTTAACTCTGTTACATATTAATATTATCCAAAACAATCAATTGTTTTCCTTTTGCCAGACTCTTAATTATTTACTCAATAATTTACTCCTGAAGAAATTAATTATAATTTTGAAAAAATATAAAAGCTGTTATAAAAAGCCTTATAAAAGCTGTTTTTTTTCTACATGGGGCAGTTTAGACTCACATGACCATTAATACTACTCGCTTAATCTCAGTAACCGTCTTGTTATTGGACATTTCACTCCTGGATTAAATTAATCATGGTTGATTGTGAATACTGAATTTATAAAATGGCACCTGTCACTGAAAACTGCTGATTTTTGAATTACGCTGCATCCACACAACTAGGTTTCACTATAAGTCCAAGATGACAAAGAGTTACTGAGTGTAGCTATATTGAATTCACTTTTTTCAATGTGTCAAGTGTGACGTTTTTTTCAACTTCACACTTAATTGATGAGTGTCCACACTTTAAAGCCTTTTTGTTAAATTCTGCTTTGTATTTTCCTTTATGACAATTTACCATTTTTGTGCATAGTATCCAGAGTTTAACTATGGTATTAGTAAGATCATGTTAATCACAGTAAAAAAAATTACAAATAAAAATCTAACTATGGTTAGATGTAATTATTGTATGTAATTAATTTGAAGAAAAAAAAAAAAAGAAAGAAACATAATAATAATCTATGGAATTTGTTATGAAAAACAATATACTAAACACAATAATAAAAAAAAAAACTGAATAAAAGTTACTTTTATTGCCCTAATATACAATATTTCATATTTGCGTAGCCTATATTAACATTTATTACAAATATTTACACTATTTCTGGCAAAACACCATAGCTACTACAACAGTTTATGTTACTACAGTAACTGCCAGGTATATTTTTTATAAGGGTGCAGATTTGTGGAATGAAAAGCCTGTTAATTACTGCAGTGCATGGAACAATGTTTTCCTGTTTACCTCGTCACTGTAGTTTAATACGACGGGCTGTTTAATCCGGTTTCAACTGGCTTCAGTACAGAGCGTTTGTGTCTCGTATCAGATGGGTTTATATGAGAGAATTCTGTCAAATTGAAATGGGTCGCACAGTGTTACCTCGGGACAGCACGCCGCAAGCGCAGAGGAGGTAATCTGATATTAGTGAGACCGGTCCGCTTTTACTCTGCTCTGCCCGGCAAAATGCGCTGCGCAGCTTCAGCGACATTTAATCACATTATTGTAGTATTTACGGACACTAAAGATTATACAATTATACATACACTCAAAGGAGTTATCAACCGCTTATTTAATTTTTTTATTCAGTTGTACCTAGCATCAAAATGTATTTTTGAATATGAAAAAATTACCGAGGCCCGGTCCCCGTGACCTCATAGCTGGCTACTACCATGTTTCATACACATAATAAATATATTTATTGATTTTATAGGATTTACTGAGCATGATAAATGTGTTGTTAATAAGTGACGTTATTTGTAATGATAAAGGTGCCTTACCTGCTGTTTCATGCCAACATTTAATTAGTTAAACCCCAATGGTGGGTGATATGTTAAGATATCCAACATTTCGGCTACCTGAACTGGCAATAATATTATGAATTTCCTTTTTAGTGTGTTATGTGATATGTAAAACCTTTGTTAGTATCACTGTCCCTGTTTCAGAACTTTCAAATGCTTACCAGGAACAAGCTGGTTACTTTTGCACGATAAAGACAGCGGTCAAATCAAAGCACTCTTTATGTTCTGACGTTGTGACGACACAAGTAAAAACAGCAGACAACATAATTACCGACTAAATCTTTATGAAACTCGGCCTTAAAGCTGAACGAAAATGTATCTTTCAGAATGATTTTGTATGGTTATTCTATCTAATAAAGGGCTTTATCATTGAAACTTCATGCTTATGATAGCCGCATTTTCCACATTAATACATAGTCACGGTGGCCGAGAGGTTAAGGCGTTGGACTCGAAATCCAATGGGGTTTCCCCGCACAGGTTCGAATCCTGTTCGTGACGTCTTTTCGTTTTGATGAACTGCAACAATTCACACAACTATGTATGTTAACCGCTACAAAATATATACGTGAAGTAATGTGTAAATCCTATGTAGTTTATGTTATAACAGTAAGGATCACGTAAAAATGTATTGTGTATATGACTATTTATAAGTTTATTTTACCTTCTTTACATTACTTGAGAATTGTTCAGCGCCTTTTGGACGATTTAAATGGTCGCGTGAGAGACCTATTAAAAATTCGCCATAAGCAAATTACATTGGAGATTTATAGAGGCCTGGTGAAATGGTTACCTGAAAACACGAGGCTGAGTTGGTCCCACTGATCTATATATATAACAGAGGTTGGTCCGCAGTTTGCCTCTTCTTAGATTGAGTCTGATTTTATTTATATATTTTTTTAGAATGGAAAATGTGTGTCTGATTAAAGTCCTCAAACCTGGAGTTTGGTTTTCATCGTCCTGGAATCTGTTAAATCAAACTTCAATGGGAAACGTTTGTTTTTTAGGCCTACTACATGTTGTCTAGCCTCTTCTTTTTTAATCAAATTACAATTGAAATTATTTAGTGAATGTTTCAGTTATTTTATATATAGTTAGTCAAATATTTTATGCAAATAAAAAACGAGTCATATTTTTTTTCTCATAAGAATCTTTAATGAGCTTTTTTCTGAGTGATTGTGTTTGTGGTGAGTGCGTATGTGTATGGAAAGTGTGTGAGCAGTGTTGTCATGGGTCGCTGAAATGTTGCTAAAACTAACTAAATCACATGATGATGTCATTTATTAGGTAAATGTTACATTTACATATGTAAATTGTTTGGCACAAAAAAATCTATGGGGATTTCTATTTATTTCTTTTATTTTGTAAATAAACTGCATTATTGAATAATGACACATTTCAAAATGATCCTAGCAATAGCATCCAGGTGTAGTCAAATCAATTTTATTTGTATAGCGCCTTTCACAACACACATAATTTCAAAGCAGCTTTACAGAAGATCGACAGACGATAAAACTGTAATGTCTAAAATGTCGATGAATCATCATTGTGTAATTAGATAAAATACGATTGTAATCGTGTTTAAAAATAAGTAATTAAATAATAATTGTATCAATAACCCCAGTGAGCTGAAGGTGACTGTGGTAAGGAACACAAAACTCCATAAAATGTAGATTAATGGAGAAAAATAACCTTGGGAGAAACCATTCTCACTGTGGGGGCCAGTTCCCCTCTGGCTAACTTCATGAATATAATGTAAATATTACTTATGTGTAGTTCAAGTCATGGTTTAAAATTATTAAACTAAGTAATTGTTAAGGGTCAGTGTTTAAACATTGATTTTGTTAGAACTGTAAGATTAATGACCAAAGTCTTTGAAGTCCATCCTGGATTAACTACAGAAGTTCACATAGATGCAATTGTCCTTGTTAATTGGCTGATGAAGGCTTTTGTTGGCAATTGTTAGTCTATGCATTCCATTTCAAGATCGTAGTCCATCAATAGACTGAGGTGATGCAGGCAGAGATCAAGGATGTGAAACGTAGTTCAACCTGGCCAGTAATTTAGGTACGGTTCAGACAATGGCATATGAAGTATCCCATGTCTTATGGTTGGAGTTGGCATCAGTTCATCCTCTGAAGTCCATCATAATAGACTGAAGTGATGTTTGGCTGGCAACGGCTGCATGTAGTCATCATCATTCAGCGACACGTAGCAGTGGAGTCCAACACGAAGCAGGAATGGTGCTGGATCCAGCTGGTTCTGGTGACCTCAGGAACCAACCTGTCTCAACCTCAGGATAGGACTCCCGAGGTTGAGACAGGGAAACAAATAAAATAATATAAGCATAGATGCCATTTAATTTATTGCAGAGTTATAAATCATGATCAATGTTTCTGGTTCCGGCAGACTAAACTAAAGCAGCCTAATTGTGTTTTGGAGGATAAATTAGATGTATGCCTGGCTAAATAGATGAGTCTTTAGTCTAGACCTAAACTGAGTATGTCTGCATCTCGAACAGTGTTAGGGAGACTATTCCATAGTTTTGGCGCCAAATAGGAAAATGATCTACCTCCTTTTGTGGATTTTGATATTTTAGGAACTATTAACAGGCCAGAATTTTGCGATCGTAATGAACATGATGGAATATAGCGTGGTAGAAGGTCATTTAAGTACTGCGGAGCTAGACCATTCAAAGCTGTGTACGTAGGTAACAGAATTTTTAAATTAATATGGAATTTAACAGGTAGCCAATGTAACGATGATAAAATGGGGCTAATATGATCATATTTCTTGGTTCTCGTCAGCACTCTGGCTGCTGCATTTTGAACCAATTGAAGTTTATTTATTGACCTTGCAGGACATCCTCCCAGTAATGCATTACAATAATCTAGTCTTGAGGTCATGAACGCATTAATTAGTTTGTCGGCATCAGCAACAGAGAGCATGTGCAGTAATAGGGCTGATGACGTCGACGCAAAATATGCGCGTCGATTCGTCGGATCCAAAACAAAGATGGTGGCGCCGGCGAGTAGTAGTAACACGAGTGGCTCCAGGAGACTATCAGAAGGGCAAGGCGGCATGCACTCGTTCCTCTAAAGTATGGGAATTCTTTAATTTAAAAGGAAACAATTCCGTGATATGTCGTCTTTGCAAAATGGAGATGGCCTTCCATTCTAGCACCACGGCAATGCACCAGCATCTGAAGAGGCGCCACCCGGTTGCAGCTGCAGATGACAGAGCACCGCAAGTTTTTTTTCAACTCCCCACTTTGCACTCGATGTTGGAGTAGGCTATAATACGTTGTCGACACCTAAAGTTTTCGCTTATAGCTATTAAAAATGCGCTTATAGCTATGAATGAATGTCGTGAAAAATACATAGAGGACACTGACAACGCGCTGACAGACAGGACCAAGTATGTATTTATATTTTTGAGTGTATTTATATTTTTTGTATGAGATAGATATGGAAGATTATTAGTGAAGCTATCTTTAGTGGTCGAAAGAATAGTTCTACCTGAACGATAGCGTTGTGTAGATTGAGTAACATTAGCTGATTGCAGCATCCAAGAGACGAGGTAATTATCCGAGATGTCATCGCTCTGCTGCAGAATTTCTATATTATCAACATCAACTCCTTATGACAGAATTCAATCTAGCGTATGACTATGGCGATGAGTTGGTCCAGTTACATTTTGTCTGACTCTAAGGGAGTTGAGAATATCGATAAATGCTAATCCCAATGTGTTATTTTCATTATCTATGTGAATGCTGAAGTCAATAACAATCAAAGCTCTGTCTACAGTAACTACAAGATCTGATAAACAATTAGCAAATTCACCAAGGAAATCAGAATAAGGCCCGGGTGATCTATATACATTGTAGCAAGGACAAAAGATGACAGAGATTTTTTATTTATATCTGACGGTGTTACATTAAGCATTATTAGTTCAAAAGACTTACATTTATATCCTGTCCTATGAGTAACACCAAAAACTTCACTGTAAATTGTAGCTAGCAGACGTTCTGATTGACCAGTTTGTCTGCTTCCTGACCTGGGCCCCAGTTAGTCAAATACTATCATTATTAAGACTATGACCAAATTACTAGAGAGGAGAGCGGCACCTTCCCTGGAGGGATGGAGTCCGTCTCCATTTAGCAGGTCAGGTCTACCCCAAAAACTTTTCCAATTGTCTATAAATCCTATTTTATTCTTCAGACACCACTTAGACATTCAGCCATTCAGTGACACTAATCTACTATAAGATACCAGAGCATATTACAGTGTCTGACATCGTTTTTGCAAATTTGCAATAATGATCTCCGACTGGTGAAGCCAGACATCGTTAGTGCCGACATGGATAACAATTTTAGAAAATCTACATTTAGCATTAGCCAGCACTTTTAAATTTGATTTGATGTCAGACGCTCTGGCCCTCGAAATGCAATTAACAATAGTGGCTGGAGTCTCTATTTCCATGTTCCTTACAATAGAATCGCCAATAACAAGGGCTCTTTCAACATGATTCTCAGTGGGTGTATCACTGAGTGGGGAGAATCAATTGGAAACCCAAACAGGAACAGGAGAGTGGTGTCTCTTTGCTGAGTGAGTATGCTGCCGAGACATCACTAAAATGCCCTGCTGCAGGGGCTCCACAGCCGGAACCAAAGTGTGTATGTTGCTGTCTGTACTACTCGCATCCGAAACAGTTTCTACCGGCTTCTCTTTCTCACTGACCTCCACTAGCGTTCGGATGCGAGTCTCTAACTCAATAACCTTCTCCGTCAGCCTGACTAATTCCTTACATTTATCACATGTGAATCCCTCACTGCTGACGGAGGAGGCTATTGTAAACATGTGACATGCAATGCAGGAAGAAATAACATGAGCGAATGCCATGACTTACCGCAAATTGTTTGTTGTTGGTTGTTCCTGAGCGGTGATGTGAATCCCTTACGCAATTGTTTGTTGTTGTTGGTTGTCTTGATAAGCAGTGCTTTGAGATCGATGCAATAATCTGTGTACCGCAGAGGAGAAAAAAAAATGCACGCAGTTTAATCGCAATAAAAATAGAACGCGGATGCAGGTGGAATATACGCGCAGTTGAATCGCGATAAGAGAATAATACGAGGGAAAACCCGATGCACACTTAAAAATGGCAGATGTTAAGAATTAAAGGCTGAAAACAGATATATAAGCGATGCTAAATAAGTAGCAGACTACAAACACAGACTCTAGCTAGGTGACAGCAGCAACAGGTGCACACGCAGATGAAACTGTAGAAAAGTGGAAAAACCTGAAACGCGGTAAAATGACAAAGGATATAATGATGAACGATGAATATAATGATGAACATTTGAGAATAAGAATAAGCAGCCTAAGCAGGCTACAAACAAACACTTGTGCAGCATGCCGTCAGCCAGCATCCTGTATTCAAATGCCTGATAGGGTAGGCAGAGTGTTGCCAACTATTTCTCATGGGAAGCCGCTGAAATGTGCTAAAAGTAGCTAAATCACATGATGACGTAATTTATTAAGTGGACGTCAAATTTACATATGTAGTTTATTTGGTGCAAAGAGCAATGACATTTTTTAAAGGTGTAGATCCATATGTTTTTTTTTTTTTTTTTAAACTAATGATTTAACAATTAGTATTTAAGTACTTATCAATTAGCTATTGCTAACTGAACTTGTCAGATATTCAGACAGTGGGGATTTTTATGTGTTTATTTTGTTTTGTAATTAAACTGCATTATTGAATAATGACAAAGTAGGCAGCGGTGTAGTTTTTGGGATGTTTATATTTAATTATTATTTATTTATTTTTAAACATGGATCTATATGCCTTATAATGCCTCACATGGAGATAATATATATATAGAGGTGGGTAGTAACTTATTGCATTTTCTTCGTTACATTTACTTGAGTAACATTTTGGGAAAATTTTTACTTTTAGAGCAGGTTTAAAAGTGGGTACTTTTTACTCTCACTCAAGTTAATTTCTAATTATATTTTTTTTATTTTACTTCTTTAAAATGTGTGGCGTTACTATCGTTACATTACTGAGTTTAATTTGAATTAATGTGTAATTTATTGAGAAATTATTGAATGGGACTTTTACGAGAGCAGTTCACAACTGCGCGAGATGAGACGCATCCACAGACTGTCACTCAAGTCATCACTGCAGCAGCATCAATCTCTTCGAAGTGAAACAATTTCTTTGCTCCGCATAATGAAAAAAAAGAATAGTTTAGTCATGCAATGCCTTAATTTAACACCAAGACAAGCTGATATTTCAAGATTAAAGTCACAGCTCCAACTTCAAGCAGCACGCTGAGGTACATTTTGGCTCTAATTCTAACACTGGCTTTTCTGTGTAATGAGATTTCAGGGTGATTCTGTTACTAGGCCCTTATGACAGTTTTTAAGTGTAAATTTTTAAATCAGTGCAGCAATATATCAGTGCGCTTTGTCCCGCATGTCATAAGCAGTATTTATGTATTTACTCCACGGCCTCGCGGGGGTACTGGAAACTATCGCAGCAGCTTCAAGTGGATTACCTGTATAAATCCACGTAAACATCCAAATTGAGTGTAAATCGCTGCCATTCACATGTTCGACAACTGGAGCGCGAAGAGAGAACATTTCTGCCCGTGCACAGCAAGTTGCGCAGGGCTCGCGCGTATGATGTGCACAAGGCAATCATCGCGACGAGAGTGGCTGTGTCTGCAATTGTTCACTCATTCACTATTTCCTATATAGTGAATGGCAGTTAGTGAACAAAATAAGCGAATTCGGACGAGAGTGTCGGAGCTATGGGGCTGGTGCAGAAACATCACATATGAAATTTTTTAATACTTGGGCCTTATATGTTATTCTTATTAAATCATATATTAATACAATAAATCTTCATTCTGTTTGTCATTTTTAATATATACTGTGTGTTCAAAAGGCCCAGGTATTCTCAGATGTGATGGAGAATTCTGACCTATCAGATTGCTTGATGTAACTGCAGTCTGAATGCCAAAAAAAACGTGAATATTGAGCAGATGCAACATAGCAAATTAGAGTGATCAGTTCGCTAACTTCACTCTAGTTTAGTTAGTTTAATAACTGTTCTTTTGGCAGTACTTTTGAGTTTGCAAGTGGACTTTCTGTTCTTAATAAAGATTTTTGATCTGCAGCATCATAGTATTAACCCTCTGGGGTCTGAGGGTGTTTTGGGCCCTGGAGAACTTTTGACATGCCTTGACATTTTTGCTTTTTTTCAGTTGCTTAAAAACATATTAATGGCTAAAGTCTGATAACACTGTGTTCAGCACAAACTGGGCTACAATAATATGTGAGCAACATGTGTGTGTACATGTTTGTATTTTTGAGAAAATAACGTTTATGCATGGTAAAAACTATTTAAGTCATTGAAATAAGGCCATATAACACATACTAAACATTTGTCCACAAGACTTTTGAGAACTGGATCTTGTAGCCTAGAGGTTTTGCTACAAAATGATGTGAAAACCATCCTGATCACTCATTCATAAAAAACTATTTGGTCATTTCACTTTTGTAAGACACTTTTAGTGTTAGAAATATCATATGCGAGGAGGCGTGAACTATCATGAATATGGATGCTTTTCACACCTGAGGAGACAACGACCCCTCCCCTCGGCCTATCAATGAGGAATGTGACAGAAAGAGAATGAAGGTGACTTAATGATCAAAATCAAGTTTTAAGTTAAAAGAAGTAATCGGACTATACGTTTTCTTCACATAAAGACTTAATTAGACATTTAGACCTACATTACCATTTAAAAGAAGTCTCTTCTGCTCACCAAGACTGCATTTATTTGATCCAAAATACAGTAAAAACAGTGATATTGTGAACTCTTTTTACAAATAAAAGTCAGTTTTCTATTTGAATATATTGTAAAATGCAACTTGTGATCAAAGCTGAATTTTCAGCATCATTACTGCAGTCTTCAGTGTCACATGATCCTTCAGAAATCATTATAATATGCAGATTTTCTAATATGGGCATATTTACATCACATTTAAACTTATTTGAAAAGCACAAGCTTCATTGATGATAATGAGGCAGCATAAACACTAGTTAAAACATAATCTAAACATTCATATTATTTTGATATCATATTAAATATCATATTTATATCATACAGCATACAATTTAAATACCTGCTTTAGCCGAAACAGCATTTAAATGTAACTAAAACTTGCTTATTAGGACATATTTCAAATTTCAATCCTGGTTGGCAAGTCTGGAAACAGTCCCACTAGTAAAATATGTACATGTTTATATAAAATAGCATGTCAACTAATATGTAAGTAAAACTAAATGACTTCCTCATCCGAAATTGTATCCTGGATCAAATCTCTCTTCAAATAGAAACATTCATCGGAGTCCCGCTCTTCTTCTTCATGTGGTGGACATTTTCCATCGAAAGTGTGCAGAGGTCTTTCTTTGAGTAGGGAAGATTTTGCTTTATGTCAAGGAGTAAGGCCCAGGCAGTGTGCTCTCTTTAAATAGCCCTCTGTTCTCAGGAACTTTCGCTTACGGCCATACCACCCTGAGGGCGCTAGTGAGCAACAGGAAGTGAGTTGGTAGCGTGTGGAGAGTGTTTCTCTGGAAGAGCTGAGTATCTTATTCTTTTCTTTCTTCTTTTTGGTTTTTCTCTTTTCTGTCTGGAAAACATCCTCTTAAAAAAAAAAAAAAAAAGGAGTGTTTATCTGTAAAGCTATTTAAGCCCCAAACGGCTTTTTTGCTGTTTGGGGATAAAGGCTTCTGGCTGAAAAATGGAAAACAACAACATGGACAAAGAAGGAGGAATGGACAAGC
The DNA here is from genome assembly GCF_025860055.1 of Xyrauchen texanus. NCBI lineage: Eukaryota > Metazoa > Chordata > Actinopteri > Cypriniformes > Catostomidae > Xyrauchen > Xyrauchen texanus. Next base: position 11,416,307 of record NC_068288.1, read on the forward strand.
AGAATGTGAGAGAGAATGGCGGTGAGGATGGACAAAGAAGGAATTATGAGAAGCATCTGACAGTGCTGGTGGAGATGGAGGGAGAAGACAGAATTACTATGATGGAACTTCTGAAGAAAGTAAGAGAGGAATGTGGAGTGGTGATCGGATGCAGGTATAAAACTCCGAGGGAGTATGAACTAACAATGGAGGAGGAGAAGAGTTAAGTCTAAGAGCTGGAAAAGTGAAAATATCGAAGGAACGGGAGAATGAAGAAGGAGAGACGTTAAAAGGGGACAGAGAAAGTCAAGGTACAAAAAGTATGGAGGAGAAGGATGAAGGAGGGGGAAGACAGAAGGAGGAGCCAAAGAACCCAGTGATTAATGTGTGGGAGGAAATGGACACAAGTGAGGAAAAGAGCATAAAGAAGAAAAGAAAGATTAAAGGGACAGAGGAGCATACTGCAAAAAAGTAAGAGACTGCGTTTAATGATATGAGTTTGAGAGTATTTAAAACTATAATATATGTTATGTGTGGTGTTACGTCTTTCCCCTTTTGTCTAGGGGTAAAATAGGGAACGACGAACAAACAGTGGAGAGACTTTGAGGATCTCCAGCTCTCCAGTCCCAGATTCACAAAATAGCCAAACAACATTCACCTTGAAATGGCATGTCTGCCTTTTATTTCTACACTCTAGCCGAAGCTAGAAAATAATTACTATTAAGTGGGGAAACACATTACAAATAAATCCAAAACAAAAAGTATTACCTCGGGAGGAGGGCCCAATTCAAATCAAATAACTTCCCTCACTCCCTAACTAACCTTTAAACAGGAGAAAAATTATGGGTATCCTCCACCCTACATTACCCACAAACTCTTAACTAATCATACAAAAAAAAGAAAAGGATAAGAGAAAAAAAAGTAAGCTCAAGTCACACTAGGACACACATTGTGACACACACACACCAAAGAGCGCAACCAGCACTCGCTTGTCTGGGCTTGGAGAGCGGAACAACCCCAAACGCCGCGATATCTCTCCCCCCTTTCTCAGCGTTTTCTCTGCTGCTTTATTTGACTCCTCAGGAATCACGCACCAATCAGTGCGCGGACAGCTCTCCCGAGTTAACGAGCACAGATGGTAACCCTTAATCCTATCAAAGGCACAAAAAGAAAAGAGAAAGAGAGAGAAAAGAAAAATACACATGCACATAACACTCCTGGTATGTTACAGACACACAATGAATACGTCCTTGGACGTAACACCCCCACCAATAAATCGTTCCTATATTCCCCTTATTATAGGAAGGGAAAAAAAAAAAAGAAAAAAAAAACAACAACCTTTCTTATGGCTTAGGACACACTATACCCTGGACAACGCATCCGCGACGACATTGTCAGTGCCTTTCAGATGTTTAATATCCAGGTTATATTCCTGTACAATTAATGCCCATCGCATCAAACGCTGGTTGGCATTACACATACGGGAAAGAAACGTCAAAGGGTTATGGTCTGTGAATACAATAATCGGCACACTACTACCTCCCAAATAAACCTCAAAGTGCTGGAGTGCCAGCACTAAAGCAAGAGCTTCCTTCTCAATTGTGCTGTAATTACTTTGGCACCTCGAAAACTTTTTGGAAAAATAGCACACAGGATGATCAATTTCCATATGGTCCTCTTGTAATAATACTACTCCTGCCCCAGATGAACTCGCATCTACGTGCAGCTTGAAAGGGCGGTGGAAATCCGGAGCCTTTAGAACAGGGGCATAACACAGAAGGTCTTTAGCAGATAAAAAGGCATGCTCGCACTCATTAGACCATACAAATTTCCTTTTATCACTAAGTAGATCAGTAAGTGGGGTCACAACGCTGGAGAAATTTTTGCAGAAACTTCTATAATACCCACACATTCCAAGAAAACGTCTCAGCTCACGTTTATTAGATGGAGATGGATAGGCTATTATCGCAGAAACCTTCGCTTCTACAGGTCTCACGCTTCCTTGACCCACCTTCTTTCCCAAGTATGTCACCTCTGCTTTCGCAAATTCACACTTTGCGAGATTTACAGTCAGGGAAGAGTCTGACAATCAAGTAAACAATAACTCAAGATTAGTCATATGTTCTGTCCAACTGTCTGAATACAATACCACATCATCTATATATGCATCACACTTCGGTACATCAGATAAAACCTTCTGCATAAGCCTTTGAAACGTTGCAGGAGCATTTCGCATCCCGAACGCAAGGACAGTGTATTGAAGATAGTTGTCGGGTGTGGCAGAAGCGGAAATTTCTGAAGTCCGTGGCGTAAGAGGCACCTGCCAGTAACCTTTCAACAGATCCAGCTTTGTCACATATCTTGCTGCTCCCACCCGATCGATACAATCTTCAATGCGAGGCAGTGGAAACGAGTCAGGTTTTGAAAGGTTATTAACTTTTCTATAGTCCGTACAAAAGCGATATGTGGAGTCTGGTTTGGGTACTAGCAAGCATGGGGAGCTCCATGGACTCTGACTTGGTACGGCTAACCCATGTTTTATTCTACCTCACCCTTCATAATTTCACGTTTTTTTGGATTCACCCTATACGGATGCTGTTTCACCGGGGATGCACTTCCCACTTCAATGTCATGACATAATACAGATGTTCTGCTAGGCACGTCTGAAAAAAGTGAGGGAAAAGACTGGATCAAATTACACACATCCTCATACTGTTTTTCAGATAAATGCACCAGATAACTGCATAAGTCACCCAAAATGTTAGAATTCTTCAGATGAGGGGTAGAAGTTTGAGCAACACCATCATCCTCTACCGCACAAGAGGCAGTTATGGTGACCGCGGAAGAAACCAATGGCATGTCTACAGACAGAGCATTCTTCGGTTCCCTCTCCACATATGCCTTAAGCATGTTCACATGGCAAATTCTAGTTTTTCGCCGACGATCATGAGTTTGAATAACGTAATCAGTTTCACTGAGCTTTTTCTCTATGACATATGGTCCTGAAAACTTTGCTTGCAAAGCATCACCAGGCACTGGCAAAAGCACAAGAACAGAGTCACCAACCTGCAAATTCCTCCTGACACTCTTTTTGTCAAACTGCTGCTTCATTTTCAACTGTGTGACAACTAGATGAGCCTTAGCGACATCACACGCTTTATGAAGTCTCTCTCTGAAAGAACTCACATAATCCAAGAGAGACAGAAGGATTTTTCATCAACAAATGTTCATACAGCAATTTTAACGGACCCCTCACGGTATGTCCGAACACTAGTTCGGCGGGACTAAATCCCAAGGACTCCTGAACTGCTTCTCTGGCAGCGAACAACAGAAAAGGTAACCCCGCCACCCAGTCTTTTCCCGTCTGCAAACAATATGCGCGGATCATAGTTTTTAGAGTTTGATGGAACCTTTCTAAGGCCCCTTGTGACTCAGGGTGATAAGGACTAGATACTCGGTGCTCAATTCCCAATTCCTTCAAGATTTGTGTAAATATTTTAGAAGTGAAATTTGTTCCTTGATCGCTCTGTATTACTCGCGGTAGACCAAACGTAGTAAAAAACTTAACCAAGTCTTTTACCACCGTCTGTGCTTTCAACAAACGCAAGGGAATGGCTTCAGGGAATCTAGTGGCTGCACACATGATCGTTAGCACATACTGGTGTCCTGATTTGGACTTTGGCAGCGGACCCACACAATCAACAATAAGTCGTTCAAACGGTTCTTCTATTACCGGTATGGGATAGAGAGGGGCAACGGGTACCTTCTGATTAGGCTTTCCAATGCACTGACACACATCACAAGAGCGACAAAAGTTAACAACAGAGGATCGAAGACCAGGCCAAAAGAAATATTTAGAAATGCGGCGAACAGTTTTCGTCACTCCTGAATGACCTGCCATGAGATTTTCATGTGCCAATTTTAGAACTGGAACGCGATAGCTAGCAGGTAAAACAATTTGAAACGTCTCCTGCAAACCTTTTTCATCATAAAGCGGTTTCCATTTACGCATTAACAAATCATTCTCCCAAAAATAACCTATTTTAGCGTCCACTCTGTCTTTCACGTTGACCGCTGCTTTAACACATTCTGCTAAGGAAACATCTGCTTTTTGCTCAGCTGACAATTTCTCCTTTTCAACATTAAAGGGAGCTTCAAGAATCAATGAAGTATCTGTCACATTGCTCACCTCACATAAATCTGACTCTTCAGTCTTGGATTCTGTTTTTAAAAACAAATCAGAGAGATTAAAAACATCTTGAAACTTTTGAACTTGAGCCCGTGTCACTGCACATGCTGGAAAAGCAGAAGGGAACTGAACACCTAAGTCAGGCTGCTCCTTACCCATGGGTTTATGCATCACGACTGGACTAGAAAAAACTTTGCCCCCCTGCAAGGTAATTTCCCAGAATAATATGTACTCCAGCAACAGGCAACTGTTTATGAACACCTAACTTAACAATGCCAGAGACAAGATCCGATTTTAAGTCCACTTCACGTAAAGGCACCTGTACGCAGCCCATTTCTATACCTCGTACTAACACATCATTTCCGGTATACGATTTTTCCGAGAAAGGCAAAACACTCTCTAGTATAAAAGACTGAAAAGAACCCGTATCTCTTAAAATCGACACCTGCGTGAACTGGGAATCAGAGATTGTCACCTGCCCATTTAAAATAAACGGTTCATAACCAGACACTTCAGCTTCTCGCACCCCTGACAGCGTCCGCGTGAACGCAACACCTTTTGTTTTCACATTCTTCTTATTCCACTCCCTACACTCAGAGATTAAATGTCCAGGATCCAGGCAGTAAAAACAAACCCGCTTGTCTCCTTGACGCGCCGAATTTCGACCAGTCATTTTTGGACGAGCATCGTTTTTCCACGAGCAAGAAAAACTTTGAGAAGGGGTATATTCTCTTACAAATTTATCAGCAGATGACACATAACTATGCTGTTGGTAAGTTGGTACCTCCTGCAAAAACAACTTACCATGTGTAAGCACAAATTCATCCGCGGATACAGCGGCTTCGGCCAGCGTGGTTATCTTCTGCTCATTTAAGTGCTGCACAACTTTTTCTAGAATACTTTTTTTTTAAATCCTCTAGTAAAACTAATTCACAAAGTTGTTTAAAAGTGTCAGTTTTACTAGACAGGCACCATTTTTCAAACAACGTTCTCTTCTCTCTTCCAAACTCAACATACGTTTGCCTGGATGTCTTCGTATGAGATCGGAACCTCTGGCGATACGCTTCGGGAACTAACTCGTATACGTGGAGCACTGTCGACTTTACCACCTCATAATCAAGCGAATCCTCCAGGCTTAACGCTGATATAACTTCTTGTGCCTTACCCACGAGACTACATTGAAGTAACAAAGCCCACATGTCTTTCGGCCAGTTCAGTTTACCAGCTATTCGCTCAAAAGCTACAAAATAAGCATCTACTTCAGCTTCTCTGAAAGGAGGCACGAGTTTAACATATTTGCTAATGTCAAACGCAGACACATTAGAAGCCGGAACAGATCTATCTGGTGACATTTGGGACGTTGCAGAGGGTGTTCGGGAACGAGGTACGGGCACCGTTTTTTTTTAAGGCTTCTCGATCTAATTTACGCAGTTGAATTTCACGCTCCTTTTCCGCCTCTATAACGCGCAGCCTAATAATTTGAGACTCACATTCTTGTTTTTTTATTTCTAAATCTAATTCTCTAAGTCTAATCTCCAACTTGGGATCATATCGTACTATCTCAGTATCTGAAAAAGCCATAGGTGTAACATCGCGATATTTCTCCCTATCCGACCCCTCTGCCAAAATACCATCAAAATACCATAGCTTGTCATATAATTCTTCTTTTATAACTTGCTTAGTAGTCTCTCTCGTCACTCGAATATTAAAAAAATCTGCAATCAATAATAGATCTTTTTTTCTACATCGTTCAAAAACTTCTGTGGTAGGAGAAAGAGTGAAGGCTGTCAAATCGAATTCCATTTCTCCCACCATAAGAGGTCTCTTTCCCCTCCGCTATTTCGAAGACATCTCAGACAATAAAAAGAGAAGAGAGTAAATTTCAACTCACCACGTTGTTTCCTTCCCTATAGAAAAGCTTCAACCACATCGTACAGACGAGCCCCCAATTGTTACGTCTTTCCCCTTTTGTCTAGGGGTAAAATAGGGAACGACGAACAAACAGTGGAGAGACTTTGAGGATCTCCAGCTCTCCAGTCCCAGATTCACAAAATAGCCAAACAACATTCACCTTGAAATGGCATGTCTGCCTTTTATTTCTACACTCTAGCCGAAGCTAGAAAATAATTAATATTAAGTGGGGAAACACATTACAAATAAATCCAAAACAAAAAGTATTACCTCGGGAGGAGGGCCCAATTCAAAAGAAAACAAAATAACGTCTACCTAAAAGGGGAAATAACATTAACTTACCTATACACAACAGAAAACAAAACAAAAGAACAAATAACTTCCCTCACTCCCTCACTAACCTTTAAACAGGAGAAAAATTATGGGTATCCTCCACCCTACATTACCCACAAACTCTTAACTAACCATACAAAAAAAAGAAAAGGAGAAGAGAAAAAAAAAAGTAAGCTCAAGTCACACTAGGACACACATTGTGACACACACACACCAAAGAGCGCAACCAGCACTCGCTTGTCTGGGCTTGGAGAGCAGAACAACCCCAAACGCCGCGATATCTCTCCCCCCTTTCTCAGCGTTTTCTCTGCTGCTTTATTTGACTCCTCAGGAATCACGCACCAATCAGTGCGCGGACAGCTCTCCCGAGTTAACGAGCACAGGTGGTAACCCTTAATCCTATCAAAGGCACAAAAAGAAAAGAGAAAGAGAGAGAAAAGAAAAATACACATGCACATAACACTCCTGGTATGTTACAGACACACAATGAATACATCCTTGGACGTAACAGTGGCATTATGAACATTGCCTGCTTGAATAGCAACGGGCTAAGAGAAATTAATAAGTTTGAGAAGGTGAAAGGAATGCTTAAAGCACACATAATTTGTTTACAAGAGACGCATTGGTCAGAAGATGTAATGAGCAATATAAAAAAGTTGTGGGAAGATTATATTTTTGTTAGCCATGGTAATCCAAGAGCTAGTGGAGTGGCGATATTGATGAAGAGGGAAGGAGTGCATAATGCAAAGCAAATATATAAGGACAGTAAAGGGAGATTGTTGGTAATAGAATTTATGTTTAACAATGAACTATTCAGGTTGATAAATATTTATGCACCTAATGTAGAAACTGAAAGAAAAGAAATTTTCAAAGAAATGAAGCCATTCTGTAAAGGGAAATGTATAGTGGTTGGAGATTTCAATGTGTGGTGCACAAGATTAGATGCTTCAAGCTGTGCGAACTTTAAATCTGATGTGTCTAGGAATTACCTAAGTGAAATGATGCAAAGTGAAAATATGGTTGATGCTTGGAGAGAAGAAAATCCTTATAAAAAGAGAGTTTTCTAGAAGGCAAATGGTGATGGGAAATTTGAAGCAAAGCCGAATAGACTTATGCTTAATTAAGAGGGAAATGTTGGAATACGTGAAAAATGTGAAATATAAGTTTATAGGAATAAGTGACCATGCTGTTATGACAGTAAAGGTCGGTGTGAATGTTATAAGGGAGAGGTGGGGGACTGTGGTGTTTGAATGCATCTCTGTTAAAAGAAAAGGCATACAAAGAAAATATCAGAAAATGTATAAGGTATGAAATGGAAAATCCAATGTTTAATGAAAATGTGTGTGAATGGTGGGAAAAAATGAAAGGGAAAATTAAAAAAAGGAGTATTAGATACTCAAAGCAAAGGGATTTTATGAGAAGGAGCAGAGTAGAAGAAATGGAAAATGCATTGAAGAAAGAAGCAGAGAAAATAGAGAGTGATCCTAAGAATGGAAAAGAAGGTTTCTTGCAGATTAAAGCAGAAATAGAGGCAAAAAAGAAAAAAGCAAGGGTGCATTAATAAGGAGTAGGGCACAGTATGCACTGGAAGGAGAAAGGAGTACAAAATTCTTTCTGAATTTAGAAAAAAAAAAGCAGAGGAAATATCATATTGTAGAGCTGGAAAATGGGAAAGGGGAAAAAGTAACTGACTATGTGGAGATAATAAAAGCAGTGGAGTCGTTTTATAAGGAATTATTTAAGAAAGAAGGTGTAAAACAGGAGTGTGTGGATGAAGTTCTATATACTATAAGTGCTAGGTTAAATGAGGATGATAAGAATATGTGTGAAAGAGATATAGGTATTGAATAAATAAAAGAAGCAATAAAGCAAACAAAAATGAACAAAAGCCTGGGAGCAGATGGTGTAACACATGAGTTCTATAAGACTTTTGTTGATATTGTAGCACCAATTTTGTGGAAGTTGTATAGGAGTATGGAAGACAGAGGGGAAATGCCAGAATCAATGGGTTTAGGAGTAATTACCATCTTGTACAAAAATAGAGGAAGTCCACTCAAGTTGGAAAATTATAGACCGTTAAGTCTGTTAAACACAGACTATAAAATCCTAACAAAAGTATTAGCCAACAGAATAAAAAAGGTAGTAGGGACAATAATATCACCAAATCAAGCATACAGCATAATGGAAAGAGATATCACAGACACAATCGGTACAATAAGGGATGTAGTAGAAAGTATGGGAAAGGATGGGGAGGGGGTTTGGTTTTATTTATGGATTTAAATAAGGCGTTTGATAGTGTAGAGCACAGCTTTATGGAGCAAGTAATGAGAAGATTTGGATTTGGGGAAAGGATTCTAAGATGGATAAAACTAGTATATGACAATGCAAAGAGCTGTGTGAAGATTAATGGGGTTTTAACTGAAGCCTTTCCTTTAGAGAGGTCAGTTAGGCAAGGATGTCCGTTGTCGGCATTGCTATACTCAATAACAGCAGAACCTTTGGCAACACTAATCAAAGGAGATAAAGAGATAAGAGGAATTAAAATACCATATGGGGGAGTGAGCATAATTCATCAGTATGCAGACGATACTACATTTACAGTCAAGAACATAGAGAGTATAAATAGAATAAGAAAACATATGGAAACATACGGGAAAGCGTCTGGCGCAAAAATAAATGCAGATAAATCAGAAATAATGAGTATAGGAGGTGTGGATATAGAAGAGGGAGATACTCCATTTAAAATAACGAAAGAGTATGTGAAGATTCTAGGTGTGAACATAGGAACAAATGCAAAAGAAGCTAGAGATGCCACATGGACAGGAATATTGAATAAAATAAAACAAGTCTTACAATCATGGAGATTAAGGGAATTGAGGTTAAGAGGCAAGGTAGTAGTAGCTAACTCATTATTACTCACCAAATGCAACCATGTAATGGGTGTAATAGACTTACCCAATTGGGTGTTAAATGGAATGAAAGAGACTGTGAATATTTTTTTGTGGGGAGGGAAAGGAGTTAAAATATCAGCAAAAACACTAATAGCAGATTATAAGGAGGGGGGCCTGAAATTGGTTGACTTAGAAGTTAAAAGAAAGGCAATAAGAGTGAAAATAATAAAAAAAATACTTATATGATAAAGTAGAATATGGATGGAAGGGTTATATGAGAAAGTATTTAGATAAAAGTAGTGGATGTGGTGAGGAAGGATTGTTTATGGCCTTAAAAAACCAATGATTGAAAATGTGCCATTATTTTATCAGGAGGTATTTAGCACATGGGCTGAATTTATATTAAATGTGGGATATGAATGTGAGAATATAAATCAAGTACATCATCAGCCAATATTCTTGAATCCAAAAATAAGACTAGGAGGGAAAATGCTTTATAATAGGCTGTTTATGAGAGCGGGTGTAAGAAAAGTAAAAGATATGGCATATGAATATGTGAGGGGGTTCCTACCAAATAGGGCCATATATGACTGTGTGGTAGGATGGGATGATGAGATTGAACAATCAAAAGTTGACCGTGAATGTGAAAACATCAAAACAAGTCTGCCTGAGGGGTGGGTGGAAAGGATAGAGCGAGAGACTGTTAAAGTGGGAAATTGGGGAATACCGGAAATGTATATCATGGAAAATAAGAATAAGAAGTATGTATATGAGATAAATGTGAAAATGATATATAAGATATTGGTGAAAAGGAAATCAAAGTGCCAGCATCAGAGGCTGTATGGCCAAAACTATTCCCGGATTTGAATGTGAAGAAAATTTGGGAAAACCTAAATGTGAAATATAATGGACTGGAGTGTGAGAACCTGGATTTTAAACTAAGACATAATAGGATATACACGAAGGTGGTAATCCATCAAATCAACAAGAATGTAAATAGAGAATGTGACATGTGTGAAACAGAATCAGAAACTCTGATGCATATATTCCTCGAATGTAAAGAGCTGGAAATATTCCATGAAAAAATGAAAAAGTTGATCAAGGATGGAATGGGAAAAGATGTAACAGGGAATGAATGGAAAAAACTGTTTTTATTTGGTGAATGGGTGAATTACAAGGACAAGAAGGTGAATCTGTAGAATTTTATTTTAAGTCATGCAAGATATGCAATATGGGTGAGGAGGAATCTGGCATACTATGAAAGGAGGAAAGTGGACGTAATTGAGATATTCAGAACTGTCGTAAGGAAAAATGTGTATCTCATGTGGAAATATTTGAGAAAAGAGGAATTTGAAGAGGCATTTTTGGAAGGATGTGGGATTATAACTATAGAAAAAGGAGAAGGATTAAGATTGAAATTTTGAAAAGAGGAAATGAGTATGAAATGATGGTACATGTTGAAAAGTTAAGAAATTATTTTGAAATATGGAGATTAAAGAAAATGACGAGTGTATGTTGTGTAAGGCTAAATGATAATGAAGATGGAGCTGCTGTGGGGATATAAGGGTTGGAACTATAAATATGTGTTGTAAACAAAATTTTGTAACCTTTTGATAATAAAAAAAAAAAAAAAAAAAAAGCGCCGAGATCTCGGAAGCTAAGCAGGGTTGGGCCTGGTTAGTACTTGGATGGGAGACCGCCTGGGAATACCAGGTGCTGTAAGCTTTTGCTTCTCCTGGATTGGTTTAACTAATACACGTCCTCCTGCCACAGCTGAGATTTTTTTTTTTATTCTTTTTTAATTTTATTCATTCATCCTTAGAAAATAGACACCCCCCAATCTATTTCCTTCATTTTGTCTTCTCTGTGGCAAATGACAGCCTGGTCCTTTTTCTTGCCTCCTCCAGGGGGCAGTCCAGAGGCTGGTTTTATTTTTTTGGCTGCCTCTTGACAGCAACACACAGAGAAGGAAAGTGCCAACAAAGTGCTTTGCTGCCACAAAATGAGTTGCACATTTCACATAGAACGTGTCCAGAGGACTTTCTTTGAGTGGGGAAGGGTTTGCGTTGGCCCAGTGGCTTATTGCCGTGCGTGGAGCATTTGATTGTGTCGCTGAGTCCTCCCTCTTTTAGCAAACAACGTGGCAGCTAAGGTACAGGTAAGCAGGAAAAGGTAGTGTGTCCAGCTCCAATGTAATTGAATGTGGAGGCAGGAGGCACTTCACTTTGGTTCTTTTTTAACCAAAGATAAATCAATAAATGACAATTTGTCAGGACGTGGTCTGTTTCTCCAGTCTTTTTTCTCCTTAAACGCCACACCAAGACATGTGTCAAGGAGGAAGGCCCAGGCAGTGGGCTTTCTTTAAATAGCCGTCTGTTCACAGCATCTTTTGCTTACGGCCATACCACCCTGAGCGCGCTAGAGAGTAGCACATTACAGGAAGTGAGTTGGCTACAGTAGGTGAGAGAGGCTCACCAAACTCTCTGTTTATTTTTTGTTTTGTGTTTGAATCAGTGTTTATTTTTATCCGTGTTTAGTCTTTTTGGTTTGTTTAATTCCTCCCAGCTGCACATGCTGTTTGGGGGGAGTTTAAACACTTCTTGTGTGTGTTTTTTTTATTTTATGGACGTATTAACGGTAATGTATGCAGCAATGGCAGGAGATAGACGATGGGGAAATTACTATGGACTGGATAAACGACAACGAGATGGTAACAGAAAAAACAAAGAAACCAGGAAAGGAAATGCCAAGAGAGTGTACATGAAAGAAGCAACAGTGACTGTGGATTTAGGAAATGTAAAAGAAATGTGAGAGCAGAGGACATTATTAAAGTGGTTACAGAGAATTGGAGAGTTGAAGGTTCTAGCGGTGAGACCAAAATATTCAAAGGAATACGAGGTGACAAAGTGCCGGAAATGAAAATGAAGAGGGGAAAGAAAAGGAGGAGAAAGCAGTGAAATTAACTTAAAGAAGAAGATTGTTAAAGGCAACACCAAGCTTGGAAGTAGCCAGAAAAAGAGTCCTCATAAAAGAACTTAAAAATGTAAAGTTGCTAAAGGACTTGGAGGAGATGGACTGAAAAGATGGGTTTTATGCATGCTTTTCTCTGTTTTATGATTTTAAGAATTGTTACTTTTAATGCCAGATGACTTTTAGATGTAAGAAAATTTGAAAAAGTGAAAGAAATGTGTAAAAGTGAGGATGTGATTGTTTTACAAGAAACTAACTGGAGGGAAAGATTGAATGGGGAAATTTTTTTATAACAATGGTGATGATTGGCAGAGGAGTAGCAGTTTTAATAAAAGAAAACAGAGATATAACATGTAAAGTAGTGTATAATGATAAAGTTGGGAAATGTATAGCAGTTGAAATGGAATACGAAGAGAAGAAAGTAATTGTGGTCAATGTACATGCACCAACAGAAGAGAAGGAAAAGAGAGAGCATTTTATTATTATGGGAGATTTTAATACAGTGTTTAATAAGTTGGATATGGCTGAGGGAATGGTCTTTAAAACTGACACAGGAAGAAAAGAGTTGAAATTACTGATGGAAGAAAATAATATGATTGATTTTTGGAGAGATAGAAATTAAAAGAAAAAAGAATACTCAAGGAGGCAAATAGTCAGGAATTGTATGTGTAAAACAAGAATATTTTGTTTTATGTACAAGGAATATAGAAAGCTTTATAGAAAGAATAAGGTACGAAGAAACAAGCCTAAGTGATCATAAGCCACTTTATATGCAAATTGATTGGGGTTCTTTTAAACGCAGAGGTTTTAAAGAATGAAAATTATGTTTTAAAGTTAAAAGAAATCATTGAAAAAGAAAATGGAATGTATGTGGAAGACAAAAGGATATAGTGGGAAAACGTGAAGTATTTAATAGAACAGAATGTATTAGAATAGAATAGGTTTAATATAGAAATGCAAAAAGGATAAGAAAAGAGAAATAAGACAAAGATTGAAAAAAGAATTAAATGAGAGAAAAAGATATACAAAAAATAAAAGAAATGGAGGAAAAATTGAAAGAAATGGAAGAAAAGAAATATGAAGGTGCAAGGTTGAGAAAGTAAAGTATATAGTAGAAGGAGAACTGCACAAAATTATTTTTCTACACACCCGGTCCCTTATCAGGCTAATCAAGCCTCCAAGAGGGATAAAGGCCGACTGCGGATGGTGGTGCGACAGAGAGACAGAGTTTACGGGCAGCTGTCTGGCATGTGTTTGTTTGTGTCTTTTGGTTTAAGTTTTTTATTTAACTATTATTTATATTGTCAAGCCGGTTCTCGCCTCCTCCTTTCCATTAAACTGCTTTACAGTGTAAAAACAAAAAACTGATCAATCTGCTTGTGATGTTGAGGAAATGTGCAATATGGGAGAGAAAAGTTGTGGGAAATATATATTAAAGATTAAACGTATACATATATATATATATATATATATATATATATATATATATATATATATATATATATATATATATGTGAGTTTAATGTGTATAATATGAAATTGAAACATCAAAGTTTCACATTTTTATGTTGTACTTCACTGATTTTTCTCCCTGCATTTTAAAGTGTCCTGCTGTGTTTAAAGTTTAATAAAATTATTCCTAGAATAAGGAATATTTAATAGACACAGATAATGACTGGTAAATAAATTTGAGGCAAAATATGAAAGCTTTATGGTAAACATTTGCTGAATAAATGAGAAAACCCCCAAAAGCTCTCCCTTACTTCAGTTTGTGCATGTAAATAATTTGTTTGTTTAAAAAAAATTAATAATAATCAGTCAGCGTAGTTAAGGACAACACCAATTCCTGCTGGACTGTTCTCCCCAATACCATCTGGAAAGTGGAGCATTCTTACAAGGATGTGAAACAAACAAATATGTAGCCTACCACTTAACATTTGTTTTCCAAAGTAGGCCTAGTATGTGAATTAGAGCGCACTATGCAGCGGTATATGCTACGTTTCGAACAGTGTGATCATTTTGCAGTTTAAATGAAAGATACTACAGAGATTATGCGTAGGATGGTATTTTGAACATTGTCAAATAAAAAAACACTTCCTTGTGTCATCATTGGCTCATCCCAAACCTGCTGCTCATTGGACGGCAAACGTGTCCCACAGCTGACGCAGACTCTGTGCCGTGCTTTAAGAAACAAAAACAAAACGGAACTTGACATTTTAAACAGATCGCAAATTATAAATCACCGTCCCTTATTTGCGAATGAGGTAAGAATTCAGCCCAGTACAATGTTACTTTTTTTGCTGCATGTGTGTTTCTCAATATGACGCGCATTTTCCCCCCAAGCTTTTTGTTGACACAAACAGCTGAGTGCTTCCAGCCAGTGATAATAACAGACATTGGTTATTTTAAGTAAAGTATTTGTCATGCGTGGATAATGTAGGTTATGGAAACAATGCAAGCAATTGACTGCATGTGGATTTTTATTATTATTTTTATTTGTTTATATATTTTGTTATTTAATCTATATGAAGAGCGGGAAGTCCCGTAATCGTTTTGGTTTCATATATGACCTGGCGGGAGGTAGTACAAAGTAGGAGACGCTGCCGTTTGTTACATTTCAATGCAGGGACGTTACTTCCGTTCGCATTGTTTACATTGTTTTTATATTGATGATACTAGCAATGCTAGTCAAGCTGGTCCAACGTATGTTTTAAAACTGCTGTAGTAAGGTCAAAGCTAGTTACAGATATTCCTGGTGGGCTTGTGTTGGCTTCTGTCCGTAGACTCGAACATGGGCCCGCCGCTGTTTCGCAATGAGATTTAAAAGCACTACAATTTTGGCTACGAATTTGAAGCATTCAAATATGCTTGAAATTCGTAGCCAAAATCGTACAGCGATCGTAAAATAATTCAATTGGAACGATTGGGAAGTATTTCGACGTGTATCGTAGCCTACATTTTGACATAATGTCGCACAATGTGTGTTTTACTAAAGATCACACGGTGATAATCTTAATGTCTGACAAGCAACAATCGTAAATGATCGTGAAAATCGTTCAGTGTGCACCCAGCTGACATGTTTTTGCGGGGGAAAATGACAAAATAGCGTCCGGAGATGGTAAAAAAATAAAAATTACGAAGAAAAATGATATGAAAAACTGAAATTCTTCAAATGTTGCGTAGGTAGCTTGGAACATTTATTTATTGTTATTTCTTAAATATAAATGAAACAATTTTGTTTAAAAAATATAACATTTTAATATCAATTGAGATGGTGTAGCCTAACCAACAAACAGGGAGCCATTTTGCTGTCATTTTGGGGGGGGGGGCTTAAATAAATGTAAAACACAGAGAACCCCTTCTGACCCTCTTGACTGTGTATTTTTAAGAAGTTTTTAAAGTTTGAAAAAAATATCAAATAACTTATTTTTTAAATGGCACATTTTGTTAAGGTCAGATGGAGTAACTCTGAAAAACATCTTGATATTCTTGACACAAAAATAAAATATATATTTGTAAATAATTATAATAATAATGTTTGAAATATATATATTTAATGAGTTAATTGTGTTTACAAGTTGCAAGGAAAGTATTTAACTGGCATTTACTTAAAGCTTTCACCACTTGACATTTTTTCAATTTATAAAACAGGCATTGAAACGAAAATTTTTTTTTTTTAAGATTTCTTAATTTTATCACCTTTTTGGACAACCTCATATGTCAATGACACATACAAAGGTAAAAATCTTACAAATTAACTTACATTTCTAGAAAGACAAACTAACTATAAGTAACACATATTTTTATTTATACGGCAGCAGAAGGGATAGTGTGTGACAGGCGTTCATGGGGCTGATGGCGGGATGGCCCACTTTGATACAGAATACCATCGCCTGGAGGCATCCTACAGCGATTCCCCTCCTGGAGAAGAGAACCTGCTGGTGCATGTTCCAGAGGGATCCAAATGTAAAATACAGACCCCTACACATCTAAATAAAGCAACAATACCAGACACTTTATGTGCCAAATGATATAAGGGCCATGTACCCTGCCTTATCATGTGCAATTAATACACTGATCAGCCACAACATTAAAACCACCTTCCTAATATTGTGCCAAAACACCACCAACCCGCACTCTGAGATGCTATTCTTCTCACCACAATTGTACAGAGCGGTTATCTGAGTTGCCGTAGACTTTGTCAGTTTGAACCAGTCTGGCCATTCTCTGTTGATCTCTCTCATCAGAAAGGCATTTCTGTCCACAGGCACCATTTGGAATAAATTCTAATGACTGTTGTGTGTGAAAATCCCATTAGGTCAGCGGTTACAAAAATATTCAAACCAGCCCATCTGGCACCATCAATCATGCCACAGTCCAAATCAGTGAGATCAAATTTTTTCCCCTTTCTGATGGTTGATGTGAACATGAAATGAAGCTCCTGACCTGTATCTGCATAATTTTATG
This sequence comes from Xyrauchen texanus, assembly GCF_025860055.1. Taxonomy (NCBI): domain Eukaryota; kingdom Metazoa; phylum Chordata; class Actinopteri; order Cypriniformes; family Catostomidae; genus Xyrauchen; species Xyrauchen texanus. The sequence goes on from NC_068288.1 coordinate 11,433,047, forward strand.
CACTGCACTGCTGCCACATGATTGGCTGATTAGATAATCACATGGATGATTGTTTGTGCCAGACAGCTAGTTGAGTATTTCTGTATCTGCTGATCCCCTGTGATTTTCACACACAGCAGTCTCTAGAATTTACTCAGAATGTTGCCAAAAACAGACAAACATCAAGTGAGCGGCAGTTCTGTGGATGGAAATGCCTTGCTGATCAGATATGTCAACAGAGACTGGCCAGACTGGTTTGAAAAGGACAAAGTCTACGGTAACTTAACCGCTCTGTACAATTGTGGTGAGAAGAATATAATACCAGAAAGCTTTTCTAAGATGCAGATTGGCACTATTTTGGCAGCAGGAGGGTGACCTATACAATATTAAGCTGGTGATTTTAATGTTGTGGCTGATTGGTGTACAGTCCTAATACAAACATGCATCTCTACCATTGACCCAGATTTCATGAATTTGTTTATTTTATTGCAGCTCCATGGCACCACATTGAAAATCTAGACCTTTTCTTCCAGAGAATATCCTTTTTGCACTTGAATTAATAGATTAATTGAATATCATTCAATTTCAAACTTCCAATTGTATTTTTCTTAACATTCAATAAGTCTATAATCTACACCAGAAGAATGGATTTACTTGTATGCTGCTGGGAGAAATATTTGAGCTTGTGTAAGTACAAGACTTTCATTTTATTTTTCATTTTTTTATAATATTTATGATCAAAGCTGATAGTCCTCTGTTTTTGGACCATCTAGATGTGTATTGCAACTAGATATGAAAAACAGTTTTGTAGCATTATTTATGTGTTCCTATAGGTAGTAACAGTGGATCAGATATTACATTCCTTGACCACACTTATGCAATTTTTCTCATTTTTATTCCAGGCAACTGGTGTTTGTGGTGACATTCACAGTGTTCCTGGCTAACTGTGTGGACTATGATATTCTCTTTGCCAACAAGTTTGTTAATCATACAGATTCATCAAAGGTTACACTCCCTGATGCTTTTCTCCCAGTGGATGTTTGCAGTGCTCGGTAAATTTCATGTATTTCACATGTTATAAATATACAATATAATATACGGTATTAATTTTAAGATTTGATATTATCTGTGTGACAAAGTATGGCAGAATTATTATTATTTTTTTAAATGGTTGCGCAAAATGCACATTATAATTTCAAGTTCTTTAATACACCATATAAGTCTTCAAAGTTTAAATAATAGTTTCTCATATACCTTTTACTATAAGGAAAGATCAAAACGAAATAAGCCTTCCAAAATAGTAGACTACATTTAGGCTGATAAGGTGCAGAACAAGCAATAGAACTGAACAGAACCTGAACTGAAAAATTATGTGAAAAGTGTATGTAATTTATTTTTTACAATTGTCTTATTATAATAAAACATTTTTTTTTAAATATACAAATTCTACTTTCTATCAGTTAATATTATTTTTGAAATTGTATATATAATAATGAATTGAGCTGCCAATGTTTGAAATAATGTAATAGCAATAACATTACATTTACATTAATTTGTATTACAAGCGCTATAATGGTACTGTCACTTTAAGAGTGTAACACACATCTCACAGACTTGCACAGGTGTTCTGGTTCATTTATACACCATATTCACAGTAGTGCCATGTTTGATTTTTAATGGAAATGAAAATGAGACTGAGAGATAGTCTTACCATTGGCACGAATGTTATAAAGCTGTAAAAAGAGTGTTGATCACATCAGATTTTCCACAACTCATGTTGTCTGGAGTTTTATGTCTACTGAATGTTCATGAAAAGATATATTTTTTAATGTTTTGTCTATGGAACGAACCAAAAACACGTTAAAGTGCAGAGCAGCCCACTGCAGAGACTGCACATCTATCCTTCACAGCCTCGTTGTCATTCCCGTCAGAAATCAAAGATGCGATGCTGTGAAAAAGGTCTATTAATGAAAGATAAGTCTAGATTTTTGTGCATCCTTGCTATTTGTGATACAAATTTATATTTATTTTTATTTTTTATTTGACTGTAAAGAACAGAAAGTATGTTAAAAGACACATTATTCAATGAAAGTGGAGTGCAGGATTTCATCTTTGGACACACATTACACGGAAGAAATGGTCCGTTTTAATCAAAATATTTTTCAGCAAAGCAAGGCGATTTTCCATGTATTCCAGTACTTTTCTAAAGCTAAATTCAGGCACTTTAAGCACTACAGGGACCTTGTATCAACTCAAAAAGCGCAGTAGGGATAAAATCATGCAATAGATAGATTATGATGTTTAATGGGTCATTTGATTTATAATCACATGGAAGGAAAACAATGTTTAAAATTGTTTTGCCTCGATATGGTTTGTCATTTTGTGTTTTATAAGGAGGTGATATTTTCCCCATTGAATTGATTTTCAGGGTCACTTTTTTACTTTGGATTATTAGAGCACATTTTTTATATTTATGTTGTTTATTCATGTAAAATACTTCAATTGAATCAATTGGTCACTACAGTATCTAAACCCATGACTAGATATTATGAAATGTATCAAATTGTATCACTTTCAGTGGCGTTTTTGCCCTGAGCCTTGGTTACTTTAATCCATCTTTACACAAACTGTCCTTTGTTAAAATGTATTGCAGGATCCGTGACAATGTTTTGGTCATCTACATCCTTGTCATATCAGGGGTCTTTTGGCTGCATCGGCTCATCAAATTTATCTACAACATCTGTTGCTACTGGGAAATCAGATCATTCTACATCAATGCCCTAAAAATGTCCACGGTGAGCTTTTATACTTTATTTTACTACTGCTAGCATATTTTCTAAAATGTTTAGCTACTAACAGCAGAGCCAGCAGTGGAAAAGAACACAGTACAGTCTCTGAGATTGTTTTAACAATCAATCAATTCCTTTTCGCAGACAGACCTTCCTTATTTCACTTGGCAGGAGGTGCAGGCACGGATTGTTGAGATACAAAAAGAACACCAGATTTGTATCCACAAAAAAGAACTGACAGAACTTGACATCTACCACCGCATACTGCGTTTTAAGAACTACATGGTCGCGATGGTCAATAAGTCGCTTCTGCCTGTGTGCTTCCATTTACCTGTACTAGGCGACACTGTTTTCTACACCCGTGGGCTAAAGTACAACTTTGAGCTCATTTTCTTCTGGGGCCCTGGATCTCTTTTTGAGAATGAGTGGAGTCTGAAGCCAGAATACAAACGTGGAGGGAACCGTTTGGAGCTAGCAGATCGTCTAAGCTCAAGGATCTTGTGGATTGGAATTGCCAACCTTCTCCTATGTCCAGTTATCCTAATTTGGCAGATCCTGTATGCATTCTTCAGCTACACCGAGGTGATCAAGCGTGAGCCGGGAAGTCTAGGTGCTCGATGCTGGTCCTTGTATGGGCGTTTTTACCTACGACATTTTAATGAACTGGACCATGAGCTGATGTCACGCCTCAGTAAAGGCTACAAGGCCTCCTCCAAGTACATGAACTGCTTCATGTCACCATTACTGACAGTGGTGGCCAAGAACGTTGCATTCTTTGCTGGCTCTATACTTGCAGTTTTGATTGCTTTGACCATTTATGATGAAGATGTATTGGCTGTGGAACACGTGCTAAGCAGTATCACATTACTTGGAGTCTGCATCACAGTTTGCAGGTGGGCACTTAGTCGTTTTTTTTTTTTTTTTTTTAAGCTGTGAGTGACCAAGATTAAAGTTTCTGCCTTTTTCTGCTCCAGGTCTTTCATCCCAGACAAGCATATGGTTTTCTGTCCGGAGCAGCTGCTTAAAGTGATCTTGGCATTCATCCACTACATGCCTGATCATTGGCAGGGTAATGCCCACCGCTATGAGACTAGAGATGAGTTCGCTCAGCTCTTTCAGTATAAAGCTGTAAGTCATGCAGCAGCAAAATAAAAAGACAATTCTCTGTGTATCTAACACTAGATTTTGCCCCCCTTCTCTCGACTGCAACTCCAATGTAAAACCCCTACCCCTCTCTCTCTCTCTCTCTCTCTCTCTCTCTCTCTCTCTCTCTCTCTCTCTCTCTCTCTCTCTCTCTCTCTCTCTCTCTCTCTCTCGCTCTCTCTCTCTCTATTTTACTCTCCTTTCCTTTAGGTGTTTATTCTTGAGGAGCTCCTGAGTCCTGTCATCACTCCCTTCATTCTTATTTTTTGCTTGCGCCGCAAGTCTCTGGAGATCATAGATTTTTTCAGAAACTTTACTGTTGACGTGGTCGGAGTGGGTGACACTTGCTCTTTTGCACAGATGGATGTCCGTCAACATGGTCATCCAGCGGTAAGGATACAAAACCTCTTATATGGTGCTTCCATATTATTGTATAGAACAAAATAGACTGACTTGTTTCACATTGTTGTCTTGTTAGGTAACTGCTTCTATCTAGTTATCTCTTTAATTCTGACTGTCATGCCCACTTATTTGGTTCACTATAGTGGATGTCTGCTGGGAAAACCGAAGCCTCCATCTACCAGCAGGCAGAAGATGGGAAAACCGAACTTTCGCTCATGCATTTTGCTATCACAAACCCACACTGGCAGCCCCCTCGGGAAAGCACCCATTTCATCAGCCAGTTAAAAGAGAAAGTGCAACGTGAGGCCACTGGCGGTCAACAGGGAATCTTAGCAGAAAATCCTGCCTTTACCTCAACCCAATCACTACAGTCCAATTCAGAGGTATGGGGTGCCTACAAATGATTGGACTGCCAACATCCATCAGACTTTTACAAATAACATAAACTAACTAATCAAAATCTCAAAGTATTTGCATTTTTGTCAGACAGATTCAACAGAGCTTTTTAGGTTATGTCAATCATGATGGATTAAGGGGATGATGATGGATGGCCTTGTTGACCAAAATGTCACAGAATCTTGGTATGCTTTTGAGTTTAAAAACACTCTCTGCTTTTTCCATTCCAGCCTCGCAGTCTTGTTGCAAACCTCTTGATGGGACCCCCCTCCTTGGCCTCGCTGCATTTGGGTCGAGAGGGCTCCATCATCAATCCTGTGTCTGTTGGATTGAGTGAGGGAGCATCTGCTCTCCGTTCTCTCTCTCCTGTCAGCACAAGTGCACACCTGCGTGGCAGCTACCCATCTGCCAGGCTGCCACGAGCTGACCATCCAGCTGTGGTGGCTGGACGAGCCATGGCAGGCTCAGGGTAAGAGAGCACTGAAATTGTATTAGTGCTGCAACAACTGATCGATAATAAAAAATAAACAGCTTTACATTCAATTTGATTTCACAGATATTTTCTATGAATTCGTAAGCTACACATTATGATATAAAGTCATGCTCACATTTCCATTTAAAAAAACCTTTTTCTGCTCTGTAAAAGAGTCTCTGTTAAACTATGGTACAAGCAGGCACACATATGCTTAAACTGAACTAATGCCAACAGAGAAAGGAAGCACATTATTTTTGTTTAAACTTTGCAGTTTTTTTAAATGTTTGTTTTTGGACATCATACTTAGATTTAAATGTTACCTTAATTTATTGAAATCATACATTATAATGCGTTAAATTACAGTGGAGGCCAAAAATATTAGCATCCTTGGTAAATATGAGAAAAGAAGCTGTGAAACAAAATCTGCATTGTTTATCCTTTTGATCTTTCATTCAAAATTCACAAATATCGAACCTTTAATTGGAAGGAAAACTATTAAAAGAGTGAAAATATCTCATTATTAAAAAAATATTTTTCTCCAAAACATGTTGGCAAAAATAATTTTTGGCCACCACTGTATATTTCATAAGAACAGTAATTGTAATGGGATTGTAACACAGTCACTTAGAGTTATAGCGTAAAGACATGAGTCTATAGAAACTATGCTCAGTGGAGGGTGGGAATGTGTTTGTTCCTACAAAACATTCTACCTCTTACCAGTTTATAATTGAGTGGTTTAAATTGTCATGGTGCTTTTTTTTTGCTTTTTTGAAAATTATGTGTATTTCATATTGTAACATTTATATTTGAAAAATGTTTATACTCAACGAATAGCACAAAATCATAAAGATTCATTTTTTAAAATAATTTATATTTGAATGAAATACCAGAAATACTTCAATTATCATATGTCAATAGTTTTGATAATTAGGCTCTACCAAATTAAACCTTTTCTTCAGCTTGGAATTTGTCGATTTTTAAATTGTATCCATGTTTTTTTTTAAACCACTGCTCATTATTAGTGGAATAGTTCACCCAATGTTTTGAATTTTTTACTTTATATTATTTACACATCTATAAAGATGGTTCATATGACTTGTATGGCTATTGCATGACTTCAGAAGATTTGGAATATAGTGCACAATTGTGGACTACTTTTAGTGAGGGTGAGTAAATAGTGAATTTTTATGTTTTGGGTGAGCTATTCTGATAAATGGATTGAAAAACATGGTTTTTGCCACACTGATAATTGCTGTTGTATTAAAACATAAAGCAAAATAATTTATAACATATGTGTGCATGAAAGCATTCATTACTTAAAGCTGAAGTATGTAGCTTTTTCTTTGTTAAAATACTTTCTCCTATCCCAGCTTAATATGCAGAGACAACTATAAGTAAGGCATTGAAAGGTTAATTTTCTCGAAAATGGTAAGCTCTGTGTTCCTATAGCTCTGTGACATTTTCTCTGTTTGTTTTGAGCAATCCGCTTAGACCCACCCCAACAATGTTACACAACCAATGGTTTGAGTTGGGGGTGGGACTATCTCTTTGTTTGACTAAAGGCAAATTGGGGGTGTATTCAGAAAGAGTTTATTTTTCAATTTCGAGAAAATAAGATTTGGTGCATCATGTAGTACTTTTTACTTTCAACAAGGCCGAAATAACCCAGGGACACTTATTTTGAAATTATAGAGATTTGGCTCTGTTACAATGCTCTATATTTAACTATTTACCAAATAACTTTTTATAGCCTATAGATTCACCAGATGAAAAGTTTTATATTTTTATATTTTACCAGATGAGATTTATTGATAAGGAATTAAAAAAGAAATTAGGGGAAAAAATGAAAATAAATAAATATCTGCAACTATCGGCATATATTGTTTAAGATATATTGGTCTACCTCTAGTTCCAGCCTTTACATCAAAAGTCATGCCTACATTTTTATCCCAAACAATCTTAATTATTTAACGCCTTTTTAGAACATTTGATTTGTTGCCCAGTTGAGATACAGAAACAGGTACAATACTGTTACTGTAATGTTATCATATATATAATAAAGTCATTTATTCTTGTGTTTTTCTTTTCCTTCTTTTTGACTTGTCCTTATTCAGCACTGATGCTCGTACTGTCAGCTCCAGCAGTAGTGCCTGGGAAGGCCAGCTGACCAGTATGGTCTTATCAGAATATGCCTCCACAGAGATGAGCATTCATGCTCTCTACATGCATGAGGTAAATTACCCTCACACAAACTTAACAAAGTAATTAAGAGAAGATAACGTAGTCTGAACAGTTAATATAAGAATCGCTTTCATTAAATTAGAGTTTAGTGAATCTATGGGCAGAATATGTGCAAAACAGCCAGTGTGTATTTATTAAACTATCAAATCTACAGTTATTCTTAAATTTGAGGGATTTAGAAGATGCTTATTCAAGAAAAACTTACTGAAATTGTGTGAGACTGTTATTGCCAGATGACAACCATGGCATTACGTATACTACCAGTGACTGCCTAAAAGGCAGTTAATAAAAATTAAGGCAATACAGGACTGTTTATTTTTTTGTGTATGTGAGGATTAGTCTAAATCTGTTTAAAGAGGTCAATCTGTAGACTAATAAATCTAAATAACAAAGTGCATTTTAAGTAACTTTATCCCTATGTTTGTGTATGCATAGATGCATAAGCAGCAGTCTCGGGGTGAGCTGTCTCGACACGCCTGGCACAGGCAAGAGAGTGACGAAAGCAGCGAGAGTGTCAATGACCATATGGAGTTGTCCCACAACTTCCCCCATTCCAGCACTTTCCCAAGTGCCAGCACTACAAACCAGGATGAGGTAATACTGCAGAACAGCAGCCAGAGGCGCTATGATGGAACCGCAGGTACCTTTTTCAAAATTAGACCCCTTAGACTTTTGGTCATGATTTCTGCCAATAATTCACAATGAAAAAGTTGAGCCTTGCAGAAGCTAAATCTGTGTCTCCCATAGACTCTAGTTTTGGAAGCTCTCGAGTCCAGAGAATGCCTCGTATGCCGATGGGAGGCTGGTCTGAGGAGACCCAAATCAGCCGCCACCATGATCCTGTGCCCGAGGAGGGGTCTGAGGATGAGCTACCACCACACATCCATAAGGTATCAAATATAACTTGTAGGTATGAAGCAACACCAGTCTGCGCAGTCATCCCATTAAATGGATTCCTAATATTTTTTTCTTTTTATTATTGTCTTTTTGTAGGCAACAGGATTATTGTAGATGAAGTGCCCACAAGAGACTCACAGCATCCATTTACTTTTGGATACTGATCAAAAAGTCATTTTTATGTACACTTGGTCAGTGTTAAGTGTCCGAGGTTTATTATTGTATGTCACAGTGTGACATTATATAAAATGTATTTTATTTAGCTGGAAGCACATTAAAATGTCTTGAGTTTACTAAGCTTACTTAAATTGATACTCTAATTTACAACATTGGATTAAATAATCAAAATACCTTAGTATCCTGAATGTGTACCTATCACTTATTGATTCAGTCATATTGCAAAACTGACAGATTTGTGATCCTGTGAAGGAATTTTAGTTCAGATTGCAAACAATGCTTTTCCCTTCTCCTTTTTGAAAGTTTAGTCTCCATTCATTGTCAGTAGGCAAGTCAGCAAATAATCTTCTGGCATAAACATCTGCATTGAGTTTATTTTGACAAAGCCTTCCCACACTGTCCATATAGAAAACTGTCAAATACAGTAGCATTCAAGGGCATAGCCAGGAAAGTACTTTTGGGTGGGCCTAAAAAAAATGGATGCGCCCAGTTTTCTCCCAAATATTTTTACCAAATTTTCCTTAACAACAGAGGCGTCGCATTCAAACAGTTCTTTCACACTTTCAGAAATCAGAATGTATAAATTTTTCAAGTATTTCTAAATATAATTTGAAGTCAAAGAATAAGCTCTAATATCTGCCTTGGCTACGCCACTGGTTGCACACATTAAGATTTTAGTTTGGTTGTCAAAATGCAAAGGTCAGTATTGATGTAGAAAATCTGTGTTTAGAATCTGTGAGCTGCTTTTAATCATTTTGATGAACACAAATGTATTTTATGCAATGTGCTTGAAACAAGATTTAACTGTCAAACCCCATCTCTACAAAGGATAACCACTGAAGATCTTTCTGGCATGGTACTGGAAATATGATGCATGCTTTTTCTTATGTTAATATTTCCACAAAATGTTATGAAAATGCACTTTATCATTTTTACAGTTTCAAATGATTATTAAATTGCTGTGAGCAAATACGTTTTTTTTTGTTTCTTTTTTTTTTGTTTTTTTATAAATATGCAGTTGTAAATAAAGGTGTATACTTGTGTCTATAGGGTAAACTACAATATTTTCAGTTTGTCCATGGCAGGTGGATAAAACACAATGTTTCATAAGAATGAGCGAGTAGGTTTATAGCAATATCTCAGGACTGGCTTACTTTGGCACTCAAAAGTGCATGACACTAGTTGGGTGATTGAAGGTTGCTGCACACTCAAAATCAGAACTGTTAAATGGACATAAATAGATTTTGGCATGTTTATACATCTCATGAATAGTACATCACAGCAGAAAACGGCAAAAACTGATTTTTTTTTATACATATCTCATATCAAACCTGTACATCATGCTTGGATATAAAGTCTACAAAATGCTAATTGTGCATGACCCTTGACCTTTACACCCATATATGTTGTAATAATTAGCCTGTAAAAAGCTTCTGTGACCTTATCTAATTAATTAAACTGCAGCTGTGCATTTTTCCATAATTTTTCTTTTGAGGTTTATAGTGTGAGTTGTATTTAAATTTTGTAGAGTTGTAAATTCATCAATAAAATGTATTTAGAAGTTTGTGTACAGAAACAATTTTTCTAGAATATGTACTCACATTATGGATATAACCCAAGGGCTTATATGTTTAAAACTCTCAAATGTAAAGCCATTTAGCTTGTGCATTTACTCTGTCAGCAGTTACAGGAATACTCAAACCAGCCCATCTGGCACCAGCAGTCATCCATGCAATTATATAATCAGCCAATCATGTGGCACCAGTGCAGAGCATAAAATCAGGATCATAATTATTTCATAATTATCAGGTGTTTCACAAATTTTCACTGAAACTCCTATGCTTATAATATAATTTGTCATTTTAAATAACGATTAAATAAAACAAAATGCAAAGTAGATACATTTTAACAAGTGGACTCAAACTTTGGAAAATCACATACATGCCCATATTTTTTATTTTATTTTTGGGGGTTGGCACAGCCATTGACCAGAAAAATAAAAAATGGCACTCCATGGCAAAAAGGTTGCTGACTGCTTACTCAGAATGGTGCCAAAAACAACACACTCACAAAAAATCCAGTAAGCCTCAGTTCTGTGGATGGAAATTACTTGTTGATGAGAGGTCAGAGAATGGCCAGACTGGTTTGAACTGACAAAGATTATGGTAACTCAGATAACTGCTCTGTACAATTGTGGTGAGAAGAATATAATTTCAGAATGTTATTCTGAGATGCGGTTTGGTGCCGTTTTGGCCGCAACTGGTAGTACCTACACAATATTAGGCAGGTGTTTTTATTGTGATGGTCTGACACCATCAGCACTCCGATGCTTCTCTCTGTGTGTGTGTGTGTGTGTGTGTGTATCACTCCACTTGTGTTCTTGCCATTCTAAACTAAAGCGTAAGAGCAATGCAGATGTAATGTGTTAAGAGCTTCTGTTTGTCTTTTTTTACATGTCTTTTTTTTTTACATTATAAATGTTAGCCAGCAGGTGGTGGCAAAAGATCATTTTTATTTGTAAAATGAGCCAGTTAGGTGATGTGAAGTGAATTTTGCATCAGCCAGTGTTTACATACAGCACTCCGTGATCGCTCGTATTACTACCAAAGCTTGGAAATAGTTTTAAATGTCTTTAAACAAACAACTTCAGCATTACGGCTCATAACAGATGAGAGACACAACAGACTGATTAATTACACAATCTGAAGGCGCTTACCTCTTATCGGACTTTCCACATTGGAGTGGGCACACTGTTTACATGGTGGAGGACATTGCAGTTTCTATAGTGAAAGACTCTTGCGCATGGCTACCGTGAAATAGGGAGAATTATCCCCACTTGGACGGCTACTTTTCCACTGAGAAAGATGATCTTTTCAGAAGAAATATCTTGGCCCACTTGCGGTTGCTGGACTCTTGCATGTACCTTGTGATTCATGGCAATTAATGACGTGCCAGAATCTGCCCAAGTGCACTGGCCCGAGTCCGGGTGCTAAAACTGAGCCGACACTGCTGGCATAGGGCCACAATCACGCCAACAGAAATTGTACACTTAGCTGGTACTGGCCCGAGTATGGGTACCTAAGGGAAATGTACACTCACCAAAAGGATTATTAGGAACACCATACTAATACTGTGTTTGACCCCCTTTCGCCTTCAGAACTGCCTTAATTCTACATGGCATTGATTCAACAAGGTGCTGAAAGCATTCTTTAGAAATGTTGGCCCATATTGATAGGATAGCATCTTGCAGTTGATGGAGATTTGTGGGATGCACATCCAGGGCATGAAGCTCCCGTTCCACCACATCCCAAAGATGCTCTATTGGGTTGAGATCTGTTGTCTGTGGGGGCCATTTTAGTATAGTGAACTCATTGTCATGTTCAAGAAACCAATTTGAAATGATTTGAGCTTTGTGACATGGTGCATTATCCTGCTGGAAGTAGCCATCAGAGGATGGGTACATGGTGGCCATAATCAGATGGACATGGTCAGAAACAATGCTCAGGTAGGCCGTGGCATTTAAACGATGCCCAATTGGCACTAAGGGGCCTAAAGTGTGCCAAGAAAACATCCCCCACACCATTACACCACCACCAGCCTACACAGTGGTAACAAGGCATGATGGATCCATGTTCTCATTCTGTTTACGCCAAATTCTGACTCTACCATCTGAATGTCTCAACAGAAATCGAGACTCATCAGACCAGGCAACATTTTTCCAGTCTTCAACTGTCCAATTTTGGTGAGCTCTTGCAAATTGTAGCCTCTTTTTCCTATTTGTAGTGGAGATGATTGGTACCCGGTGGGGTCTTCTGCTGTTGTAGCCCATCCGCCTCAAGGTTGTGCGTGTTGTGGCTTCACAAATGCTTTGCTGCATACCTCGGTTGTAACGAGTGGTTATTTCAGGCAAAGTTGCTCTTCTATCAGCTTGAATCAGTCGGCCCATTCTCCTCTGACCTCTAGCATCAACAAGGCATTTTCGCCCACAGGACTGCCGCATACTGGATGTTTTTCCCTTTTCACACCATTCTTTGTAAACCCTAGAATGTATTATGGCACCAACAACCATGCCACGCTCAAAATTTCTTAAATCACCTTTCCTTCCCATTCTGACATTCAGTTTGGAGTTCAGGAGATTGTCTTGACCAGGACCACACCCCTAAATGCATTGACGCAACTGCCATGTGATTGGTTGATTAGATAATTGCATTAATGAGAAATTGAACAGGTGTTCCTAATAATCCTTTAGGTGAGTGTATATGAAATACAAAACTACATCTATTTAGTTAGAACAACAAAAGACATTTTGCCAAAGCAATATTAGCTTGTTTGATTACCAAATACTACTAAAATCTATGTTGTTTAATAAAGACTCCTTCCAGTTTTTGTATTAAAACAGAGCTTTGAATAATTTTTCTCTAATGTTTTTCCACAAAATGACATTCTATTACCTTGTTAAAATCCTGAAGATGGCATCTACTTCCACCTTCTAAATAAAAAACTTTATAAAACACCTTATTTTAGTGTCCTTGTTACATGTTCTTACTTGAGTAATAACAGTAAATGATGCATAATTACATGCAACTAACCCTAAATCAAACCATATTCATAACCTTATAGTAAGTACATGTTGTTATTTAATATTACTCTGTTCTTAAATGTATAATTACACTGTAACAATGGCACCGTAAAATAAAGTAATTATTAAAGCAAATATTTTTCATTTCAAAAGTTCAACTGCAGAATGGGAGCTTTTTTCAATGTAAAATACATTCTCAGTGTTTGTGAGGCTTTGGAGGCTTTAAATGTGGCGGCTTTAACGACTCGGTTACTAACGTAACCTCGGTTCCCTGAGATGAGGGAACGACTATTGCGTAAGTAGCTTACGCTATGGGAAAACTCAGTTTCTCGAGAAATATTGAAGTCTTTATGTAAAACGCATTGCAGCTGCACAGCAGACAGTGATGAGCGAGGCAGCTCGGTCATTGGCTGTGCTGCGGCAACTGCTCGAACCAGTGACGGGGCGACTTAGAACGCGCGACCAATGGGGGCGCGTCCCGCATTCGCGCGCTCAGAGACTGCTGAAATTAGCATATGAGGGCTATGTAATGAACGTCCCGTCATGCCAGTTCTTTTAGGTTCAATCGACTGAAGCGAACTGACCAAGCACAGACACGGCAGCTTACGCAATAGTCGTTCCCTCCTCTCAGGGAACCGAGGTTACGTTAGTAACCGAGTCGTTCCCTATCGAGAGGTCTCTCCTATTGCGTAAGTAGCTTACGCTATGGGAACACCATGTAAAACGCCAGTGCGTGCTGACTTCGCTCTATAAAGCCAGAGGCAGGTGCCTGAGCCTTAAAGCAAAGTGATATTCCACGAGCCGGCCAGCGGCGAGCTATATAGTGGGGTATGACAGGGCCCTTGCCTTCAAGGTGGGGTGCTCCTTGTACAAACACAAGCACATATCTCATGTACTGAGCTTTTGTGTACTGGTACGCATAATAAACCCTCTAAGTCGGTCAGAGACGGACCTTATAAGGGAGGAGATGATGCCCAGCATATACATACTCCAGTTCATTCCACAGTCATACTGATAGAATGTTGGAATGCAGTGAGGGGACCTGTAGGTTATAAAACCTGATAAATGTCGAAGGCGAGGCCCAGCCTGCCGCCGCACAAATATCTTCAATGGGTATCCCACTCGACCATGCCCACGAGGAGGCCATGCTCCTCGTAGAGTGAGCTCTGACGCCTAAGGGGCATTGAAGGCCCTTGGCTCCATAAGCTAGCGCTATAGCATCCACTATCCAGCGCGATTTTCATTGCTTTGAGACAGCGAGACCCTTAGTTCGGCCGCCAAAGCATACGAATAATTGTTCCGTCTGTCTGAACAGGGCAGAACGTTCCAAATATACTCTGAGCACCCTGACCGGGCAGAGTAAATTTGCATCACCTTCGTCTGCTGAGGACGATAGCGCTGCCAGAGATATCACCTGTGCTCTGAAGGGTGTAGAGAGCACCTTAGGAATATACCCGTGCTTTGGCCTAAGGACAACTCTGCAGTCGTTAGGTCCAAATTCCAGGCAAGCAGCGCTTGATGACAGCGCGTGCAGGTCGCCCTGAATGAGTGCAGCTTCTGCGTGGTCCAGACCCAGGCAGCGAGTGCAGATGGTGTGCCGATCTCCGTCGGAAAGAGGGCCTCTGCACGAGGCTGAAGGCATTTGAAACAATGCCTGGAAAATAACTCTTTTACTCTTAAAAGTGTCGCGGGGGCGAACGCTTGTTCAGTAAAGGATATGCGATGCCCGCTGGATGGCGTAGCAGAAGGCTTCGAAGGCGGCTGAAGATGCCGGCGTCCTCTCAGTAGTCCCGCTGTAAGCTTGTCCACGGCGGCGAAAGACTCCAAAAATCCGGAGGATCCAGCGAAGAGAAGATCTTCGCTGAAGGAGATTAAATCTAAAAGAACTGGCATGACGGGACGTTCATTATATAGCCCTCATATGCTAATTTCAGCAGGCTCTGAGCGCGCGAATGCGGGACGCGCCCCCATTGGTCGCGCATTCTAAGTCGCCCCGTCACTGGTTCGAGCAGTTGCCGCAGCACAGCCAATGACCGAGCTGCCTCGCTCATCACTGTCTGCTGTGCAGCTGCAATGCGTTTTACATAAAGACTTCAATATTTCTCGAGAAACTAAGTTTTCCCATAGCGTAAGCTACTTACGCAATAGGAGAGACCTCTCGATAGGGAACTTTCATGCTTGTGTAGGCTACTGTAGGTGTTATGCTTTACCATGATTGGCACTAAACTATTTGTGACAGTCAAATCCTCCTCGCAGATACATGCTTTAAATTCAGATTTTAGGTGAGCTCAGGTTTTTTTTTTTTTTTTTAATACTTTGAAGTAATTTAAGAAGTTCTGCAATTTTTTTTCAAATTGTAATATTAATTTTTCATGACCTGACTATACATTGTGATCAGTTGAATTCCACTTTGGTGAATAAAAGTACCAATTTCTTTCCGTAAGAGCAAAATATGTACATTATTCCAAACTTTTGGCCAAAAGTTCAACAAAATTAACATAAATTCGAATTTAGGGTTAAATTAAACTACTGACTAAATTAAATTCCAAACATCGCCATGTATAATTGAGATTAGTTCATTTAGATGCATTTTTATACCACATTGGTTTCCCTAAGTATAAAGAGAAGAAAAAAAGAGCGACGCCCGAACAGGGACTTGAACCCTGGACCCTCAGATTAAAAGTCTGATGCTCTACCGACTGAGCTATCCGGGCTTCTGTAGAGGCAGCACAGGATCGTGTTCTTGTTCCGTCAATTGATGGATTCGTACCTGACTTGGGCTGATGCCACAGGTAAGAAGCGACACCGAATTCTATCTTGGATCAAATAGCGGATTTAAACAGCAAGATAAGAATTATTTTTTAAAGTTAAGAATATCAGCGGCCCATAGAACATATTTTTTTGTGTATTTTGTATCCCAGTGTTGAACAGTATTTCCTAATTTTTCCTAAAGTTACTTTTATAAATTGCATGTTACATTTTGATTATATTGGCAACGGCAATAAATTATATCGTACAGAGAACACTTATTGGTAAACGTTAATGAAAAAACATGAATGAAACCATAGAATGTAATAAAGAGGTTGCTTGTCAACAGACGTTGTTGTTAGTCTGTAAATTATTGTTACAGATAAACAAATGTCCAAGGCATGTCCATGGACAAGCATCTCTTTTTGGTGGACCATATAGCTGCCTTTGTGATTCAGGCTTTCAACCTAATAATTTTTTTTTCTTTTTTTTTTTTTTAAGTTATTATGACCTGTCTTTTGACCTCTGTCTTTTGACCTCTTTCTTTTGACTGCACTTATTAGGGCACCAGTGATCAACCTGCACACCAGTCTGGTCCTATCCCTACCGTGACCTCTCCTCACACTTCCAGACGGACACCGCTTAGCTTATCAATGGTAATTTAGTCTGATTGATGTATAGAATTACCCCTCACACATAAATATGTATATAACAAAATATACAGTAATATATATATCCAAACAAAAAAGCTAATAATATAATGCTTATATTAATATATAATATTTTTTATCACTTCATTATATTATTAGCTTTTTTGTTTGGAGTGCAATTTGAATTTAGAAATGTATTTGATTAAGTTTTTCGTTTTTTTAAATAAATACATTTTCAATACAAAATCACTAAAGCAAGAATATTCACCGATCCCTCAGCCCCGGGGTTTCCGACCTAGCTAATTGGATATTGCGATAAATATACATGTCGTGAAGGAGGGAACAAAACAAATGTATTCACAAAGATACTTCACACAGTATTCCCAGACAACTAAATACCAGTAGAGAATGCACAGATGAAGTTGGTTCTTTGCCAGAGAGATGTTGACAAATATTCAAAAAGTGAACAACACACATTTTACTTGCATTTTTTTTTCCAGTTTCATTTGAATTTTTTGTTAAAATAAAGTTCAAAGATTGAAATCAATGAGTCTTGCTTTATTTTGTAAGGCATATCCCTAACCCTGCTTTTTTCTTCCTGCAACCAACCGACCAAGACTGTTTTCATCTACTAAGGTTTGGTTGACTATTAGGGGGAAGCACTACCCTTCAGCATCTGTAAATACCATCTTCTTTGATATAGACAACATTTATAAGCATGGAGGTTGCATCGTGAATGCTATACATGCAAACTTGACAGAAACAAACATTAATCACATATGTTCCATCTGATATATTTTAATTATTTGTTATTTTTCTTTAGTGTGCTCATGTCGTGGCTGCTTCTGTTGCTCCTGCTGATGCTGGCAGACTTAGGCCAGACTTGAAACTCTGGTATGAGCCTACAGTCCCATCTCCAGACCGTTTCTTTACATAGGAAGTTTCACTGACATGCTCCTCTTGCTCCTTCTCACTGTCTCCTTCATGTATCTGCCTGTTCACTTGCTCCACTTTTTCCTCCTCACTCTCTATCCAACATTCACACTTATTTAAAATTTCTCTTCAATCCAGGCACTTTTCAATCTCTTGCAAAGAGTCCCCTCTCCTCACATTTGTAGCACTTAAACTTGTGGCAATCCTTCACCACATGATCCGGGCTTATGCACAGGCGACAGGTTTTCACCTGGTGACTGTGCAACACCTGGAAATACTGCGGTCCCTCTGCTGTTTCCATTTTAGTGCTGTAAGGGGCTGATTAGTGCTGGAGGGAAATCACTTCTCTTGGGAACGTTGTCTTTATAAATCTTCTTCCATATTCAGTGTTTGTTCCCAGACACATTCTCCTTTTAATTTTAGAGATGGGCATTACGCCCCATCCCTCCAATTTAATTAAGATAAACAAATCTTAATTGACAAATGGGCATTTAAACAAACTAAAAATTTCAAACAAAAAACAAAACTAAAGAAGAACCAAAGTGAAGTGCCTCCTGTCTCCACATTCAATTACATTGGAGCTGGACACACTACCTTTTCCTGCTTACCTGTACCTTAGCTGCCACGTTGCTTGCTAAAAGAGGGAGGACTCAGCATGGGCAATGGGCCACGCACGGCAAGAAGCCACTGGGCCAACGCAAACCCTTCCCCACTCAAAGAAAGTCCTCTGGACACGTTCGATGGGAAATGTGCAACTCATTTTGCGGCAGCAAAGCACTTTGTTGGCACTTTCCTTCTCTGTGTGTTGCTGTCAAGAGGCAGCCAAAAAATAAAACCAGCCTCTGGACTGCCCCCTGGAGGAGGCAAGAAAAAGGACCAGGCTGTCATTTGCCACAGAGAAGGCAAAATGAAGGAAATAGATGGGGGGTGTCTATTTACTAAGGTGAATGAATAAAATAAAAAAAAAATGTCAGCTGTGGCAGGAGGACGTGTATTAGTTAAACCAATCCAGGAGAAGCAAAAGCTTACAGCACCTGGTATTCCCAGGCGGTCTCCCATCCAAGTACTAACCAGGCCCAACCCTGCTTAGCTTCCGAGATCGGGCGCGCTCAGGGTGGTATGGCCGTAAGCGAAAGATGCTGTGAACAGACGGCTATTTAAAGAAAGCCCAATGCCTGGGCCTTCCTCCTTGACACATGTCTTGGTGTGTCGTTTCAGAAGGAGAACATACATTGGACAAACAGACCCTGTCCTGACAAATGGGCTTTTAAACTAACTAAACATTTCAAACCAAAAAAGAAACTAAACAAAACAACAACCAAAGTGAAGTGCCTCCTGTCTCCACATTCAATTACATTGGAGCTGGACACACTACCTTTTCCTGCTTACCTGTACCTTAGCTGCCACGTTGCTTGCTAAAAGAGGGAGGACTCAGCGTGGGCAATGGGCCACGCACGGCAAGAAGCCACTGGGCCAACGCAAACCCTTCCCCACTCAAAGAAAGTCCTCTGGACACGTTCGATGGGAAATGTGCAACTCATTTTGCGGCAGCAAAGCACTTTGTTGGCACTTTCCTTCTCTGTGTGTTGCTGTCAAGAGGCAGCCAAAAAATAAAACCAGCCTCTGGACTGCCCCCTGGAGGAGGCAAGAAAAAGGACCAGGCTGTCATTTGCCACAGAGAAGGCAAAATGAAGGAAATAGATGGGGGTGTCTATTTACTAAGGTGAATGAATAAAATAAAAAAAAAATGTCAGCTGTGGCAGGAGGACGTGTATTAGTTAAACCAATCCAGGAGAAGCAAAAGCTTACAGCACCTGGTATGGCCGTAAGCGAAAGATGCTGTGAACAGACGGCTATTTAAAGAAAGCCCAATGCCTGGGCCTTCCTCCTTGACACATGTCTTGGTGTGTCGTTTCAGAAGGAGAAGATACATTGGACAAACAGACCCTGTCCTGACAAATGGGCTTTTAAACTAACTAAACATTTCAAACAAAAAAAGAAACTAAACAAAACAACAACCAAAGTGAAGTGCCTCCTGTCTCCACATTCAATTACATTGGAGCTGGACACACTACCTTTTCCTGCTTACCTGTACCTTAGCTGCCACGTTGCTTGCTAAAAGAGGGAGGACTCAGCGTGGGCAATGGGCCACGCACGGCAAGAAGCCACTGGGCCAACGCAAACCCTTCCCCACTCAAAGAAAGTCCTCTGGACACGTTCGATGGGAAATGTGCAACTCATTTTGCGGCAGCAAAGCACTTTGTTGGCACTTTCCTTCTCTGTGTGTTGCTGTCAAGAGGCAGCCAAAAAATAAAACCAGCCTCTGGACTGCCCCCTGGAGGAGGCAAGAAAAAGGACCAGGCTGTCATTTGCCACAGAGAAGGCAAAATGAAGGAAATAGATGGGGGGGTGTCTATTTACTAAGGTGAATGAATAAAATAAAAAAAAAATGTCAGCTGTGGCAGGAGGACGTGTATTAGTTAAACCAATCCAGGAGAAGCAAAAGCTTACAGCACCTGGTATGGCCGTAAGCGAAAGATGCTGTGAACAGACGGCTATTTAAAGAAAGCCCAATGCCTGGGCCTTCCTCCTTGACACATGTCTTGGTGTGTCGTTTCAGAAGGAGAACATACATTGGACAAACAGACCCTGTCCTGACAAATGGGCTTTTAAACTAACTAAACATTTCAAACCAAAAAAGAAACTAAACAAAACAACAACCAAAGTGAAGTGCCTCCTGTCTCCACATTCAATTACATTGGAGCTGGACACACTACCTTTTCCTGCTTACCTGTACCTTAGCTGCCACGTTGCTTGCTAAAAGAGGGAGGACTCAGCGTGGGCAATGGGCCACGCACGGCAAGAAGCCACTGGGCCAACGCAAACCCTTCCCCACTCAAAGAAAGTCCTCTGGACACGTTCGATGGGAAATGTGCAACTCATTTTGCGGCAGCAAAGCACTTTGTTGGCACTTTCCTTCTCTGTGTGTTGCTGTCAAGAGGCAGCCAAAAAATAAAACCAGCCTCTGGACTGCCCCCTGGAGGAGGCAAGAAAAAGGACCAGGCTGTCATTTGCCACAGAGAAGGCAAAATGAAGGAAATAGATGGGGGTGTCTATTTACTAAGGTGAATGAATAAAATAAAATAAAAATGTCAGCTGTGGCAGGAGGACGTGTATTAGTTAAACCAATCCAGGAGAAGCAAAAGCTTACAGCACCTGGTATTCCCAGGCGGTCTCCCATCCAAGTACTAACCAGGCCCAACCCTGCTTAGCTTCCGAGATCAGACGAGATCGGGCGCGCTCAGGGTGGTATGGCCGTAAGCGAAAGATGCTGTGAACAGACGGCTATTTAAAGAAAGCCCAATGCCTGAGCCTTCCTCCTTGACACACGTCTTGGTGTGTCGTTTCAGAAGGAGAACATACATTGGACAAACAGACCCTGTCCTGACAAATGGGCTTTTAAACTAACTAAACATTTCAAACCAAAAAAGAAACTAAACAAAACAACAACCAAAGTGAAGTGCCTCCTGTCTCCACATTCAATTACATTGGAGCTGGACACACTACCTTTTCCTGCTTACCTGTACCTTAGCTGCCACGTTGCTTGCTAAAAGAGGGAGGACTCAGCGTGGGCAATGGGCCACGCACGGCAAGAAGCCACTGGGCCAACGCAAACCCTTCCCCACTCAAAGAAAGTCCTCTGGACACGTTCGATGGGAAATGTGCAACTCATTTTGCGGCAGCAAAGCACTTTGTTGGCACTTTCCTTCTCTGTGTGTTGCTGTCAAGAGGCAGCCAAAAAATAAAACCAGCCTCTGGACTGCCCCCTGGAGGGGGCAAGAAAAAGGACCAGGCTGTCATTTGCCACAGAGAAGGCAAAATGAAGGAAATAGATGGGGGGGGGGGGTGTCTATTTACTAAGGTGAATGAATAAAATAAAAAAAAAATGTCAGCTGTGGCAGGAGGACGTGTATTAGTTAAACCAATCCAGGAGAAGCAAAAGCTTTCAGCACCTGGTATTCCCAGGCGGTCTCCCATCCAAGTACTAACCAGGCCCAACCCTGCTTAGCTTCCGAGATCAGACGAGATCGGGCGGGCTCAGGGTGGTATGGCCGTAAGCGAAAGATGCTGTGAACAGACGGCTATTTAAAGAAAGCCCAATGCCTGGGCCTTCCTCCTTGACACATGTCTTGGTGTGTCGTTTCAGAAGGAGAACATACATTGGACAAACAGACCCTGTCCTGACAAATGGGCTTTTAAACTAACTAAACATTTCAAACAAAAAAAGAAACTAAACAAAACAACAACCAAAGTGAAGTGCCTCCTGTCTCCACATTCAATTACATTGGAGCTGGACACACTACCTTTTCCTGCTTACCTGTACCTTAGCTGCCACGTTGCTTGCTAAAAGAGGGAGGACTCAGCGTGGGCAATGGGCCACGCACGGCAAGAAGCCACTGGGCCAACGCAAACCCTTCCCCACTCAAAGAAAGTCCTCTGGACACGTTCGATGGGAAATGTGCAACTCATTTTGCGGCAGCAAAGCACTTTGTTGGCACTTTCCTTCTCTGTGTGTTGCTGTCAAGAGGCAGCCAAAAAATAAAACCAGCCTCTGGACTGCCCCCTGGAGGAGGCAAGAAAAAGGACCAGGCTGTCATTTGCCACAGAGAAGGCAAAATGAAGGAAATAGATGGGGGGTGTCTATTTACTAAGGTGAATGAATAAAATAAAAAAAAAAAATGTCAGCTGTGGCAGGAGGACGTGTATTAGTTAAACCAATCCAGGAGAAGCCAAAGCTTACAGCACCTGGTATTCCCAGGCGGTCTGGTAGATGCTGTGAACAGACGGCTATTTAAAGAAAGCCCAATGCCTGAGCCTTCCTCCTTGACACACGTCTTGGTGTGTCGTTTCAGAAGGAGAACATACATTGGACAAACAGACCCTGTCCTGACAAATGGGCTTTTAAACTAACTAAACATTTCAAACCAAAAAAGAAACTAAACAAAACAACAACCAAAGTGAAGTGCCTCCTGTCTCCACATTCAATTACATTGGAGCTGGACACACTACCTTTTCCTGCTTACCTGTACCTTAGCTGCCACGTTGCTTGCTAAAAGAGGGAGGACTCAGCGTGGGCAATGGGCCACGCACGGCAAGAAGCCACTGGGCCAACGCAAACCCTTCCCCACTCAAAGAAAGTCCTCTGGACACGTTCGATGGGAAATGTGCAACTCATTTTGCGGCAGCAAAGCACTTTGTTGGCACTTTCCTTCTCTGTGTGTTGCTGTCAAGAGGCAGCCAAAAAATAAAACCAGCCTCTGGACTGCCCCCTGGAGGAGGCAAGAAAAAGGACCAGGCTGTCATTTGCCACAGAGAAGGCAAAATGAAGGAAATAGATGGGGGTGTCTATTTACTAAGGTGAATGAATAAAATAAAAAAAAAATGTCAGCTGTGGCAGGAGGACGTGTATTAGTTAAACCAATCCAGGAGAAGCAAAAGCTTACAGCACCTGGTATTCCCAGGCGGTCTCCCATCCAAGTACTAACCAGGCCCAACCCTGCTTAGCTTCCGAGATCGGACGAGATCGGGCGCGCTCAGGGTGGTATGGCCGTAAGCGAAAGATGCTGTGAACAGACGGCTATTTAAAGAAAGCCCAATGCCTGGGCCTTCCTCCTTGACACATGTCTTGGTGTGTCGTTTCAGAAGGAGAACATACATTGGACAAACAGACCCTGTCCTGACAAATGGGCTTTTAAACTAACTAAACATTTCAAACCAAAAAAGAAACTAAACAAAACAACAACCAAAGTGAAGTGCCTCCTGTCTCCACATTCAATTACATTGGAGCTGGACACACTACCTTTTCCTGCTTACCTGTACCTTAGCTGCCACGTTGCTTGCTAAAAGAGGGAGGACTCAGCGTGGGCAATGGGCCACGCACGGCAAGAAGCCACTGGGCCAACGCAAACCCTTCCCCACTCAAAGAAAGTCCTCTGGACACGTTCGATGGGAAATGTGCAACTCATTTTGCGGCAGCAAAGCACTTTGTTGGCACTTTCCTTCTCTGTGTGTTGCTGTCAAGAGGCAGCCAAAAAATAAAACCAGCCTCTGGACTGCCCCCTGGAGGAGGCAAGAAAAAGGACCAGGCTGTCATTTGCCACAGAGAAGGCAAAATGAAGGAAATAGATGGGGGGTGTCTATTTACTAAGGTGAATGAATAAAATAAAAAAAAATGTCAGCTGTGGCAGGAGGACGTGTATTAGTTAAACCAATCCAGGAGAAGCAAAAGCTTACAGCACCTGGTATTCCCAGGGTCTCCCATCCAAGTCACCAGGCCCAACCTGCTTAGCTTCAGATCGACGAGATCGGCGCTCAGGGTGGTATGGCCGTAGCAAGATGCTGTGAACAGACGGTATTTAAAGAAAGCCCAATGCCTGGGCCTTCCTCCTTGACACATGTCTTGGTGTGTCGTTTCAGAAGGAGAACATACATTGGACAAACAGACCCTGTCCTGACAAATGGGCTTTTAAACTAACTAAACATTTCAAACCAAAAAAGAAACTAAACAAAACAACAACCAAAGTGAAGTGCCTCCTGTCTCCACATTCAATTACATTGGAGCTGGACACACTACCTTTTCCTGCTTACCTGTACCTTAGCTGCCACGTTGCTTGCTAAAAGAGGGAGGACTCAGCGTGGGCAATGGGCCACGCACGGCAAGAAGCCACTGGGCCAACGCAAACCCTTCCCCACTCAAAGAAAGTCCTCTGGACACGTTCGATGGGAAATGTGCAACTCATTTTGCGGCAGCAAAGCACTTTGTTGGCACTTTCCTTCTCTGTGTGTTGCTGTCAAGAGGCAGCCAAAAAATAAAACCAGCCTCTGGACTGCCCCCTGGAGGAGGCAAGAAAAGGACCAGGCTGTCATTTGCCACAGAGAAGGCAAAATGAAGGAAATAGATGGGGGGTGTCTATTTACTAAGGTGAATGAATAAAATAAAAAAAATGTCAGCTGTGGCAGGAGGACGTGTATTAGTTAAACCAATCCAGGAGAAGCAAAAGCTTACAGCACCTGGTATTC